>NW_027515807.1:330000-660000 GCF_048772815.1 Callospermophilus lateralis
TATCATATAAAATCAACTTCAAACCTACGTTAAACAAAAGGGATAAAGTAGGACACTATATATTGTTAAAAGGAACCATCCACCAACAAGACATAACAATTATCAATTGGTATGCACCAAACAATTGAGCTGCAACGCTCATAAAACAAACTCGCCTCAAGTTCAAGAGTCAAATAGACTACAACACAATAATTATGGATGACTTCAACACACCGCTCTCGCCATTAGACAGATCCTCTATAAAAAACTGAATAAAGAAACTATAGAATTCAACAGCACAATCAATAACCTTGACGTAACCGACATATATAGAATACATCAACCATCATCAAGTGGATACACTTTATTCTCAGCAGCACATGGTTCCTACTCAAAGTTAGACCATATATTATGCCATTGGGCAACTCTTAGTAAATATAAAGGCGTGGAGAAAATACCATGCACCATATCTGATCATAATGGAATGAAACTGGAAATCAATGATAAAAGAAGGAAGGAAAAATCCTACATCACATGGAAAATGAACAATATTCTACTGAATGATCAATGGGTTACAGAAGACATAAAGGAGGAGATAGAAATATTTTTAGAATCAAATGACAATACAGACACATCATACTGGAATCTATGGGACACAAAGAAGGCAGTTTTAAGAGGGAAATTCATTTCTTGGAGTTCTTTCCTCAAAAAAAGAATAAAACAACAAATAAATAAACTCACAGTACACATCAAAAACCTAGAAAAGGAAGAGCAAAACAACAGCAAATGTAGTAGAAGACAAGAAATAATTAAAATTAGAGCAGAAATCAACGAAATTGAAACAAAAAAAACATTGAAAAAATTGATAAAACTAAAAGTTGGTTCTTTGAAAAAATAAATAAGATTTACAGGCCCTTAGCCATGCTAAGGATGAGAAGAAGAGAGACAACTGAAATTACTAACATACGGAATGAAAAAGACAATATCACAACAGACAGTACACAAATACAGAAGATAATTAGAAAGTATTTTGAAACCCTATATTCCAATAAAATAGAAGATAGTTAAAATATCGATAAATTTCTTAAGTCATAAGATCTGCCCAGATTCAGTCAGGAAGACACACACAATTTAAACAGACCAAAAACAAAGGAAGAAATAGAAGAAGCCATCAAAATACTACCAACCAAAAAAAGCCCTGGACCTGATGGGTATAGAGCAGAGTTCAAAAAAACCTTCAAAGAAGAATTAATACCAATACTTTTCAAGCTATATCAAGAAATAGAAAAATAAGGAGCTCTTCCAAATTCATTCTCGGAGTCCAAAATCACCCTGATCCCAAAACCAGACAAAGACACTTCAAAAAAGAAAACTACAACCAATATCTCTAATGAACTTGGATGCAAAAATTCTCAATGAAATCCGTGTGAATTGAATCCAAAAGCATATCAAAATAGTTGTGCACCATGATCAAGTAGGATTCTTCCCTGGAATGCAAGGCTGGTTCAATATACGGAAATCAATAAATGCTATTCACCACATCAATAGACTTAAGGACAAGAACCATATGATCATCTCGATAGATGTAGTAAAAACATTCGACAGAGTTCAGCATCCCTTTATGTTCAAAACACTAGAAAAACTAGAAATAACAGGAACTTACCTCAACATTGTAAAACCTATATATGCTAAACCTCAGGCTAGGATCATCCTAAATGGAGAAAACTGAAGGCATTCCCTCTGAAATCTGGAACAAGACAGGGATGCCCTCTATCACCACTTCTATTCAATTTAGTTCTTGAAATACTAGCCAGAGAAATTAGACAGACAAAAGAAATTAAAGGCATAAAAATAGGAAAAGAAGAACTTGAATTATCGCTATTTGTGGATGACATGGTAATATATTTAACAGACCCAAAAGGGCCTACAAAGAAACTGCTAGAGTTAATAAATTAAGGATATAAAACCGACACGCATAAATCAAAGGCATTCCTGTATATCAGAAACAAAACTTCTGAAATGGAAATGAGGAAAACCACTCCATTCACAATATCCTCAAAGAAAATAAAATACTTGGAAATCAACCTAACAAAAGAGATGAAAACCACAGAACCCTAAAGAGAGAGATAGAAAAAGATCTTAGAAGATGGAAAAATGTACCCTGTTCATGGATAGGCAGAACTAAATTCATCAAAATGGCGAAATTACCCAAAGTTCTATACAGGTTTAATGCAATGCCAATCAAAATCCCAATGGCATTTCTTGTAGAAATGATAAATCAATCATGAAATTCATATAGAAAAACAAAAGACACAGAATAGCAAAAGAAATTCTAAGCAGGAAGTGTGAATTGGGAGGTATAGCGATACCAGAGTTCTAACTTTACTACAAAGCAATAATAACAAAAACAGTGTGATACTGGTACGAAAACAGGCAGGTGGACCAATGGTATAGAATGGAGGACAGAGAAACCAATCCACAAAATTACAACTTTCTTATATTTGATAAAGTGGCTATAAACATGCAATGGATGAAGGATAGCATCTTCAACAAATGGTGCAGGGAAAATTAGAAATCCATATGCAACAAAATGAAACTGAATCCCGTTCTCTCACCATGCACAAAAGTTAAATCAAAATAGATCAAGGAGCTAGATATCAAATCAGAGACACTGCGTCTCATAGAAGAAAAAGTTGGCTACGATCTATATACTGTGGGGTCAGGCTCCAAATTCTTTAATAAGACATAAATAGCCCAAGAGTTAATAACAAGAAAAAAACAAATGGGACTTACTTAAACTAAAAAGTTTTTTTCTCAAGAAGAGAAACAATAAGAGTGGTAAATAGAGAGCCTACATCCTGGGAACAAATTTTTACCCCTCACACTTCAGATAGAGCCCTAATATGCAGAATATACAAAGAACTCAAAATATTAAACAATAAGATAACAAATAACCCAATCAACAAATGGGCCGAGGACCTAATCAGACACTTCACAGAGGAGGACATACAATCAATCAACAAGTACATGAAAAAATGCTCACCATCTCTCGCAGTCTGAGAAATGCAAATCAAAACCACCTTAAGATACCATCTTACTCCAGTAAGATGAGCAGCCATTATGAAGTCAAACAATAATAAGTGTTGGCGAGGATGTGGGGAAAAGTGTACACTTGTACTGCAAATTGGTGAGGACTGCAAATTGGTGAGGCCAATTTTGAAAGAAGTATGGATATTCCTGGGAAAGCTGGAAATGGATCCACCATTTGACCCAGCTATCACCCTTCTTGGACTGTTCCCTGAGGATCTTAAAAGAGCTTACTATAGGGATACTGCCACATCAATGATCATAGCGGCACAATTCACAATAGCTAGACTGTGGAACCAACTTAGATGCCTTTCAATAGATTAATGGATAAAAAATGTGGCATCTATACACAATGGAGTATTACACAGCACAAAAATGACAAAATCATAGAATTTGCAGGGAAATGGATGGCATTAGAGCATATTATGTTAAGCGAAGCTAACCAGTCCTTAAAAAACAAATGCCAAATGTCTTCTCTGATATAAAGAGAGAAAATAAGAGCAGAAGAGGGAGGAAGAGCATGAGGAAAATATTAACATTAAACAAAGACGAATGGGGGGAGAGAAAGGGAGAGAGAAGGGAAAGCTTATGAAAATTGTAGGAGACCCTCAATGTTACACAAAATCGCATATAAAATGTTGTGAGGGGAAGTGGGGGGGAAACAATGGAGAGAATTGAACAATAGCAGATGAGGTAGAGAGGGAAGATGGGAGGGGAGGAGAGGGTGGATAGTAGGGGATAGGAAAGGTAGCAGAATACAACAGTCACTAATATGCCATTATGTAAAAGTGTGAATGTGTAACCGATGTGATTCTACAATTCGTATTTGGGGAAAAAATGGGAGTTCATAACCCAATTGAGTCAAATGTATGAAAGATGATATATCTTGAGCTTTGTAATGTTTTGAACAACCAATAAAAATAAATAAATAAATAAAGGTTTAAAATTTAGTGGGAAGAAATCAGCTAAAAATGGGTTCAGATGTATTCATTTTGCTATGCAGAAACTTTGTTTTGTGTAGTTGTAAATATCACAAATTTATTTTACCAGAAAATGCACATAAATTGAGATGAAAGGATAATTCACCTATCTTCATGAAAAATTCATAGCATTTTCTACACTTTTCATACTTCATTTTTTTCGTGAATATTTTGACATGGACAAGGTCTAGTCTTAGGCTATTCTTCCAGAATACTACCTCATCTGACAAGTTCGTACAATGTGTTGGATTGTTCTTTTCATCTTTTATTTAATAGTTTCTAGCTGATAATGTGTATTTTTCTTATCTTTATTTGGACATTATCTTTGCATTTTATGTTTTACTGAGGAAGAGACTCATCAAAAGCTCTTTATTATATGTATCAACAATCAAACATTTAGAGCATGCAATTATTCTTAATTTTGCATGAAAATAAATTTGTACCATTTTTCTTATAAAGATGTAGTATTATTAATAATGTCCCTACTGTAATAAGTAACTACTTACAAGAAGAATTAAACAATTGACTTTATATCAATTATGAACATGAAAAGTACTAAAATAAGTATTTGGCAATTAATACACAATTGATAGAAATAGAAATCACAAGAACGCCATTTAAAATGTCAGTGCATATGGTCCTTAAATAATAGGTTGTTCAAATAAAATTTCTCTAATTCATAAGAGTTAATATGCCATATTACAGCTTAATGTGATATAAAACCTTAAATTATCAGTATTGATAAATAAGAATGATACCTTTTTACTTAAATATGTTTATTTGATTTTCACTGTAAGATGTTAATTATGGAAGAATTGAGAATTAAGAAAGACTTGGTCTATATTATTTCTAACAGGAAAATCAAAGTACTTTTAAATATATATGTATATATATAATATATGTAATGCATATGCATGAATATGGATACATATGTGTAATAAATGTATTGTAATATATCTATCAGGTGATTATAATTTTTAGATTTTCTCAAGAAAAAGAATGACTATAAAAAACAGTCTTAAACTTAAATTTCATAGCATACTACTGTTTGTAATGACATGAGAGAAAAATAGATATGGAGGGGAAACGAAAAAGGAAGGGAGAGAAGGGGGAAATGGGGAAGAAAGTGAGTAAAGAAGAGGGACATGAGTGTATGATGTTAAGATAAAAGTGGAGGGGCTGGGTTTGTGGCTCAGTGGTAACATGCTTTTCTAGCATGTGTAAGGCACATGGTTCTATTCTCAGCACCAC
This sequence comes from Callospermophilus lateralis, assembly GCF_048772815.1. Classification (NCBI taxonomy): domain Eukaryota; kingdom Metazoa; phylum Chordata; class Mammalia; order Rodentia; family Sciuridae; genus Callospermophilus; species Callospermophilus lateralis. The sequence goes on from NW_027515807.1 coordinate 335,298, forward strand.
ATACAAATAAACAAAATGAAGGTCAATCAACAACTGAAAAAATAAAAAAGAAAAAAGAAGAAATATTACGAAAATTCCAAGCTTTGATGAATGTTAAATAAAAAAAATTATGTTACATAGCCTTATGTAATTTTAGACTATCCAAAATAGTCACTAAATGTTAGATTATTAGTGCTATAACTAAAAATCCATTGATCTTTCCTCTACATTCTGTGGCATGCTAGTGCTAAAATAAATTGTATTATTAATCCCCCCCAAAATCCTAATATTTGTACAGTAACTGACCCAGTTGAACATCAATGCAAGTAGACATGATGTGCATTTTGACGTTCATTTTTATTCAACACTGGTACATTACTATTTCTTCAGTTTATGCACATCATAGCATATATGTCTCATCAAAATTTCGCAAATTTATAGGCATTTGTTTCACTTTCAATCACTTCCTGCTTGAGAACACATGTATTCCTCCATGTTTCTTAACTGCTCTTTTCATGAGACTTCTTTCCAAACACATTATTTTCGATTTCCATTATCACATTTGAAGCAAAACTCACAAACCCGTCACAATAAACCATAAGACTAATATTACCATTAGATGTGTAACTGGTTGGAATGAATGGTTCTATATCAATATAAGATTTCTTACTTAGTTTCAGATATCAATTCAATCCATTATTTAAAGTGGCACCAGTTATATTATTTATTCACAGTACAGTCTATTCACGAATTATCTCTATATTCATAGACACAGGTACACCTCTTTGTACCCCCAATACTAATTTATACGTCCTCAAAATATAGCTCCCAGAAATGGTGGAAGAAATACTCATGTCACCTGATCTACATATACATTCTATCACAGTAATATTCTGGACACAAAAAGCAAAGGTCACACTTATGATTGTACAAAACCTAAATGGAAAGTGAACATGGATTACTAAAAACATCCATGTCCAGGTTGCCTAATGCTCTCAAATGAAAATCCTATTGGTGACTACATATTTGTTTCTTCCAAAGATTATATATTCAAACTCAACCATGTTGAAAATGTCTAATCCTGTCACTCACTTTATACTTTGCCTGATTTTGTAATGTCTCTATTGATATCTGCTTTCCTACATATTTTCCCCAGTTAATCATTGTGACTTCCTCGTCACATGTGCTGATATTTACATTCACTCTCTTAGCGATACCCTACTTCTAAAGAACTTTTGTTCCAAATCCTACACTCATTCTTCTTCCTAAATTTACCGAATATCTTCCTAATCCTACCGACTATCACTTTTTGACTGAATGTTCTCTTCTACATTCAATCATCCAAGGTGAAAGGTCCTATGCCATTGTATATCGATTTATCTGAAACATCTGTGAAGAATGTAATTCAACGCTAAGTATCCCAATCAAGGGACAAATGACCTTCTGGGCTTCAAATCTTACTTAGATTTCTGTTTTCGTACATATATTTCACCTCTATATTCTTGTAAATATCACAGGTTCCCAATACCATTATTCATGCAGCAGAATGGTTTCTTACCCATATCGAACATGTTAATAACACTAATCATACACTGTTCCCTCAATCTAACTTTGCTGAAGAGCAGCGACAGTGTTGGTCTTACAATACAAGAATGTATGGGATCTTCCACCAGCTGAGAACATCAAAGGTACGTGCAGAAATGATCTCTGGAGAAGATGTAGGCAGCTATGAAGGACCTGAGAGAGCAAAAGACATCTCCATGGCAAACAACCTGGAAGGATGAAGGAATGTGTCTGAATCAGCCTCACTCTTCTTAATGTAGAGTAGACCAAACAAGGCCTGTGTGGAAAGCTCTTCCCAGGTGCGTATGGTTGATATACCATTCTAACATATGAAATTGTCACAGGAAGTAGGGGCAGCCTCCATCTCATGGAACCCTTGGAAGCAACTGTTAGGACAAAGTGGTAGCCAAGGCAGTGACCTCATTCAGTTCCTGAAAGAAGTGACCACACCTCACTTCCTTGGTGATGAAAGTCTCTGAACTTGGGATCCAGGAAGCCAGGCACCCAGAGCCATTACCAATCCCAGTCCCAGTGGTCTCACTTGTTTGAATTTACCAAAGACAGAGTCAGTCTTTCTTCTTACCTCTTAAGGTCTGTAAACAAGTCAGATTGGCACCTGTTATTTTGCTGGAGAAATGTTAGAGTCTGTAAACAAGTCTGGATGGCGCCTGGCAAAATGCCAGAGGGAGTGGTTTGTGAAGTAACAAAAGCGAGCCATTAAGTGTGAAGATTCCTTATTGGTTGACTGCTGTATCTATTTTATGCTAATGAGATAGGCTGTGTAAAATGTATAAATATCGCCCAGATCTTACAATAAACGGCTCTCATTCCTGCTGCATCAACATACACAAGTTATTCGTCACCCCCCAGGTTATTCTGCTGCAGCGGGACTGCGGCAGATGGTGGCCCGTTACGGGGAGCCCTGGGACACTCACGGGTAAGGGTCGAAAAAAGCTTTCTGTCCATAGATAGGACGGGAGCAATCTGCTCGTCCCTAGCAGATAGGGCGATAGGAAAAATGACCATTTCGAGAAAATGGAGAAGATTGATGCAGTATGTTTGTGTCTTGTTTTGTCCTAAAATGTTGTATTGTCTTTGTGATGAAAATATGGAAGGGGTGAGAAGTAAATTGATAAGAGAAAAAGGCACCCCAGTGGAACCAAGAATAGTTAGGGCATGTGTTGATAAAAGCCCAGAATCTCTAGTCAGAAAGAAAAAGAAAGTTCAGAAGAAGAAGGATTATCAGGAAAAAAGTTGCAGCAAAAGGCTATTACTGAATACTTTTCGATACTGGAGGGTGCGTGAAATGACAAGGCGGCTGCCACCTGCCCAAGCCGATCATGGCGCAGTAAGAATTTTCCAAGAGGCAGTTGAGGGCTCTTCCCCGCCCCCCTGCCCGGGGGAGCGGATCACCACTGTGAGCCCAAATCTAGACCTGACCTGGAGGCACAGTCTCGCAGGCTTTTGCTCCCTGTGCCCGGAAGAAGTTTGAGCCCAGGACTCTCCTTGGGGCCATCTGGGGCTGCCCAGGATGCTACAGCTGGCAGAAGATGCCACTGGCATCCCTGAAGTTTGATCATTTCCAAGGCCAGTAACTACAATGGGTCTCCCACACCTGCAGGCTGATGAGTAATGAGTACTATTAAGGCTTATTTTAAATGTAAAAAACCTTGAGATAATGTACTAAAATTGTTCAGAAGGTTGTTTTCTTAGTGAAATGCTACAGGATTTTCTTTAGCCATCCGGAGTTCCTGCCTTCGTCCAAGTGCCGGTGAAAACAAAGGTGGAAGAATTTACAATGTTGCTGAGAACTGGAGGAAACTTTGGCTGAGAACCCGAGGAGACTTCGGAGCTATCGCTGTTTCTGCTACTACAACTTAAGCTAGCTGCCTGGAGAACTTACCTGGACTGTGATTTACCTGAACTCTGAGTTAATCTATTGAGACACTGCTTTATCTGGACTGAGACAACAGACTGTAATCTACAACAACTTGTAACTCGGTATCTTTGCTAACGGTGTCATTGCTGGTATAAGTTTTCCAAGGACTTCTTGCATGGAGCCATCAATTGGATTGGTATTGTAACATTTTGTATCCTCCCTTTCTGTTTCTAGCAGGTTATTTATGGTGTTTCTGTAAAAAACACTATGGTCCTTATTTAAATTAAACAAAAGGGGGAAATGTTAACGTCTGTAAACAAGTCAGATTGGCACCTGTTATTTTGCCAGAGAAATGTTAGAGCCTGTAAAGAAGTCTGGATGGCGCCTGGCAAAATGCCAGAGGGAGTGGTTTGTGAAGTAACAAAAGCAAGCCATTAAGTGTGGAGATTCCTTATTTTTTGACTGCTGTATCTATTTCATGCTAATTAGATAGGCTGTGTAAAATGTATAAATACCGCTCTTATTCAACAATAAACGGCTTCCAGTCCTGCTGCATCAGTCTACACAAGTTGTTCGTCACCCCCCCGGTTATTTTGCCCAGTCAGCCGGGCTACGGCACTTACCTACTGATGTGAGGATGGCCAAATGCCAGGGAAGCTCTGAAGATGGTTCTTTCCTGATAAAGCAGGTATTGGCTCACCGCTGACTCCTGACTACTTCAAGAGTTGGCAAAGGAAAGCAGATTTGAGACAGAACAAGCAATTTTGGGGAACATAGTATGGCCCACCAGTCAGAGGACACTCTGGATAGTCACAGACCAACTTGGAGGAAAGAGTTGCCTTTGTGGGTGTGGTTGTGGGTTTGTGTATCCCACTGTGTCTGTGGTTATAGACATTAGAAAAGAGAATGCATCAATGGATGTGTTCTGTCTAGTAGAAAGCTTCTCAGCATTCATCCTGCCAAATTTATGAATGGACTACGACTTTCCTTATGAATGGGCAATACCTGCTATCTTCCTAAGTTCCTGTTTTCTTCCTGAATTCTGGCCACTCTCAAGAATAGGCTCATGGTTTTGTGTAAAAGATATGTACCACCTCCAAACTCTGTAACATGGCCTTGTACTGGATAGATGAAGGGAATGGAGAGGAACTCAGTAAACTCAGATATCAGTGTGACCAGTAAAGTGTCAGTGGAGAAACACTGATTTGGGCCTTTTGTTTACCTATTGTTCCGTTGCCCTGAATGTCTGGAAGGTCTTTGCCTCAGTCCACCCCTTTGTGAAGCCTGAAGAAAACAGTTTTCTAATGGAAAATAATGAGCATCACCTGTGATTCTTTGCTTAATTGCCATGGAAAGGGATGTGTCTGGATCAGCCTCTTGGCCCTGTGTGAGGCTGTGACTTAGATTCTCACCACCTGATGAATCTAAGGAAAGATCTCATGTGTGCATCCAAAACCAAAATGGAAAAAGTGCAGTCTTGTGGATGAAGTCTCTCGCCTTCCTCTGTAAGGTTTCTGATTTCAATCAAGTGAGAATAGGTATCCTTTGGTTCAAAAAGTTTTTCAAAGCCCTGCAGAGGCAAGCCCATAGGTGCTTGGATTTTCTCATGACTCCAATTCACATAAAGAATCTAAACCCCACAGACATTAGGCTCAAATTGGAGAAGCAGCGCAGTATTAATGGCAGGCCTATTTGATCACCTCTTGTTCACAGATAGGTTGTCAAGCCACCCTGACTTTAGACAAATGAGGGTAGGGAGCATATTTTGGATACTGTCTTCAGCTGCGCCCCTCATGGAAACTTCCAGCCAGAGGTAATGATGAGTGTCTATGTGGAAGTAGTTGAGAGCCATGTGGGAGTATTTTGGTTTTAATTGTGGTCATTTGTTTGGCTGATGGAAGAGATGACTGGGTCCACCTTGGCTTGAACTCTGGTGTGAGTCTTCTTAGAGACTGAGTTTGGAAATTACTGCAGAGATGTATTGCCATGAATTGTGTTGGGATTTTTGGAGGCCACACATGGTAGTGGCCTTTGGAAACTGAGATCTAGGTCCAGGGGGCTTCCCACAGAGCACTGGGAATCTGAGCCAGAATATCACATGATTTTATTCTTTAAGACTTGACAGCCATAGTTGAGAGTAAAAACACACATGGACCTCACATTGTAGACCTCAATGGGCCTGGCTTCATTTGATCTTTTGGCCACTCTTTGGGAAGTCTTGCCTGTGAGAGTTCTCCAGATGTTTCATTGAAATGGGCTTTCTCACCATTTGATGTTTCCAGAATGAATTAAATCCCACAGTGCCTCCAACCTCATCCTTGAAAAATGGCTAGATAAACATCATAAAAATTTGAAATTCCCATCACCAGGTGACACTGGATACACTTTGGATTTCCTGTTGCTGATCATGAGTGTACCAGACAGTGCCTTGATTGACTGGGTTTCATGAAAATGGTGTAGAACAGTGATGCAAATTAGTTAAAGTCTGTTGAGTAGTGGGCCTAGAGGAGTGTTTTGCAGGTCTGTGATAAAACTTCTCTGTTGGGATTATGTGGATCTGCCAAAAGGCTTGTAACTGACATGGTGCAGCCAGCAGACCCTTGTATGTAAAGGCATCTTGTTGAATGGAGAGGTTTCAGGTCAATGTTCAGAATCAGGTTGCTATGGTCAAGGGGGCAAGCTATGTGGGATAGAAGCCTGGTTGGTGCATTCTCCTGCATACCCTGACGCACAACACGTGACAGATCTCCCTCCAGCACTGTGACCCAGTTGAATTTCTTGTATTTCCTGAAGCCAATACCAAACTCCCAGTGCAGCAGCAAGAACACCATGAAAAGTGGAGGATGACCAAATGGCTTCACAGTCCACACGGGGCCACACTTAGCCTTCAGTGGCAAGAGTTTACTTACAAAGAGAGAATTCAGCCTTGCTGCCTCACTTTCTTTGGAAAATAAGAAACCATGTTCTGCAGGTCACATAGATGGAGACCCAGCTTTGGTGGTCTCACTAGAAAGGAAGGCATAGGTCCTGACAACAACATATACTTCAAGTGGCCAACCTCAGAGGCAGGTTCTCCAGAAGTCTTTAGGCTGGCACATCTCCATATTTGTGCAATATTTACCCTGTCCCTTACTTTTGGAAACTCCTCTACCACCTCCAAGATTGTGAACTCGTAATCATGTTCCATTCCTGATATGTATTCACAGATTTTCTAACTCTTCTTCTTTTATTTTGTCTTACTTGGGGCAAAGATAGTGTCAAGGTATTGTTGTGAATGAGAGTAGGAAGATTTTGTGTAGCACATATTTGCATACACATTTGATTCATTTTCCTATTTTACATTCAAAATACTGAATCCCTGACACTAACCCATACCCTACTAGACTCTGACCACTAATCCTAATATGGTGGAGAGAAATAATGCAAACAGAATTGAAATACAAACAGTTCAGAGGAGGCATGGTGTATAGTTGGATTTGCCTTTTGCATGATAAAGTGTAGGTGTTATAAATCTAGTCAATTTTTAATTAAAATAGTTCACCATGGGTTTTTGTAGTTAACAAATACGTGAATTCCTGTCTCCCTTTCTCTGTAGCCTATTCAGCACATGTATTTTTATATGCACATATAGAATCCTACCTGGTATCACACGTACATTTTTGTGACCTGGCTGACTTGGAGATACAAATTGTGAGAAAAGATCACTCCTCCTAAACGCTGTTGGAACTGAAAATTCAACCTATATGTGAGCTTCCTAGGAGAACAACATTGTACATAAATCCATGCTCAGTACAATAAATAATTTTGCATCTGTTGATGTTATATATTTCATGATGAATATTGATTGGCTTATATATTGGTACTTTTTAATATCTCTGTGTGTGTTTTGGGTATATATATATATATATATATATATATATATATATATATACACTCTCAAGATTTTTCAAAATATGAAATATATGTGTCTTATATACACTACCGAAATTCATTCATGTTCATGTATGTGGATTTATAATAAAAATTTCACAAGATTATTCTCAGAAATATTCATTCACCTGAACTACATATTTGTTTCCTAGTACTTAAAACTAACTTCAGTGAATGGTGCATACAAATCCTAATATTTCTACAGTAATTGACCCAGTTTAACATCAATGCAATTAGATTCCTATGGGACATAGTGTGTATTTTGATGTTCATTTTTATTCAACACTGGTTCGTTAATATTTCTTCAGTTTATGCACATCATAGGATATATATTTCATCCACAAATTCACAAATTTATAGGCATTTGTTTCACTTTCAATCACTTCCTGCTTCAGAACACATGTATTCCTCCAGGTTTCTTGACTGGTCTTTTAATGAGACTTCTTTCCAAACACATTATTTTCGATTTCCATAATCACGTTTGAAGCAAATCTCACACAGTCTTTATAATAAAACATAACGTAATTATACAATTAGATGTGTAACTGGTTGGAATGAATGATTGTATATCAATATAAGTTTTTGTGTATATTTTCACATATCAATTCAATCCATTATTTAAAGTGGAAACAGTTATATTATTTATTCACAGTATTGTCAATTCATGCATTAATTCTATATTCATAGACACAGGGTACAAATCTTTGTACCGCCAATAATAATTTATACATCTTCAAAATATTGCTCCCAGAAATGGTATAAGAAATACTTATGTCACCCGATCTACATATACATTTTATCATAGTAATATTCGAGACACAAAATGCAAAGGTCAAACTTATGATTGTACCAAAGCCTAAATTGAAAGTGAGCATGGATTACTAAAAACATCCATGTTGCCTAATGTTCTCAAATGTCAATCCTATTTGTGACAACATATTTTTTTTCTTCCTAAGATTATATATTCAAACTCAACCCTGTTGAAAATATCTAATCCTATCACTCACTTTATACTTTTCCTGATTTCTTAATGTCTCTATTGATATCGGCCTTCTGACATATTTTCCCCAGTTCATCATTGTGACTGACTCTTCACATGTGCTCACATTTAAATTCACTCTCTATCCGAAAACCTATTGCTAGAGAACTTTTTGTCCAAAACCTATACTCACTCTTCTTTCTGAAACTGAAAATCTTTCTAATAATTCCAACTATCCTTTTTTGACTAGAAGTTCTCTTAAACATTCCATCATCCAACGTACAAGGTCCTATGCCATTGTACATCGATTTATCTGAGACATCTCTGCAGAAAATAATTCAAATCTACGTATCTCAATCAAGGGCCCAATGCCCTTCTGGGCTTCAAATCTTACCTACATTTCTGTTTTCATACTAATATTTCACGTATATTTTCTTGTAAATATTGCAGGTTCCCAAACATTCCTGCAGAATGATTCCTAACTCATATCGAACATGTTGTTAATCCTAACCATACACTGTTCCCTCAATCTAACTTTACAGAAGATTAGGGACAGAGTTGGTCTTTCAATACAGGAATGTAGCAGATCTTCCACCTGCTAAGATCCTCAAAGGTCCATACAGAAATGATCCCTGGAGAAGATGTAGGCAGCTATGAAGGACGTGAGAGAGAAAAAGTCATCTCCATGTAATGGCTCACCGCTGGCTCCTAATAACCTCACAGAGTTGGCCAAGGAGTCCAGATCTGAGACAGGACAGGCCATTTCTGGGAACATAGTATGGCCCACCAGTCAGAGGACACTCCAGATAGTCACAGACCTACTTGGGGGAAGGAGGTGCCTTTGTGGGTTGGGTGTGAGTTTGTGGTCTTTTCTCATTTTCTGAGAATAGGTAGAAAAGGCAGTTTGTTCATTTTGGAGTGGATGGTTTCTAGAAAGTCGTTTGACAAAGAGTGTGTTTCTATGTCTGGGTATCCCAATGTGTTCGTGGATGAAGACATTAGAAAGAGCATGCATCAATGGATGTTTTCTGTCTAGTAGAAAGCTTCCCAGCATTCATCCTTCCCAATTTATAGATGGACTTGGCTTGCCTTCTGGATGGGCAACACCTACTGTCTTCCTAAGTTCCTGTTTTCTGCCTGAATTCTGGCCACTAACCATAATAGGCTCATGGTGATGTGTCCAAGATATGTACCACCTCCAAGCTCTGGGACATGGCCATGTACAGGATAGCTGAAGGGAATTGGAGCATCTCAGAAAACTCAGATATCAATGTGACCAGTAAAGTCTCTGTGGAGAAACCTTGCTTTGGGCCTTTTGCATACCTATTCTTCTGTTGCACTGAATAACAGGAAGGTCTTTGATTAGGCCACGCCTTTGTGAAGCCTGAAGAAAACAGTTTTCAAATGGAAATGAATGGGCATCACCTGGGGCTCTTTGCTTAATTGTTTGGAAAGGGATGTGTCTGAATTGGCCACTTGGCACTGTGTGAGGCTGTGGCTTAGATACTTAGCACCTAATGGACCTAAAGAAACATCCCATGTGTGCACCCAAATCCAAAATGTCCAAAAAGCATTCATTGTGGACTACGCCTCTCGCCTTCCTCTGTAAGGTTCCTGATCTCCATCAGGTGAGAATAGGGATCCTTTGCATCAAATGAGTACTTCAAAGCCCTGCAGAGTCTAGCCCATTGGTGCTTGTGATTACGCATGACTCCAGTTCACATAAAGAATCTAAATCCCACAGTCAGTAAGCCTCAAATTGGAATTGTGGAGCAGTATTAAAGGCAGGGCTCTATGATCATTCCGTGTTCAAAGGAAGGGTGTCCAGGAAACCCTGACTTGTGACAAATGAGGTGCGAGGGTGCTTATTTTGAACACTGTGTTGGTCTGTGCCCCTCATGGAAACCTCCATCCAGAGGTTATTATTAGTGTCTATATGGAAGAAGATGAGTGCCATGTGGGAGTCTTTTGTTTTTAATTGTGGTCATTTGTGTGGCGGTTGGAAGAGATATCTGGTTCCTCCTGGGCTTGAACTCTGGTGTGATTTCCCTTAGAGACTGAGTTGTGGAACTGTTTTCAGAGAAGTATTGCCATGAACTGTGTTGGGATTTTAGGAGGCCACACATGAGATTCGCCCTTGGAAACTGAGATCTATGCCCAGGGTGGCTTTCCACAGAGCACAAGTAATCTCAGCCAGGATATCACAAGATTTTATTATTAAAGACTTGGCAGCCATAGTTTAGAGTCAAAACACACATGGAGCTCACATTGTAGACCTCAATGAGAATGGCTTCATCTGACGTTTTGGCCACACTTTGGGAAGCTTTGCCTGTGATAGTTCTCCATTTCTTTTGTTCAAATGAGTTTCCTCGCCATTTAATGGTTCCTGAATGATTGGAAACCCACAGTGCCTCCAACTTCATCCTTAAAAAATAGCTAGATAAATACCACCAAATTTTTGAAATTCCCTTGACCAGGTGGCACTGGAGAACCTTTGGATTCCTGTTGCTGATCATGAGTATACCAGACAGTGCCTTGATTGACTTGGTTTCATGAAAATGGTGTAGAACAGAGATGCCAGTAAGTTGGAGCCTGCTGAGTAGTTGGCCTAGAGCAGTGGTGGGGAGGTGTCTGATATAACATCTGTGGTGATGCCATGTTTATCTGCCATTGGCTTCCAAATGGCTTGTGACTGACATTGTGCATCCAGCAGACCCTTGTATGTAAAAGCATCTTGTTATATGGAGAGGTTTCAGGGCAATGTTCAGAATCAGGTTGCTATGGTCAATGGGGCAAGCTCTGTGGGAAAGAAGCTTGCTTGGTGCATTCTCCTGCAGACCCTGACCCACCACATGTGATAGAATTCCCTCCAGCACTTTGTCCCAGTGGAACTCCTTGTATTCCAAGAAACAAATACCAAACTTCCAGTGAAGCAGCAAGAAACACCACAAAAAGTGGAGGATGAAAAAACGGCTTTACAGTAAACACGAGGAGACACTTAGCGCGCAGTGGCTACAGTTTACCTACAAAGAGAAAATTCAGCACTGCTGCCTCATGTTCATTGGGAAATAAGAAACAATGTCCTCCATGTCACATAGATGCAGACCCAGTTATGATGGTCTAACTAGACGGAAGCTAAATCTCCTGACAACAACATATATTTCAAGTGCCCAAACTCAGAGGCAGTTTCTCAAAAGTCTTTAGGCCAGCAGAGCTCCATGTTTGTGCAGTGTTTACCCTGTCCCTTACATATGGAAACTCCTATACCACCTCCAAGGATATGAACTCCTGAGCATATTCCATTCCAGATATGTATTCACAGATTTTTGTAACTCATCTCCTCTAATTGTGTCTTACTTTAAGCGAAGGTGATGTCAAGGCATTGTTCTGGATGAGAGTGGGAAGATTTTTTTGTAGCACATATTTGCATAAATATTGAATTTATTTTTCTATTTTCAATTCGAAATACTGAATCCCTGAAACTAACCCATAACCTACTAGACTCTGACTACTAACTCTAATATGATGGAGTAAAATAACCCACACAGAATAGAAATACAACCAGTTCAGAAGAGGCATGGTGTATAGTTGTACTTTCCTTTTGCATGATAAAGGGTTGGTGTTATAAATCTTGTCAATTTGTAGTTAAAATAGTCCTCTATGTGTTTTAAAAGTTAACAAATATGTGAATTCCTGTCTCCCTTTCTCTGTAGCCTATTCAGCACATGCATTTTCATATGCACATATAGAATACTACATGGTATCACACGTACATATTTGTGAGGTAACTGACTTTGCAAATACAAATTGTTAGAAGAAAACACTTGTTCTAAATGCTGTTGGAACTGAAAATTCAACCTATAGGTGAGCTTCCTAGTTGAACAACATGAATCCATATTTAGTAAAATCAATATTTTGGGATCTGTGGATGATATATATTTCATGGTGAATTTTGATTGGCATACATAATGCTACTTTGTAATGTCTGTATTTAGGTGTGTATGTGTGTGTGTGTGTGTGTGTGTGTATTATATATATATATTATATATATATATATTAATATATATATATATATATTCACTCTGCTGATTATTCAAAATATAAAATATATGTGTCTTATTATACACTAACTAAATTCATTCATATTCATGTATTTGGATTTATAATCAACGTTTGAGAAGATTATTCTCAGAAATATTCATCCACCTGAAATACATGTTTCTTTCCTAGTACTGAAAACTAACTTCAGGGGATCATATTATGGCGGTGATGGGAGTTCATTACCCCCGTGTACCGCCTCACATTGCAGGAGAAGGACAAGTTAGAACGGCAAAAATCTATCTTGTTAGAAATTTCCAGGAAAATTCGTGTGCTCCAAAACCTACAGGAAGGATTTCCATTGCACAAGGACCAGCTACGGGGGCTCAAACGCCAGCGATTTGTCCTCACGGAGGGTCACACTGCTTATTCAGCAAATCACCCCACAGCTAGTGTCTGCAATTCGCGCTGGGAAACGACGAGAGAGCAACGCAAAGATATAGCCCTGTGGATTATGCGGGCTCCTGCCAGCTGTGCAATCACTGTGCTCAGTGTTGAGTTGTGGGTTTGAAACGGGGGAAGGAAGCGGTCCAATTCGGTTTTCCACACCGGTGAGACCACAGAGGAAGATAGCGGTCACCATCTTGGAGAGCTGACGTCACCATCCCTGTTTTCGACTCATCACAGCTCATTCAGATACAGAATAGGTAATTTCAGGCTGCCATTCGCCTTCATCTTGCAGACAAATTACTCAGGGTCAGTGCTGAAGAACCCACGAAAATTGCTTCTTGGATCCTGCTCCTATCAGAACATACACCGAGCCCGGAGCGGCTGAATTCCGGGTCCCGGAACTGCTCTGGCCCAGGGCTAAAGAACCTGCAGAAACTGTTTCTTGGTCTGGGTCCTGCTGAATACTGTAAAGGTAAATGCCAACTGAGCCTTCATAGACAGTGGCAACAGGATTGAGACGGGGCTTTTGAGGGCCGGTCTTTACTCACTCGTTGCTTTGGTCACCCGGCAAAGGGAAAGAAATGCTGCCATTCACATGGGATACCAACATGGCAGAGATCTGATGTGATCACAAAGCGGTGGAGGAGATAACTTCATCTATACCAGCGGCGAGAGAAATAGTTGGTCTCCTGGTAAAGAAAGTGAGTCACAAACATCCGAGTCTCTCTCACTTAGTCATCAAGCCAGAGGTGCAGAGCAGAGCTGCCGCCTGTGCCTGGAACAGGCCCAGCGACCCACCGGCATGGTAGTCACGTCACCCCAATTGGAGTAGGGGCAGAGCACACCCATGCCTGCAAGGTAGGCAGACGTATGACCGACCGGCAGAACAGGCCCAGGGGCCGGTCAGAATGGTAGACAGATCACCCCAATTGGAGGAGCATCACAGCCGCCAACCACACCTGCAATGGAGACTTTTCCACTATACAAGAGCAATATAAATATATAGGGGGAAAATTTCAAAAACACAACAGTTTCACCAAGCAGAAAGAAACGCAAGCTGTATGAAAAGACAAGAAAAGAAAGGACCACAAGCAATGCAGGTCAACTCAACTTTAGAAGAGGTAATAGATGCAGCATATGGAATGTCAGATAAAGAATTCAGGATATACATGCTTCATGTGATCTGGAATCTCAAGGAAGACATTAGACAGCAAAAATCAGACAATGAAAGATCACTTCGACAATGAATTACATAAAAAAATCCAAGTAGCAAAGATCAACTATATAGTGAGATAGAGGTTATAAAAAACAAACAAACTGAAATCTTAGAAATGCAGGAAGTAATGAACCATCTTAAAATCTCAATTGAGAATACTACCATTAGAGCAGAATACTTAGAAGATAGAACATCAGACAATGAAGACAAAGTATTTCAACTCAAAAAGAACATATACAGCTCAGCAAGACTGTTAAGAAACCATGAGCAAAAGTGCAAGAAATATGGGATAACATAAAGAGACCAAACATAAGAGTCATTGGGATACAGGAAAGTATAGAGGTCCAAACCAAAGGAGTGAGCAATCTATTCAATGAAATAATAGGAGAAAAATTCCTAGACTTGAAGAATGAGACAAAATCCCAAATCCTAAAAGTCTACAGGACGCCGAACATGCAATATCATAAGAGATCCACACCTAGACACATGATAATGAAGATACCCAACATACAGAATAAGGAGAGAATTTTAAAAGCTACAAGAGAAAAGAAGCAGATTATAGTTAGTGGTAAACCAACCAGGATAACAGCTGATCTTTCAACACAGACTCTGAAAGCTAGAAGATCCTTTAATAACATATTTTAAACACTGAAAGAAAATGGGTTCCAACCAATAATCATGTATCCAGTGAAATTAAGCTTCAGATGGAAGATGAAATTAAAACCTTCCACAATAAACAAAAGTGAAAAGAATTTGCAGCTAGAAAACCATCTCTTCAAAACATCCTCGGCAAAACATTACAGGAAGTGGAAATGGAAAATATCAATGAAAACCAACAGTGGAAGGTAGGACATTAAAGGGGGGAAAATAATCAAAGAGGAAAACAAACTATGTTTAGTAACATAAATAAACAAATATGGCTGGAAGAACAACCCATATCTAAATAATAACCAAAAATCTTAATGGCTTAAACTCACCAATTAAGAGACACAGGCTAGTAGAATGGATCACAAAACAAGAACCAACAAAATGCTGCCTACAGGAGACGCATTTTACAGGAAAAGACATACATAGACTCAAGGTGATACTTGGAAAAATCATATCACTCTTATGAACGTTGGAAACAAGCAGGAGTGTCCATACTCATATCAAATAAAATAGATTTCAAGCCAAAGTTAATCAAAAGGAATAAAGAAGGACACTACATACTACTCAAGAAAACCATACGCCAACAAGACGTAACAATCATAAATATATATGCCCCAAACAATGGTGCAGCTTTGTTCATCAAACAAACTCTTCTCAATTTCAAGAGTCTAATAGACCACAATACAGTAATCATGAGAGACATGAACACACCTCTCTCACCACTGGACAGATCTTCCAAACAAAAGTTGAATAAGAAAACTATAGAACTCAATAACACAATTAATAACCTAGACTTAATTGACATATATAGAATGTACAACCCATCATCAAGAAGTTACACTTTTTTCTCAGCAGAACATGGATCCTTCTCAAAAATACATCATATATTATGTCACAGGGCAACTCTTAGACAATAAAAAGGAGTAGAGATAATACCATGCATTTTATCTGATCATAATGGAATGAAACTAAAAATCAATGATATAAGAAGGAAGGAAAAATCATTCATCACTTGGAGAATGAACAATAGGTTTCTGAATGATCAATGGGTTATTGAAGACATCAAAGAGGAAATTAAAAAATTCTTAGAGGTAAATGAAAACACAGACACAATATATCGGAATCTATGAGACACATTGAAAGCAGTTCTAAGAGGAAAATTCATTGCTTGGAGTTCATTCCTTAGAAAAAGAAAAAACCAACAAATAAATGATCTCATACGTCATCTCAAAATCTTAGAAAAACAAGAGCAAACAACAGCAAAAGAAGTAGAAGGCAAGAAATAATTAAAATCAGAGCAGAAATTAATGAAATCAAAACAAAAGAAACAATTGAAAAAATTGACAAAACAATACATTGGTTTTTTGAAAAAATAAATAAAATCGACAGACCCTTAGCCATGCTAACAAAGAGAAGAAGAGAGAGAACTCAAATTACTACCATATGAAATGAAAAAGGAAATATAACAAGAGACACTTCAGAAATACAGAAGAAAATCAGAAATTATTTTGAATTAATATACTCCAATAAAATAGAATATAGTGAAGGCATTGATAAATTTCTTAAGTCATATGATGTGCCCAGATTGAGTCAGGAGGATATAGACAACCTAAACAGTCTAATATCAATTGAGGAAATAGAAGAAACCATCAAAATACTACCAACTAAGAAAAGCCCAGGACCGGATGGGTATAGAGCATAGTTTTAAAAAACCTTTAAAGAAAAACAAAAACCAATACTTTTCAAGCTATTTCAGGAAAAATGCAAAAATCCTCAAAAAAATTCTGGCGAATCAGACACAAAATCATATATATAAAAAAAAATGTGCACCATGATCAAGTAGGATTCATTCCTGGGATGCAAGGCTGGTACAATATACAGAAATCAATAAATGTTATTCATCACATCAATAGACTTAAAAATAAGAACCATATGATCATCTCGAGAGATGCGGAAAAAGCATTCGACAAGGTACAGCATCACTTCACGTTCAAAACTCTAGAAAAACTAGGGATAACAGGATCATACCTCAATATTGTAAAAGCAATCTATGCTAAGCCTCAGGCTAGCATCATTCTGAATGGAGAACAATTGAAGGCATTCCCCCTAAAATCTGGAGGAAAACAATGATGCCCTCTCTCACCCCTTCTGTTCAACATAGTTCTCGAAACACTGGCCAGAGCAATTAGAAAGGCTAAAGAAATTAAAGGCATAAAAATAGGAAGAGAAGAACTCAAATTATCGCTATTTGCAAAAGACATGATTCTATACCTAGCAGACCCAAAAGGGTCTACAAAGAAACTATTAGAGGTAATAAATGAATTCAGCAAAGTGGCAGGATATTAAATCACCACGCATAAATCAAAGGCATTTTTGTATATCAGCGACAAATCCTCTGAAATGGAAATGAGGACAATCACTCCATTCACAATATCCTCAAAAAAATAAATAAAATACTTGGGAGTCAACCTAACAAAAGAGGTGAAAGACTTATACAATGAAAACTACAGAACCCTAAAGAGAGAAATAGAAGAAAATCTTAGAAGATGGAAAAATATACCCTGTTCATGGATAAGCATAACTAACATCATCAAAATGACAATATTACCAAAAGTTCTCTATAGGTTTAATGCAATGCCAATTAAAATCCCAAGGTCATTTCTTGTAGAAATAGATAAAACAATTATGAAATTCATATGGAAAAATAAAAGACCCAGAATAGCAAAAACAGCTTTAAGCAGGAAGTGTGAATCAGGCAGTATACCGATACCAGACCTCAAACTATACTACAGATCAATAGTAACAAAAATAGCATGGTACTGGTGCCAAAACAGGTGGGTGGACCAGTGGTACAGAATAGAGGACACAGAAACCAATCCACAAAACTACAACTATCTTATATTTGATAAAGGGGCTAAAAGCATGCAGTGGAGGAAGAATAGCATCTTCAACAAATGGTGCTGGGAAAACTGGAATTCCATATGTAACAAAATGAAACTGAATCCCCTCCTCTCGCCATGCACAAGAGTTAACTCAAAATAGATCTAGGAGGTTGATATCAAATCAGAGACACTGCATCTGGTAGAAGAAAACTTTTGCCACAATCTACATACTGTGGGGTCGGGCTCCAAATTTCTCAATAGGACACCCATAGCACAAGAGTTAATCACTAGAATCAACAAATGGGACTTACGCAAACTAAATAGATTTTTCTCAGCAAAAGAAAAAATAAGAGAGGTAAATTGGGAGCCTACATCCTTGGAACAAATCTTTACTCCTCACACTTCAGATAGAGCCCTAATATCAAGAGTATACAAAGAAGTCAAAAAAATTAAACAATAAGAAAATGAATAACCCAATCAACAAATGGGCCAATGACCTGAACAGACACTTCTCAGAGGAGGACATACAATCAATCAATAAGTACATGAAAAAATGCTCACCATCTCTAGCAGTCAGAGAAAAGCAAAACAAACCCACCCTAAGATACCATCTCACTGCAGTAAGATTGGCAGCCATTATGAAGTCAAACGACAACATGTGCTGTCGAGGATGTGGGGAAAAGGGCACACCTGTACATTGCTGGTGGGACTGCAAATTAGTGCAGCCAATTTGGAAAGCAGTATGGAGATTTCTTGGAAAGCTGGGAATGGAACCACCATTTGACCTATTCCCCTTCTCGGTCTATTCCCTAAACACCTAAAAAGAGCATGCTACAGAGATACTGATAAATCGATGTTCATAGCAGCACAATTCACAATGGCAAGACTGTGGAACCAACCTAGATTCCCTTCAATAGATGAATGGATTAAAAATGTGGCATTTATATAGAATGGTTTTGACTCACAAGGTGCAGCCAGCAGACCCTTATATGTAAAGGCAAATTGTTATATGGTTTGGTTTCAGGTAAATGTTCAGAATCAGGTTGCTATGGACACGGGGGCAAACTATGAGAGATAGAAGATTGGATGGTGCATTCTCCTGCAGACCCTGACCATACACACGTGACAGAACGCTCTCCAGCACTGTGTCCCAGTTGAACTCCTTGTATTTCGTGATGCAAATACCAAACTCCCAGTGCAGCAGCAAGAAACCCACGAAAAGTGGAGGATGACCAAATGGCTTGACAGTTCAAACGGGGAGACACTTAGGTTCCAGTGTCCACAGTTTACTTAGGAAGAGAGAATTCAGCACTGTGGTCTCATGTTCATTGGAAAATAAGAAACCATGTCCTCCAGGTCACATAGATGCAGACCCATCTTTGAAGGTCTCACTACAAAGGAAGCTAAAGCTCCTTACAACAAAATATATTTCAAGTGCCCAACCTCAGAGAGACTTTCTCAAGAAGTCTTTAGGCCAGCAGAGCTCCATGTGTGTGGACTGTTTAACCTTTCCCTTACTTTTGGAAACTCCTTTAACACCTCCAATTTTTTGAACTACTGAGCATATTTTATTCCACATATGAATTCACAGATTTTCTAACTCTTCTCCTCTAATTGTGTTTTACTAGGGTCGAAGGTAATGACAAGGCATTGTTCTTGATGAGAGTTGGAAGATTTTTGCGTAGCATATGTTTGCGTACACATTGGATTCATTTTCCTATTTTCCATTCAAAATACTGAATCCCTGACACTAACCCATACCCTACTAGACTTTGACGATTAATCCTAATATGGTGAAGAAAAATAACCCAAAGAGTATAGAAATACAAGCAGTTCAGAGGAGGCATGGTGTATACTAGGTCTTGCCTTTTGCATGATAAATGGTAGGTATTATAAAAATAGTCAATTTTTAATTGAAATAGTTCTACATGTATTTTTAAAGGTAACAAATATGTGACTTCCTGTCTCCTTTTCTCTGTAGCCTATTCAGCACATGTATTTTTATACGCACATATAGAATCCTACCTGGTATCACACATAATTTCTTTTGAGGATACTGACTTGGAAGATAAAAATTGTGAGAAGAGATCATTCCTCCTAAACGCTGTTGGAACTGAAAATTCAACCTATGTCAGCTTCCTAGTAGAACAACATTATACATGAATCCATGTTAAGCAAAATGAATATTTTTCGATATGTGGATTATATATATTTCATGATGAAATGCGATTGGCATATATATTGCTACTTTTTAATGTCTGTGCGTGTGTGTGTGTGTGTGTGTGTGGGTGTGACTCTCCAAGTTTTTTAAAATATGAAATATATGTGTATTATATACACTCCCTAAATTCATTCATGTTCATGTATGTGGATTTCTAAACAACTTTTCAGAAGATTATTCTCAGAAATATTCCTCCACCTGGAATACATATTTGTTTCCCATTACTGACATCTGACTTCAGTTAATGGTTCATACAAATCCTAACATTTCTACATTAACTGACCCAGTTTAACATCAATGCAAGTAGATTACTATGGGACAAGATGTCTATTTTGAACTTCATTTCTATTCAACACTGCTACATTACTATTTCTTCACGTTTAGCCCATCATAGCATATATATTTCATCCACAAGTTCACAAATTTAGAGGCATTTGGTTCACTTTAAATCCCTTCCTGCTTTAGAACACATGTATTCATCCAGGTTTCTTGACTGGAATTTTTTGAGACTTCTTTCCAAACACATTATTTTCGATTTCCATAATCCTTTTGAAGAAAATCTCACACACCCTTCATGATAAACCATAACCTAATATTACCATTAGATGTATAACTGATTGGAATGAATGATTGTATATCAATATTAGATTTCCTGTATATTTTCAGATATCAATTAAATGAATTATTTAAAGTGGAACCAGTTATATTATTTATTCACAGTATGGTCTACTCATGCATTATCTCTATATTCACAGACACAGCATACACCTCTTTGTACCCCCAATACTAATTTATACGTCTTCTCAATATTACTCCCGGAAATGGTTGAAGAAATACTCATGTCACTTGATCTACATATACATTTTATCACAGTAATATTCTGGACAAAACTGCAAAGGTCACACTTATGATTTTACAAAGCCTAAATGGAAAGTGAACATGGATTACTAATAACATCCATGTCCAGGTTACCTAATGCTCTCAAATGTCATTCTTTGGTGACTACATATTTGTTTCTTCCTAAGATTATATATTCAAACTCAATCCTGTTGAAAATGTCTAATCCTAACACTCACTTTGTACTTTGCCTAATTTCCTATTGTCTTCCTTGATATTTGCTTTCCTACATTTTTTCCCTAGTTCATCTTTGTGACTGACTCTTCACATGTGCTGACATTGGCATTCACTCTCTAATCGAAACCCTGTTGCTAAAGATTTTTTTTTTCCAAATTCTATACTCACACTTCTTCCGAAAACTACCGATTATCTTCCTAATCTTACCGACTATCCCTTTTGGAGTTGATGCTCCCTTCTAAATTCAATCATCCAAGATACAAAGTCTTATGCCATTGTATATTGATTTATCCAAGAAAATCTGCTGAAGGTAATTCAATGCTAAGTATCCCAATCAAGGGCCCAATTCCCTTCTTGGCTTCAAATCTTACCTAGATTTCTGTTTTCATACATATATTTCACCTCTATGTTCTTATAAATATAGCAGATTCCCAATATCATTATTCATCCCTCAGAATAATTCCTAACCCAAATTGAACAAGTTATTAATGCTAACCATACACTGTTCCCTCAATCTAACTTTACAGAAGAGCGGGACAGAGTTGGTCTTACAATACAGGAATATAGGGGATCTTCCACCTGCTGAGAACCTCAAAGGTCCATGCAGATATGACCCCTGGAGAAGATGTAGGCAGATATGAAGGACCAAACAAGGCCTGTGTGAAGAGCTGTTCCTGGGTGCCTATGGTTGATATACCATTCTAACTTGTAAAAGTGTCACATGAAGTAGGGGTAGCCACCAGCACTTGTCCCCGTTGAACTCCTTGTATTTCGTTAAGCAAATACCAAACTCCCAGTGCAGCAGCAAGAAACACCACGAAAATGGAGGATGAACAAATGGCTTCACAGTCCACATGGGGAGACACTTTGCCCCCAGTGGCCACAGATTACCTACAAACAGGGAATTCAGTACTGCTGCCATATGTTCATTATTAAATAAGATACCATGTCCTCCAGGTCACATAGATGCACACCCAGCTTTGATGGTCTCACTACAAAGAAGCTATAGCTCCGAACAACAATATAAATTTAAGTGCCCAACCTCAAAGCCAGTTTCTCAAGAAGTCTTTAGGCCAGCAGAGCTCCATGTTTGGGTTGTGTTTGCAATGTCCCTTACTTTGTGAAACTCCTCCACCACATCCAAGGTTGTGAACTCCTGAGAATTTCCCATTCCAGATTGGATTTATTTTCCAATTTTCACTTCTACAGTAACTGACCTAGTTTTACATCAATGCAAGTAGATTCCTATGGAATATGATGTGTATTTTGAAGTTCATTTTTATTCAACACTGTTACATTACTATTTCTTCAGTTTATGCACATAATAGGATATATATTTATTCCACAAGTTAGGAAGTTTATAGGCATTTGTTTCACTTTCAATCACTTTCTGTTTCAGAACACATGTATTCCTCCATGTTTCTTGACTTTTCTTCTCATGAGACTTCTTTCCAAACACATTATTTTCTATTTCCGTAATCACTTTTGAAACAAAACTCACACACCCTTCATTATAAACCATAACTCTAAGATTACCATTAGATGTATAACTCTTTGGAATGAATGATTGTATATCAATATAAGATTTCCTATATATTTTCAGATATCAATTCAATCCATTATTTAAGTGGAACCAGTTATATTTTTCCCAAATATGATCTATTTATGCATTATCTCTATATTCATAGACACAGCGTACACCTCTTTGTACCCCCAATACTAATTTATTCGTCTTCACAATATTGCTCCCGGAAATGGTGGAAGAAATACTCATTTCACCTGATCTACATATACATTTTATTACAGTAATATTCTGGACACCAAATGCAAAGGTCACACTTATTATTGTACCAAAGCCTAAATGGAAAGTGAGCATGGATTACTAAAAACATCCATGTCCACATTGCCTAATTCTCTCAAATGTCAATCCTATTCCTGACTACATATGTGTTTCTTTCTAAGATTATATATTCAACCTGAACCCTTTGAAAATGTCTAATCCTATCACTTTATAGTTTGCCTGATTTTGTAATGTCTCTATTGATATCTGCTTTCCTACATATTTCCCAAGTTCATCATTGTGATTGACTCTTCACATGTGCTGACAAACATATTCACTCTCTAACCAAAACCCTATTGCTAAAGAACTTTTGTTCCAAATACTAAACTCACTCTTCTTCCTATACCTACCGACTATCTTCCTAATCCTACCGACTATCCCTGTTTGACTGGATGTTCTCTTGTACATTCAATCATCCAAGGTAGAAGATCCTATGCCATTGATTATAGATTTATTTTAGACATCTGTGCAGAAAGTAATTCAATGCTAATTATCCCAGTCAAGGTCCCAATGCCATTCTGGGCTTCGAATCTTACCTAGATTTCTGTTTTTATAATTATATTTCACCTCTATATTCT
Organism: Callospermophilus lateralis; assembly: GCF_048772815.1. Taxonomy (NCBI): domain Eukaryota; kingdom Metazoa; phylum Chordata; class Mammalia; order Rodentia; family Sciuridae; genus Callospermophilus; species Callospermophilus lateralis. Next base: position 358,575 of record NW_027515807.1, read on the forward strand.
TTTAAATATTTTAGGTTCCAAATACCATCATTCATCCAGCAGAATGATTTCTAACCCAAATCAAACATGTTGTTAACCTTAACCATTCACTGTTCCATCAATCTAACTTTATGGAAGAGCAGGGATAGAGTTGGTCTTAAAACACAGGAATGTATGAGATATTTCACCTGATGAAAACCTCAAAGGTACATGCATAAATGATCCCTGAAGAACATGAAGGCAGCTATAAAGGACCTGAGAGAGCAAAAGTCATCTTCAATGGCAAACAACCTGGTCAGGATGAAGGGTTCTGTCTGAATCAGCCTCTCTCTTCTTAATGTAGAGAAAATGGACCAAACCCAGCCTGTGTGGGTAGCTGTTCCAGGGCGCCTATTATTGATATACCATTCTAACTTGTGAAAGTGTAACAGGAAGTAGGGGCAGCCTCCTTCTCATGTGACACTTGGAAGCCACTGGTAGGACAAAGTGATTGCCAAGACAGTAACCTCATTCAGTTCCTGAAGGAAGTGACCTCACCTCACTTCCTTGGTGATTAAAATCTCTGAACTTGGGATTCATGAAGCCAGTCACCCATAGCCAGTCTCAGTCCCAGTCCCAGTGGTCACACTTGTTTGGATTTACCAAAGACAGAGTCAGTCTTTCTTGGTAACTACTGATGTGAGGATGGCCAAATGCCAGGAAAGCTCTGAAGAGTAGCCGTTTCTGAGAAAGCAGGTAGTGGCTCACCTCTGCCTCCTGACACCTTCACAGAGTTAGCCAAGGAGACCAGATCTGACACAGGTCAGGCCATTTCAGGGGAATATAGTATGGTCCACCAGTCAGAGGACACTCTGGATATTCACAGACCTACTTGAGTTAAGGAGGTGCCTTTGTGGGTGTGGGTGTGAGTTTGTGGTTTTGTCTAATGTTTTGAGAATAGGTAGGAAAGGCGGTTTGTTTGGATTGGAGTGGACTGTTTCTAGTAAGTCGTTTGACAAGGCGAGTGCTTCTATGTCTGTGTTTCCCACTCTGTCCGTGGTTGTAGACATTAGAAAAGACAATGCATCAAGGATGTGTCCTGTCTAGTAGAATGCTTCCCAGCATTCTTCCTGCCCGATTTAGGAATGGACTGTGGCTCGCCTTATGCATGGGAAACACCTACTAACTTTCTAAGTTCCTGTTTTCTTCCTGAATTCCGGCAAATCTCAAGAATAGGCCCATGGTTTTGAGTCCAAGATATGTACCACCTCCAAGCTCTGTGACATGGCCATGTACTTGATAGCTGTAGGGAATGGGAACATCTTAGAAAACTCAAATAAATGTGTGACCAGTAAACTCTCAGTGGAGAGACCCTGCTTTGGTTTATTTGCATACTTATGGTTATGTTGCCCTGAATGTCAAGAAGGTCTTTGCCTCAGGCCACCCCTTTGTGAAGCCTGAAGAAAACTGTTTTCAAATGGAAATAAATGGGCATAACATGTTGCTCTTTGCTTAATTGCTTTGGAAAGGGATGTGTCCGAATCAGCCTCTTGGGCCTCTGTGAGGTTGTGGCTTAGATTCTCAGCACATGATAGATCTAAAGATAGATTCCATGTGTGCAATCAAAACCAAAATGGCAAAAAAATTAGTCATTGTGGATGAGTCTCTTGCATTCCTCTGTTAGGTTCTTTACCTCCATCAAGTGTGAATAGGAATCCTTTAGGTCAAATGAGTTCTTTAAAGCCCTGCAGAGGTGCTTGTGTTTTCTCAAGACTCCAAATCACATAAAGAATCTATACCTGAGAGTCAGTAGGCCTGAAATTGGAGAAGGAGAGCAGTATTAATGGCAGGCCTATTTGATCACTCCTGGTTCACAGGAAGGGTGTCCATGTCACCCTGACTTTAGGCAAATGAGGGGCAAGCAACATTATTTTGGACACTCTCTTGGGATGCATTCCGCATGGTAACCTCCAGCCAGAGGTTATGATGAATGTCTATATTTAAGAAGATGAGGGCCATGTGGGTGTATTTTGGTTTTAATTGTGGTCATTCTTGTGGCAGTTGGAAGAGATGACTGGATCCACCTGTGCTTGAACTCTGGTGTCATTCCCCTTAGAGACTGAGTTCTGGAACACACATCAAGGAAGAATTGCCATAAATTGTGTGGGGATTTTAAGAGGCCACGCATGACAGTCGCCCTTGGAAACTGAGATCTATGCCCACGGTGGCTTTCCACAGAGCACTGGGAATCTCAGACAGGATATCACATGATTTAATTCTGAAAGACTTGGCAGCCATATTTGATAGTCAAAACACACATGGACCTCAATTGTAGACCTCAATGGGCGTGGCTTCATGTGACCTTTTGGCCGTGCTCTGGGAAGCCTTGCCTGTGAGAGTTCTCCAGAGCTTTCATTGAAATGATCTTCCTCAACATTGAATAATTCCTGAATGAATTGAAATAAACAGTGCCTCCAACTTTATCCTTGAAAATTGGCTAGATAAATACCATGAAATTTTTAAAATTCCAATGACCAGGTGGCACTGAAGAACCTTTGGATGTCCTGTTGCTGATCATGAGTGTACCAGACAGTGCCTTGATTAACTGGTTTTTATGAATATGGTGTAGAACAGAGATGCCAGTAATTTGGAGCCTGCAGAATAGTGGGCCTAGAGCAGAGGTGATTAAGTGTGTGATAAAACATCTGTGGTGGGGTCATGTGGATCTGCCATTGTCTTCCAAATGGCTTGTGACTGACATGGTGCAGCCAGCAGAACATTGTATGTAAACGCATCATGTTATATGGAGAGGTTTAAGGGCAATGTTCAGAATCAGGTTGCTATGGTCACGGAGGCAACCTATGTGGTATACAAGCCCTGTTGGTGCATTCTCCTGCAGACCCTGACCCACCACATGTGACAGAACTCCCTCCAGCACTGTGGTCAAGTTTAACTCCTTGTATTTCATGAAACAAATACAAAACTCTGAGTGCAGCAGGAGACATTATAAAAAGTGGAGGATGATGAAATGGCTTCACAGTCCACATGGGGAGACACATAGACCCCAGTGGCCATAGTTTACCTACAAAGAGAGAATTCAGCACTGCTGCTTCATGTTCATTGGAAAATTATAAACCATGTGCTCAAGGTCACAGAGATGCATAAACAGCTTTGATGGTCTTACTAGAAAAAAAGCTAAAGCTCCTGAAAACAACATATATTTCAACTGTCCATCTTAGAGGCAGTTTCTGCAGAGTCTTTAGGCTGGCAAATCTTCATGTTTGTGGAGTATTTACATAGTCCCTTACTTTTGGAAACTCCTCTACCATCTCCAAGGTTGTGAAATCCGGAGCAGTTTTCATTTCAGGTATGAATTCAAAGATTTTCTAACTCTTTTCCTCTAATTGTGTCTTACTTGGGGTGAAAATAATGTAAAGTTATTGTTCTAAATGAGAGTGGGAAAATTTTTGTGTAACACTAATTTGCATACACATTGATCCATTTTCCAATTTTCCCTTTGAAATACTGAATCCCTGACAGTAACTCATACCCTACTATACTCTGACTACTAATCCTAATATGATGGAGAATAATACCCAAACAGAATGAAAATACAAGCAGTTCAGTGGAGACATGGTGTACAGTTGGACTTCCCTTTTGCATGATTAAGGGTAGGTCTTATAAATCTACTCAATTTTTAATTGAAATAGTCCTCCATGTGTTTTTAAAGTTCACAAATATGTTAATATGTCTCCCTTTCTCTGTAGCCTACTCAGCACATGTATTTTTATATGCACATAGAGAATCCTACCTGGTATCACACGTACATATTCATGAGTTGGCTGAATTGGCAGATACAAATTGTGAGAAGAGATCAGTCCTCCTAAACCCTGTGGGAACTGAAAATTCAAACTATGTGTGAGCTTCCCAGTAGAACAATATTATACATAAATCCATGTTCAGTATAATAAATATTTTTGCATCTGTGGATGATGTATATTACATGATGAATTATGATTAGCATGTATTTATTGATACTTTTTAATGTATATTTGTGTTTATTTAAAATATATATATATATATATATATATATATATATATATATATATATATATATATATATATCTCCAGATTTCTCAAAATATGAAATATATGTGTCTTATACACACTCTGTAAATTCATTCATGTTCATGTATATGGATTTATAATCAACTTTTCAGAAGATAATTCTCAGAAATATTCATCCACCTGAAATACATATTTGTTTCCCAGTACTGAAAACTAACTTCAATCAATGGTGTTTACAAATCCTAATATTTCTACAGTAACTGACCCAGTTTAACATCAATGCCAGTAGATTCCAATGGGACATGATGTCTATATTGACCTTCATTTTAATCCAACACTGGTACATTACTATTTCTTCAGTTTTTGCACATCATAGGATATGTATTTCATCCACAAGTTCACAAATATATAGGAATTTGTTTCACTTTCAAACACTTCTTGCTTCAGAACACATGTATTCCTCCATGTTACTTGACTCGTCTTTTCATGAGACTTCTTTCCAAATACATTATTTTCAATTTCCATAATCAATTTCGAAGCTAAACTCACACACTCTTCATGGTGAACCATAACATTAATATTAACATTAGATGTATAACTGTTTGGAATGAAAAATTGTATATCAATATAAGATTTTCTCTATATGTTCACGATTCAATTCAATCCATTATTTAAAGTTGGAACCAGTTATGTTTTTTATTCACAGTATTGTCTATTAATGCATTATCTCTATATTCATAGATACAGTGTACTCCTCTTTGTCCCTTCAATACTAATTTATACGTCTTCAAAATATTGCTCCCAGAAATGGTGGAAGAAATACTCATGTCACCTTATCTATATATAGATTTCATCACAGGAATATTCTGGACACAAAAAGCGAAGGTCACACTCATGATTGTATCAAAGCCTAAATGCCAAGGGAGGGTGGATTACTAAAAAGAACCATGTCCAGGTTGCCTAATGCTCTCAAATGTAAATCCAATTGGTGACTACATATTTCTTTCTTCCTAAGATTATATATTCAACCTCAAACATGTTGAAAATGTCTAATCCTATCACTCACTTCATACTTTGCCTGATTTCATAATATCTTTATTGATACCTGCTTTCATACATATTTCCCCCAGTTCATCATTGTGACTGATACTTCACATATGCTGACATTTACATTCACTCTCTACCCGAAACCCTATTGCTAAAGAACTTTTGGTCCAAATCCTATACTCACTCTTCTTTCTAAACCTACTGACTATCTTCCTAATGCTACTGACTATAGTTTTTTGACTCGATGTTCTCTTCGACAATCAATTATCCAAGGTATAAGGTCCTATGCCATTGTATATCAATTTATCTGAGACACATGTGCAGAACATAATTCAAACCTAAGAATCCCACTCAAGGGCCCAGTTCCCTTCTGGCTTCCAATCTTACCTAGATTTCTGTTTTTATACTTATATTTTACCTATATATTTTTGTAAATATCACAGGCTCCCAATACCATTATTCATCCAGCAGAAAGATTCCTAACGCAAATCAAACATGTTATTAACCCTAAACATACACTTTTCCCTCAATCTAACTTTACAGAAGAGGAGGGACAGAGTTGGTCTTACAATACAGGAATGTAGGGGATCTTCCACCTGCTGAGAACATCAAAGGTATATGCAGAAATGATCCCCTGAGATGATGAAGGAAGCTATGAAGGACCTGAGAGAGCAAAAGACATCTTCCATGGCAAACTATCTGGTCAGGATGAAGGGATGTGTCTCAATCAGCCTCTACCTTCTTAATGTAGAGAAGATGGACCAAACCAGGCCTGTGTGGAGAGCTGTTCCCAGGTACCTATGGTTGGTATACCATTCTAACTGTGAAAGTGTGACAGGAAGTAGGGACAGCCTCCATCTCATGGGACTTTTAGAAGTAACTTTTAGGACAAAGTGGTTGCAAAGTCAGTGACCTCATTCAGTTCCTGAAGGAAATGACCTCACCTCACTGCCTTGGTGATGGAACTCTCTGGACGTTTGATCCTGGAAGACAGGCACCAAGAGCCAGTCACAGTCCCAGTCCCAGTGGTCTCACTTGTTTTGATTTATCAAGAACAGAGTCAGTCTTTCTTAGTACCTACTGATGTGACGATGGCCAAATGACAGGAAAGCTCTGAAGAGGAGCTTTTCCTGGGAAATCAGGTAGTGGCTCACCCATGGCTCCTAACAACTTCAAAGTGTTGGCCAAGGAGACTAGATCTGATACAGGACAGGCCATTTTGGGGGAACATACAATGGCCCACCATTCCGAGGACACTCTGGATAGTCACAGACTTACTTGAGCAAAGGAGGTGCCTTTGAGTGTGTGTGTGTGGGTTTGTGGTTTTGTCTCATGTTCTGAGAATAGGAAGGAAAGGCTCTTTGTTTGGATTGGTGTGGACTGTTTCCAGTAAGTCGTTTGACAAGGCGAGTGCTTCTATGTCTGTGCATCCCACTCTGTCCGTGGTTGTAGACATTAGAAAAGAGAATGCATCAATGGATGTGTCCTGTCTAGTAGAAAGCTTCCAAACATTCATCCTGCCCAATTTACAAATGGACTGCAGCTTGTCTTATATAAGGGCAACATCTGCTCTCTTACTAAGTTTCTGTTTTCTTCCTGAATTCTGGAAACTCTCCAGAATAGCCTCATGGTTTTGTGTCCAAGATATGTACCACCTCCAAGCTCTGTGATATGGTGATGTACTGGATAGCTGAAGGGAATGGCGAGCATGTAAGAAAACTCAGATATCAGTGGGACCAGGAAAGTCTCAGTGGAGAAACCCTTCTTTCGGGCTTTTGCTTACCTATTGTTCTGCTGCCCTGAATTTCAGGAAGGTTTTTACCTCAGGACACTCATTTGTGAAGCCTGAAGAAAACAGTTTTCAAATGGAAATGAATGGGCATCACCTGTGGCTCTTTGCTTAATTTCATTAGAAATGGATGTTTCTGAAACAGCCTCTTGGCCCTGTGTGAGGCTGTGGTTAGATACTCAGCACCTTATACATCCCACGTGTTCATCCAAAACCAAAATGGCCAAAAGAGCAGTCCTTGTGGATGAAGTCTCTCCCTACCTCTGTAAGGATCCTGACCTCTATCAAGTGAGAATAGGGTGCCTTTGGGTCAAATGAGTTCTTCAAAGCCCTTCAGAGGCTAGCCCATAGGTGATTCCAATGATTCCAATTCACATGAAGATTCTAAACCCCACAGTCAGTAGTCCTCAAGTTGGAGAAGCAGAGCAGTATTAACGGCAGGCCTATTTGATCAGTCATGGTTCACAGAAAGGTGTTCAGGCCACCCCAACTTTAAGCAAATGAGGGGCAAGGAAGCTTATTTTGGACACTGTCTTGGGCTGTGACCCTCATGGAAACCTCCATCCAGAGGTTAAAATGAGTGTCTATACGGAAGAAGATGATGGCCATGTGGAAGTGTTCTGGTTTTAATTGTGGTTATTAGTGTGGTTGTTGAAAAATATGACTGGCTCCACCTGGTCTTGAACTCTGGTGTGATTCCCCTTAGAGACTGAGTTCTGGAACTGATCTCAGAGAAGTAGTGCCAAGAGTTTTGTTGGGATTTTAGAAGGCCATGCATGAGAGTCACCCTTGGAATCTGAGATCTGTGCCCAGGAAGGCTTTCCACAGAGCACAGGGAATCTCAGCCAGGTTATCACATAATTTTTTTCTGAAAGAATTAGCAGCCATAGTTGAGAGGCAAAACAGGCAAGGATTTTACATTGTAGACCTCAATGGGCCTGGCTTCATGTGACCATTTGGCAACACTTTGGGAAGCCTTGCCTGTGAGAGTTATCCAGAGCGTTCATTGAAATGGGCTTCCTCACCATTTAATGGTTACTGAATTAAATGAAACCCTCAGTGCCTACAACTTCATCCTTGAAAAATGGGCTCGATAAATACCATGAAATTTTTGAAATTCCCATGACCAGGTGGCACTGGAAAACCATTGGAGATCCTGTTGCTGATCATGAGTGTACCAGAAAGTGCCTTGATTGACTGGGTTTCACAAAAAAATTGTGTAGAACAGAGATGCCAGTAAGTTGGAACCTGCTGAGTAGTGGGCCTAAAGCAAAGGTGGTTAGGTGTGAGATAAAACATCTCTGGTGGTTTCATGTGGATCGGCCGTTGGCTTTCAAATGGCTTGTGACTGACATGATGCAGCCAGCAGACCCTTATATGAAAAGGCATCTTGTTATATGGATAGGTTTCTGGGCAATGTTCAGAATCAGGTTGATATGGTCAAGGGGGCAAGCTATGTTGGACATAAGCCTGGTTGGTGCATTCTCCTGCAGACTCTGTCCCACCACACGTGACAGAACTCCCTCCAGCACTGTGTCCCAGTTGAACTCCTTGTATTTCATGAAGCAAATACCAAACTCCCAGTGCAGCAGCAAGAATCACCACGAAAAGTAGAGTATGACCAAATGGCTTCACAGTCCACATGAAGAGACACTTATCCCCCAGTTGCCACAGTTTACCAACAAAGTGAGAATTCAGCACTGCTGCCTCATTTTCATTGGAAAATAAGATACCATGTCCTCCAGGTCACATAGATGTTGACCCAGTTTTGATGCTCTCACTACATAGGATGCTAAAGCTACCGACAACAACATACATTTCAAGTGTCCCAACTCAGAGGCAGTATCTCAAGAAGTCTTTAGGCCTGCAGAGCTCCATGTTTGTGGAGTGTTTACCTTGTCTTTTATTTTTGGAAAGTCATCTACCACCTCCAAGGTTGTGAACTCCTGAGCATATTCCATTCCGGGTATGTATTCACAGATTTTCTAACTCTTATCCTCTAATTGTGTATTTCTTCCAGCGAGGGTAATATCAAGGGATTGTTCTTAATGTGAGTGTGAAGATTTTTGTGTAGCACATATTTGCAAACACATTGGGTTTACTTTCCTATTTTCCATTCGAAATACTGAATCTCTGAAACTAACCCATACCCTACTAGACTCTGACTACTAATCCTTATATGATGGAGAATAGTAACCCAAACAGAATACAAATACCAGCAATTCAGAGAAGGCATGATATGTAGTTGGACATCCCTTTTGGATTATATTGTGTAGGAGTTAAAATATATATTTAATGTTTATTGACATAGTTCTCCATGTGTTTTTAAAATTAACAAATATGTGAATTCCTCTCTCCCTTTTCTGTAGCCTATTAAGCACATGTATTTTTATATGCACAAATAGAATCCTACCTGGTATCACATGTACATTCTTCTGAGGTGGCTGACATGGCAGATAAAAATTGTGAGAAGAGATCACTCCTCCTAACCTCTGTTGGAACCGAAAATTTAACCTATGGGTGAGCTTCCTAGTTGACCAACATTATGCATAAATCCATTTTCAGTAAAATGTATATTTTTGGATAAGTGGATGTTATATATTTAATGATGAATTTCGATTGGCATATATATTGCTACTTTTTAATGTCTCTGTGTGTGTGTTTGTGTGTGTGTGTGTGTGTGTGTGTGTGTATATATATATATATATATATATATATATATATATACTCTCCAGATTTTTCAAAATATGAAATATATGTGTCTTATTATACACTTCCTAAAATCATTTATATTCATGTATGAGGATTTATAATGAACTTTTCACAAGATTATTCTCAGAAATATTCATCCACCTGAAATACATATTTGTTTCCTAATACTGAAAACTAACTTCAGTGAATGGTGCATACAAATCATAATATTTTGACATTGCAAGAGGGCCGCGAATAGAGAGCATCATACCCATTGTACCGCGCCACTGCGCAGGTGACTAACGACTAAGAACGACAAAAAACTATCTTGTTAGGAACTTACAGCAAAATGGGGGTGCACTGAAACCTAGAAGAAGGATTTCTAGCACTGAGGTCCGGTAAATGAGTCCCAAACATGAGCCAACTCTGCGACCAGAGATCCTGTCTGACCGATCCACGCGACCCGTCCAGTGGCTACAGACAGCAGGGCACCACCGAGATGCGATCAATAATCACGGAGAAACGTTGATGCAGATTCTGTGGAATTCTGCCAGTAGAGTCCCCACTGAGCCCTGGGCTGAGTTCAGGGTTTCAGATGGGGAAGGAAGTGGTACAGTTCTAACCCCCACAATAGAAACTCCACGAAGGAAACCAACGGCCACCATCTTGGTGAGCTGAAGTAACGACAGCCACTCCCCTACAGATTGCAACAATAAAACAGGTGCTGTTACTCAGCTCATTTCCCATACTTCGGGGAATTTGCATCAAATCTCTCCTAGGCTTTCTGGGGGAGAGATTATCAGAGCGAGCCTGCATAAAGACAGGGGAAAACTAGAGGCACCTGACTTTCAACTCCCCCTCCCATCAGTGGTGAAAAAAACCTGTCTAGCCAGCGCTGAGAGAGGGGCAAGCGGAAAAAAAAAATCAAAACAATAGAGTGCCGGGGTTCCCAATAGCCAACTGTGCAATCGGAGATCCGGGCTGATTGAATCATGCAGCCAGGCCTGCTGTTTCAGATGGCGGGGCACCACCGAGAAGTGACCTGAAGCAGGGAGAAATGTTGCTGCGGATTCTGTGGAATCCTGCCGGCTGAGCTCCCACTGATCCCCGGGCTGAGTTTGGGAATTCAGACAGGGAAGAAAGTGGTATAGTTCTATCCCCCACAAAAGAAACTCCACCAAGGAAACCAGCGGCCACCATCTTTGAGATCTGAAGTAACCACCACCCCTCTCCAATAGACTGCAACAATAAAACAGATGTGTGTTACTCAGCTCATCTCTCATACAGCGGGGATTTCGCATAAAATGTCTCCTAGGCTTTCCGGGGGAGGGTTAATCAGAGCAAGCCTGCATAAAGACGCAAGAAAAACTAGAGACACCTGACTTTCGACTCCCCCTACCATCAGTGGCCATAACGAAACGTGTATAGCCAGTGCTGGGGGAGGGGCAAGCGGAAAAAATCAAAACAATAGAGTGTCTGGGTTCCCAAAAGACACCCTCCACACCCAACAAACGGCAGGCACAGAGTACAGTTTGAACTGCCGAGAGGCATCACTCAGGGGAAATCTGGTCTAGAAAAAGAAACCAGGACAAGCAGGAGAAACCAAAGGACTAGAAGGCAGGCCCTTGTGACTGGGCGGCTGGAGACCGCAGGCCTGCACGTGACATTCCACCCACTGCCTGAGTGACTGGGGGGCTGAGGAATGCCCGCCCGCCGGCAACCGAGCGTGAGACTGCGTGGCTAGAGATTGCCAACCCAACGGCGACAGCCCACCTGCTGCCCGCGTGACTGGGCGGCTGGAGACCGCCTGCCCACTGGCGACCAACCGCGCAATTGGGCGGCTGGAGACCACCCGCCTGCCAGTGACCCAGAGCTGAAACAAACCAGAGACAATCAAGTCCCACCCCCCAATTCGGACACCTCGGCAAGGAGCCTGGAGCCCGCCAAAGCAGAGAGGTGACATCACTGGAGCTCGGCCTTCGGAATTACTTCCAAGCGGAATCCACTTTAGCAGGCATAGTTTACCAACACAAAGGAGAGATAACAGAGATATACAACACCAAAACAAATCTAAAGAATAAAGCAGAAACACAGCAATCAAATAGAGCTGGAAATTAACGTGAACATCATGAAAAAACAAGGGCAAAAAAGGAGTACAAACAATGCAGGACAACTTAATTCTACAGGAGGAACTTGAAGCATCAGAAACAGGGATAGGGAAAGAACTCAAGGCATACCGAACTCAGATGGAAAGGAATATTAGAGAAGACATGAGGCAGCAAGTCCAAGCAATAAAAGTATATTTTGAAAATGAATTAAACAAACAAATTCAAATGGCAAAGAATGAGCATTACCAGGAGATAGAGATCTTAAAAAAGATATTAAACAGTAATCCTAGGAATGCAGGAAAATATAAACCAAATTAAAAACTCAAACGAGAATATTACAAATAGACTAGATCAAGTAGAAGTCAGAACATCAGATAATGAAGATAAAGTTTATCAACTTGAAAATAATTGAGTAAACACAGAAAAGATGCTTAAATCCCACCAGGAATTTATTCAAAAGATATGGGATGTCATAAAAAAACAAAAAACAAATTTAAGAGTCATCAGGATAGAAGAAGACATAGAGATTCAAACCAAAGGAATGGACAACATATTAAATGTAATAATTCTATAAAACTTCCCAGAGATGAATGATGGAATGGATTGCCAATTCCTGGAAGCCTACAGGACCCCAAACATTCAAAACCAAAATAGACCAACTCCAAGACATATAATTATGAACATAGCCAACATACAGAACAAGGAGAGAATATTAAAAGCTACAAGAGAAAGGAGGCAGATTACATTCAGGGGTAAACCAGTTAGGTTAACAACTGATTTTTCATCACATTCGTTGAAAGTGAGAAGATCCTGGAACAATGTAATTCAAATGCTGAAAAAAAAAGAATTCCAACCAACAATACCATATAAAGCAAAGTTAAGCTTCAGATTTGACAATGAAATTAAAGTCTTTCACGATAAACAAAAGCTAAAATAATTCTCAGCCAGAAAACCAGCACTGCAAAGCATTTTGTGCAAAATACTACAAGAAGAAGAGTTAAAAAATAGTGCCCAAAACTAACAGTGGGAAGTATCTCAGTAAAGCGGGAGGAAAGTAACCAAAAAAGTAAAAACTATCCAAACTAAAATATAATAAATAAATAAACATGACTGGAAGTACAAATCATATTTCAATTGTAACCTTAAATGTTAATGGCCTAATTTCACCAATCAAGAGACATGTGCTAGTGACCTGGATCAAAAAAACAAATCCAACAATATTCTGCGTTCAGAAGACTCATATGATAGGAAAAGACATACACAGGCTGAAGGTAAAAGGTTGGGAAAAATCATAACACTCACACGGCCCTCGGAAGCAAGAACGATTTGCCATACTCATATGGAATAAAATCAACTTCAAACCTAAGTTAATCAAAAGGGATAAAGAATGACACTATATTATGTTAAAAGGAATCATCCACCAACAAGAAAAAAACAATTATCAATTTGTATGCACCAAGCAATGGAGGTGCAACGTTCATAAAACAAACTCCCTCAAGTTCAAGAGTCAAATAGACTACAACACAATAATTATGGGTGACTTCAACATAACACTCTCGGCATTAGAGAGATCCTCTAGACAAAAACTGAATAAAGAAACTATAGAACTCAACAGCACAATCAATAACCTAGACTTAACCGACATATATAGAATATATCAACCATCATCAAGTGGATACATGTTCTTCTCAGCAGCACATGGATACTACTCAGAGATACACCATATATTATGCCATAGGGCAATTCTTAGTAAATATAAAGGCATGGAGATTATACCGTGCACCATATATGATCATAATGGAATGAAACTGGAAATCAATGAGAAAAGAAAGAAGGAAAAATCCTACATCACATGGAAAATGAACAACATGCTACTGAATGATCAATGGGTTACAGAAGACATAAAGAAGGAGATAAAAAAATTCTTAGAGACAAATGACAATACAGACACAACATACCGGAATCTATGGGACACAATGACAGCAGTTTTAAGAGGGAAATTCATTTCTTGGAGTTCTTTCCTCAAAAAAAGAAAAATACAACAAATAAATGAACTTAAACTACACCTCAAAAACCTAGAAAAGGAAGAGCAAAACAACAGCAAATGTAGTAGAAGACAAGAAATAATTAAATTTAGAGCAGAAATCAATGAAATTGAAACAAATAAAGTTGAAAAAATTGATAAAACTAAAAGTTGGTTCTTTGAAAAAATAAATAAGATCGACAGGCCCTTAGCCATGCTAAGGAAAAGAAGAAGAAAGAGAATTCAAATTACTAACATATGGGATGAAAAAGGCAATATCACAACAGACACTACAGAAATACAGAAGATAATTAGAAAGTATTTTGAAACACTATATTCCAACAAAATAGAATATTGTGAAGATATTGATAAATTTCTTAAGTCATACGATCTGCCCAGTTTGAGTCAGGAAGACACAAACAATTTAAACAGGCCAATAACAAAGGAAGAAATAGAAGAGGCAATCAAAAGACTACCAACCAAAAAAAAAGCCCTGGACTGGATGGGTATACAGCGGATTTCTACAAAACCTTCAAAGAAGAATTAAAACCAATATTTTTTCAAGCGTTTTCAAGAAATAGAAAAAGAAGGAGCTCTTCCAAATTCATTCTATGAGGCCAACATCACCCTGATCCCGAAACCAGACAAAGACACTTCAAAGAAAGAATACTACAGACCAATATCTCTAATGAACTTGGATGCAAAAATTCTCAATAAAATCCTGACGAATCAAATACAAAAGCATATCAAAATAATTGTGCACCATCATCAAGAAGGATTCATCCCCGTGATGCAAGGATGGTTCAATATACGAAAATCAATAAATGCCATTCACCACATCAATAGAATTAAAGGCAAGAACCATATGATCATATCGATAGATGCAGAAAAAGCACTTGACAAAGTTCTGTATCCCTTTATGTTCAAAACACTATAAATACTAGGGATAACAGGAACTTACCTCAAAATTGTAAAAGCTATATATGCTAAACCTCAGGCTAGCATCATCCTAAATGGAGAAAAACTGAAGGCATTCCTTCTAAAATCTGGAACAAGACAGGGATGCCCTTTATCACCACTTCTATTCAATTTAGTTTTGAAATACTAGCCAGAGCAATTAAACAGACCAAAGAAATTAAAGGCATAAAAATAGGAAAAGAAGAATTTAAAGTATCACTATTTGCAGATGACATGATAATATATTTAACAGACACAAAAAGGTCTACAAAGAAATGGCTAGAGTTAATAAATGAATTCAGAAATGTGGCAGGATATATAATTAACATGCATAAATCAAAGGCATTCCTGTATAACAGCAACAAAACTTCTGAAATGGAAATGAGGAAAACCACTCTATTCACAATATCCTCAAATAAAATAAGATACTTGGGAATCAACCTAACAAAAGAGGTGAAAGATTTATATAATGAAAACTACAGAACTCTAAAGAGAGAGATAGAAGAAGATCTCAGAAGATGGAAACATGTGCCCTGTTCATGAATAGGCAGATCTAACAACATAAAAATGGCAATATTACACAAAGTTCTCTACAGGTTTAATGCAATGCCAATCAAAATCCCAACGGCATTTCTTGTAGAAATAGATAAATCAATCATGAAATTCATATGGAAAAACAAAAGACCCAGAATAGCAAAAGCAACTCTAAGCAGCAAGTGTGAATCTGGAGGTATAGCGATACCAGAGTTCAAACTGTACTACAAAGCAATAGTAACAAAAACAGCATGGTACTGGTACCGAAAAAAGCAGGTGGACCAGTGGTACAGAAGAGAGGACACAGAAACCAATCCACAAAATTACAACTTTCTTATATTTGATAAAGGGGCTAAAAGCATGCAATGGAGGAAGGGTAGCATCTTCAACAAATGGTGCTGGGAAAATTGGAAATCCATATGCAACAAAATGAAACTGAATTCCCTTCTCTCGCCATGCACAAAATTTAACTCAAAATGGATCAAGGATCTAGATATAAATCAGAGACACTGCATTTCATAGAAGAAAAAGTTGGCTACGATCTACATACTGTGGGGTCGGGCTCCAAATTTCTTAATAGGACGCGCATAGCCCAAGAGTTATTAACAAGAATAAAAAAATGAGACTTACTTAAACTAAAAAGTTTTTTTTCTCTGCCAGAGAAACAATAAGAGAGGTAAATAGAGAGCCTACATCCTGGGAACAAATTTTTACCCCTCACACTTCAGATAGAGCCCTAATATCCTGAATATACAAAGAATTCAAAAAGAACTATCAATAAGATAACAAATAACCTAATCAACAAATGGGGCAAGGACCTGAAATGACACTTCACCGAGGAGGACATACAATCAATCAACAAGTACATGAAAAAATGCTCACCACATCTAGCAGTCAGAGAAATGCAAATCAAACCCACCCTAAGATACCATCTCACTCCAGTATGATTGGCAGCCATTATGAAGTCAAACAACAAGTGTTTACGAGGATTTGGGGAAAAGGGGACACTTGTACACTGCTGGTGGGACTGCAAATTGGTGAGGCCAACATGGAAAGCAGTATGGGAATTCCTGGGAAAGCTAGGAATGGATCCACCATTTGAACCAGCTATCGCCCTTCTCGGACTATTCCCTGTGGATCTTAAAAGAGTGTACTAAAGGGATACTGCCACATCAATGATCATAGTGGCACAATTCACAATAGCTAGACTGTGGAACCAACCTAGATGCAATTCAATAGATGAATGGATAAAAAAAATGTGGCATCTATACACGATGGATGCAGCACTAAAAAATTACAAAATCATAGAATTTGCAGGGAAATGGATGGCATTAAAGCAGATTATGCTAAGAGAAGCTAGCCAATCCTTAAAAAAAATGGCAAATGTCTTCTTTGATAAAAAGAGAGTAACTAAGAATAGAACAGTGAGGAAGAGCATGAGGAAAAGATTAATATTAAACAAAGATGAGTGGGAGAGAGAAAGGGAGAGAGAAGGGAAAGCATATGGAAATGGTAGTAGACCCTCATTGTTACATAAAATTACATATAAGACGTTGTGAGGGGAAAGGCGGGAACAAGAGAGAGAAGTGAAGAATAGCAGATGAGGAAGAGAGGGAAGATAGGATGGGAGGGGAGGGGGGATAGTAGGGGATAATAAAGGTAGCAGAGGACAACAGTCACTAATATGACATTATGTAAAAATGTGAATGTGTAACTGATGTGATTCTGCAATTCGTATTTGGGGAAAATTGGGAGTTCATAACCCATTTGAGTCAAATGTATGAAAGATGATATATCATGAGCTTTGTAATGTTTTGAAAAACCAATAAAAATAAATAAACAAAGGTTTAAAATTGAGTGGGAAGAAATCAGCTAAAAAAGAGTTGAGATGCATTCATTTTGATAAGCAGAAAGTTTGTTTTGTGTAGTTGTAAATATCACAAATTTATTTTACCAGAAAACTGGCTTTTAAAAATGAACATATATTGAGATTAAAGGATAATCCACCTACCTTCATGAAAAATTCATATCATTTCCTATATTTTTTATATTTCATTTTTTTCGTGAATATTTTGTCATGGACCAGGTCTAGTCTTAGGCTACCTCTTCTGACAAGTTCGTACAATGTGTTGGATTGTTCTTTTCATCTTTTATTTGATAGTTTCTAGCTGATAATGTGTATTTTTCCTTATCTTTATTTGGAAATAGATACCCAACTACATCTTTGCATTTTATGTTTTACTGGGGAAGAGACTCATCAAAAGCTCTTTATTATATGTATCAACAATCAAACATTTAGAGCATGCAATTATTCTTAATTTTGCATGAAAATATCTTTGTACCATTTTTCTTATAAAGATGTAGAATTATTAATAATGTCCCTACTGTAATAAGTAACTACTTACAAGAAGAATTAAACAATTGACTTTATGTCAATCATGAATATGAAAATTAATAATATAAGTATTTGGCAATAAATATGCAATTGATAGAAATTAAAATCACGAGAAAGCCATTTAAAATGTCAGTGCATATGGTCCTTAAATAATAGGTTGTTCAAATGAAATTTCTCTAATTCATAAGAGTTAATATGCCATATTACAGCTTAATGTAATATAAAAACTTAAATGATAAGTATTGATAAATAAGAATGATACCTGTTTACTTAAATATGTTTATTTGATTTTCACTGTAAGATGTTAATTCTGGAAGACTTGAAAATTAAGAAAGACTTGGTCTATATTATTTCTAACTGGCTAATCAAAGTACTTTTAAATATATATGTATATATATAACATATGTAATACATATGCATGAATATAGATACATATGTATAATAAATGTATTGTAATATATCTATAGGTTATTATAATTATTAAATTTTCTCAAGAAAAAAGAATGACTATAAAAAACATTCTTAAATGTAAATTTCATAGCATATTACTGTTTGTAATGACATGAGAGAAAAACTCCTATGGAGGGAAAATGAAAAAGGAAGAGAGAGAAGGGGGAAAATGAGGAAGAAAGTGAGTAAAGAAGAGGGAGAGGAGTGTTTGATTATAAGATAAAAGTGGAGGGTCTGGGTGTCTGGCTCAGTGGTTACATGCTTGGCTAGCATGTGTGAGGCACTGGGATATATTCTCATCACAACATATAAATAAATAAAATGAGGTCGATCAACAACTGAAAAAAATAAAATAAAAGTAGAAATATTACGAAAATTCCAAGTTTTTATGAATGCTAAATAAAAAAAATTGTTGCATAGCCTTATGTAATTTCTAGACTCCCAAAAATAGTCATTTAATGATAGATTACTAGTGCGATAACTAAAAATCCATTGCTCTTTCCTCGACATTCTGTGGCATGCTAGTGCTTAAATAAATTGTATTATAACACCAAAAAAATTCTAATATTTCTACAGTAACTGACCCAGTTTAACATAAATGCAAGAAGATTCCCATGGGATATAATTGTATTTTGACGTTCATTTTTATTCAACACTGGTACATTACTATTTCTCCAGTTTATGCACATCATAATATGTATATTTCATTCACAATTTAGCAAATTTATACGCATTTGTTTTACTTTTAATCACTTCCTGCTTCAGAACACATGTATTCCTCCACGTTTCTTGACTGCTCCTTTCATGAGACTTTTTCCAAAGACATTATTTTTGATTTCCATTATCATTTTTGAAGCAAAACTCACACACCCGTCATGATAAACCATAACCCTAATATTACCATTAGATGTAAAACTGGTGGGAATGAATGATTGTATATCGATATAAGATTTCTTGCATACTTTCAAATATCAATTCAATCCATTATTTAAAGTGGAACCAGTTATATTATTTAATCACAGTATGGTCTATTCATGCATTATCTCTATGTTGATAGACACAGGGTACACCTCTGTGTACCCCCAATAATAATTTGTATATCTTCAAAATTTTGCTCGCAGAAATGGTGGAAGAAATACTCATGTCAACTGATCTACATATACATTTTATCACAGTAATATTCTGGACACAAAATGCAAAGGTCACACTTAGGATTGTCCCAAAGCCTAAATGGAAAGTGAACATGGATTACTAAAAACATCCATGTCTTGGATGCCTAATTCTCCAAATGTCAATCCTATTGGTGAGTACATATTTGTTTCTTCCCAAGATTATATATTCAACCTCAACCATGTTGAAAATGTCTAATCCTATCACTCACTTTATATTTTGTCTAATTTCCTAATGTCTCTATTGATATCTCTTTTCCTACATATTTTCCCCAGTTCATCATAGTGACTGATTCTTCACATGTGCTGACATTTACATTCACTCTTTTTCTGAAACCCTATTGCTAAAGAACATTTTGTCCAAATACTATACTCACTCTTTTTTCTAAACCTACCGACTATTTACCTAATCCTACGACTATCCCTTTTTGACTGGATGATCTCTTCAACAATCAATCATCCAAGGTACAAGGTCCTATACCATTGTATATTGATTTATCTGAGACATCTGTGCAGAACATACTTCAAAGCTAAGTATCCCAATCACGGGCCCAATGCCTTTCTGGTCTTCAAATCTTACCTAGATTTCAGTTTTCATAATTATATTTTACCTGTATATTCTTATATATATTGCAGGTTCCCAATACCATTATTCATCCAGCAGAATGATTCCTAACACAAATCGAACATGTTATTAATCCTAACTATACACTGTTCCCTCAATCCAACTTTACAGAAGAGCAGGGATAGAGTTGGTCTTACAATACAGGGGTGTAGGGGATCTTCCACCTGTTGACAACCTCAAATTTCCATGCAGATATGATCCCTGGAGAAGATGCAGGCAGCTATGAAAGGCCTGAGAGAGCAAAAGTCATCTTCCATGGCAAACAACTGGGTCAGGTTGAAAGCATGTGTCTGAATCATCCTCTCTTTTCTTAATGTAGGGAAGATTGACCAAACTAGGCCTGTGTGGAGAGCTGTTCCCAGGTGCCTATGGTTTCTATACCATTCGAACTTGTGAAAGTGTCACAGGAAGTAGGGGCATCCTCCATATTATGAGACCCTAGGAAGCAAATTTTAGGACAAAGTGGTTGCAAAGGCAGTGACCACATTCAGTTCCTGAAGGAAGTGACCTCACCTCACATTCTTGTAGATGGAACTCTCCGAATTTGGGTACCAGGAAGCCAGGAATCCAGACCCAGTCCAAGCTCCAGTCACAGTGGTCTCACTTGTTTGGATTTACCAAGGACAGAGTCAGTCTTTTGTGGTACCCAGTGATGTGAGGATGGCCAAATGACAGGAAAGTTCTGAAGACGGGCCCTTCCGGAGAAAGAAGGTAGAGGCTCACTGCTGTCTCCTGACCACTTCACAGAGTTGACCCAGGAGACCAGATCTGAGACAGGACTGGCCATTTCTGGGGAACATAGTATGGCCCTCCAGTCAGAGGACACTCTGGATAGTTTCAGACCTACTTGGGGGAAGGAGGTGACTTTGTGGGTGTTTGAGTGGGATTGTGGTTTTTTCTCATGTTCTGAGAATAGTTAGGAAAGGGGGTTTGTTTGGTTTGGAGTGAACTGTTTCTAGTTAGTCCTTTGACAAGGCGAGTGTTTCTATTTCTGTGTATCCCACTGTGTCCATGGTTGTAGACATTAGAAAAGAGAATGCCTCAATGGGTGTGTTCTGTCAAAGAGAAAACTTCCAAGCATTCATCCTGCCCATTTTATAAATGGACTGTGGCTTTCCTTATCATTGGGCAACACCTACTATTTTCTTACGTTCCTGTATCCTTCCTGAATTCTGGCCACTCTCCAAAATAGGCTCATGGTTTTGTGTACAAGATATGTACCACTTCCAAGCTCTGTGACATGGCCATGTACTGGATAGCTGAAGGGAATGGCAAGCATCTCAGAAAACTCTGATATCAGTGTGACCAGTAAAGTCTCAGTGGAGAAACCCTGCTTTGGGCCTTTTGATTACCTATTGTTATGTTGCCATGAATATCAGGAATGTCTTTTCCTCAGGCTACTCCTTCCTGAAGCCTGAAGAAAACAGTTTTCACATGGAAATGAATGGGCATTGCCTTTGTGTTTTACAATAAAACCTTCACAGAGATTAGGCTCTACTTAACTTAAAAATACTTTTAAATTGTATCTAAGTGTAAAAAGTAACATGTAACTGTACATATCTTTTTGATAACAAGTCCAATTATACAACACAAATGATACACATAAATCTCCAACATGTTTTTATTTTAAGCCTAGAATTACCATAAAACCTTAGAACACCAGCATGATACAATGCTCTTTTGAAGCTTCTATCTTACACACTTGTATACCTGGAAGATATGAACACATTAACACCACAATTACATTGATGTTTTTGTATTAACCAAGTTTAGCTTTTTAAAGAAATAACCTGGCATAATTTTATAAAAACAGTATTGTTTAACCAGCTGTTTAATTTTTTAAGATTACTTGCTCAAAACTTACACAAATAACCAACTTACACAAACCTTTTTATTATTTACTTAACCATTTTAATTACTTAATCATATAGACTCTCTTATCGAGAAACACATTTTCCCTCTATTAAATCTATATCTAGAAACTTTTAGTTTCTCTTTTCCATCTGTGAACCTCTTTCTGTTCACATTTTGAAACAATACTTATAAATTTCTGAATTTAAGCAGATTATTTTGTAGACATCAACATTTTATTAGGGCCTGTTTGTACACCTAGAAAACTTATAGGCCTAATTCTAAAGATATCTTTATTTTTATCTGTTTACCCAATTTGAATTGAACCATTTGAATCACGTGAATCCAAGATATTAATATCAATTTTTAAATATTTTATGAGCGCTCCTCATCTGTCAATTGTCATATCACTGCATGATATATGGACATACACACATACAGACATACCAACATACAACACGTAACACAAGTGTAACACATAACACAATAGTGAAGGCCTTGTAGCTTTTTCAGGTGAAATATCCATTGCAATGTTTAAAAACTCCACAGTTGATCAAAAATAGAACTGATCAGAAAACATTAACCCATCTGCAGGATCAAGATCATGAGCTCAAAAAATAAAAAATACAGAATCTAAGAAAAAGCAAGAGTGCCAAAAAAGATGACTGGCCAGTAATTAGTAAATACCATATAATGTACTTTTTGTTTGGATCTAGTTTGAGTTCAGGTAAAAAGACACTTTTACTCCTTTTTATCTGTCTCCTGCTGAGTGCTGCAGGCTTCTTTTATTTGCATATCAACTTAAGTCCTGGCTGAGGACTTGAAAACTGTAAAGGCTGGAGTTCTGAGCAGAAACCTCATGCCTAAGGCATTTTAGCTATAAGTCATAATTTCCAGGTTTGAATGTTGAAAATTATGATGCAAGTTTAAGGTGTAATTCTCAAAATTTTATATCTTTATGTTTTTCTACACTAGAAAATCTTGAGTCCCTTAGCCTCACCACAAAAAACTGAAAATATGATCATTTTTTGATAATATTAAAGCCACCATCATAAGAAGTTTCTCTAGGATCATTAAGCCACTTTCTTTGTTCTGAAGTTTCTAAAGTAGTAGTAAGCTACATTAAATTTCTTGAAAAAAATTTTAAAAACAACCACAGACTACCATTTGTATCCCAAATTAAGCTTTAAAAATTTCCAAGACTGTTGCTAATTAATGTCATTTCACTAAGCCAGACCAACGTTTTAATTTAGCACGTTTTTAAAAAAATCTTACACATTGAAGGGAACAGATATCATATCATAATTTATTATCTTTGCCAAAGTTAATGCACTGTATAAATAGTGAAATTTTCTCAGGCTACCTAGTTCAAAATTAAAACTCTTTAATTATTTTTTTATCCGAAGTATTTAAGTTTTCTAGCATCAGCTATCTTAAATCAAACTAAACTCTTGTTTAAACCCAACTTTTATCTGTAAGATAGTGCAATGCTTTAGAAACCCATTCAGATACCAGATTGTTACAATTAAAAATATCATCTTTTAAATACAATTTCAGCCAAGATCATCCCCAAGAAACAATCTAAAATATCAACATATTACTGCATTCATGGTCCCTTTTGTTAAGTAAACAGAGGTGGAGCAATCCTTAAAGTGCAGGTAAGGAATAAGGGAGTTCCCCACAGCAAAATGGCTCTGGCACCTGCTGGGAGTCCCTTAGCCTCACCATTTACTTACAGGATTAGTCCTTCTGGTGGTTTGACCCCAGGCACCAGGCATATTCTATATCTCCCACCTTTTCAGTAGTCAGCTTCCAAAAAATTCATCCTCTGCTTGCAATTGTTTTGAGTGCTAGGCTTCCCCAAGAGGGCAGAGTGTGGTTCATTGAAAGTCCCCACTGGTGTGTCAAAATTTATGACTGAAGGTTTGGTTCCCATCCCCAAAGCCAATTAATAACAATTTAATAATGAGGATAGGGTTTTGAGAAAAGTTTAAGCAAGATATCAATGTTCTTAGACCCCAGGCATTTCCTTCTGCAGTGGGAGTGCTCAAGCCAACTATGGGAAGAAAAGAAATCACTGCTTCCCTAATCTCGCTTAACAAAGAGAAGAAAAGTTTATCAAAGTTCTTTAAAACACAGCTAAGAGAGGTGTAAAAGGTGAGAACAGAAAAGCTGGCTGTTCTATTGACTTTTGGTCCCTCACAGAAGAAGCTTTAGGTTAAATTTTAGCTAAAGTTATTTCCACACATCTAAGGCAGGTTGGAACTCGGGACTCTGCATCAGTCCAAACAATGCCATCACATTTAACAGAAACACAGACAAAAAGACACACAAAGACCATCATGCAGCTCCCGTTTGTTCACAACCCCAAGATCAACAATCTTGTGACTCAGGGAGAATGGAGAGAAGAGGGGGAGGAGCAGAAGGTTTGAGTTATAGGATTGTGGGCAAAGGGGTCAGATTGGAGGCAGCGACCAGGAAAGGCTTCAGGGACAGAGGCATGGAATGGCTTTGTCCCATAATGAGAGTTACTCAAACAGAGACAAGGACAAAACAAACGTAACACAAACACGGGCACACAGTTAACGTTTAACACGAGTTCAGAAGTAAAGATTAGAACCCAGTAACTGGCATAACCTGATGAGTTACACCACAAAGACAGACAGTGAATTCAACCTGAGAGAAAAAAGTAGCCAGCAAGACCTGATGGGTTTGCAACAGAGTCACTTAATGAGGGCTCATCTGTCCCTCCTCACCTAATGAGGGCACTTCCGTATCTCCTCACCTAATGAGATCACATCTGTCCCTCCCCGAGTCCTTCAAGGTGTCCCTTGCAAGAACGTGGCCGGTGGCTTTAGGACACTTTTGTCCACCACTGCCAGGGGGAACTTACACGCTCTGCTGGCAGCCACTCTGCCAACCCAAACCGAAAACCGAAAAACCAAACCTGAACAAAAAGCTCTGAGCGATCACAAGGAAAAATGGAAAGAGGCGCCTTTCTTACCCTCAGAGGGGTCCGTTGGGATCTCCTTGTTCGGTGCTGCACGATTCCCGGCCAACTCACCAAAATTAAGGGTTCAGCGAATGTCGGAGGAAGAGACCACCAAGAGACCGCGGATCATGCAACAGCAAAAAGCATTTATTGAGTTCCAATCCATCATGCTGGGGCTCCGTGCTCACTCAAGAAGGGAGAGCAGCCCAGAGCCACAAGCCGGAGTTGAGCAGTGCTTAAGTACACTTTTTGGGGAGGGCGGGACTTTACATACATCACAGTCTCTTTTAAAAAATCATCATACACCACGGGAAATTCAAACAACAATTCCAAAGATGATTAGCTCATTCTTTGGTGGGAACAGGTATGGCAGGAGTGATAGGTCAGTTCTAAAGTGGGGTACACATTGAAACTGATTGGTTTAGGCCCTGTGATGCCTATGTGCCAGGCCACAAAGGGTACTAGGTTATTAAACAATCAGGCAGTCAGGGGAAAATTTACTGGGCAGTCCGGGAATTGTCCTACAAGCTACAGGAATTTCAGGTTTTGTGTATAGCATAGGAACGTAACAATACCTGGTCCTTTACATTTTAACTCAGACCTTGCAGCTTAGAAACTTTGCAACACCCAGTCTTTTAAACTTTAAATTTTACACATTAATTTCAATTTCTTTTACACTTACAGATTACTTCTGGTTCACAACAAGGGTGTCAAAGCCACCCTGACTTTAGGCAAATGAGGGGCAAGGGAGCTTATTTTGGACACTGTTTTTGGCTGTGCCCCTCATGGCAACCTCCAGCCAGATGTTATGATGAGTGTCTTTATGGAAGATGAGTGCCATGTAGGAGTCTTGTGGTTTTAATTGTGGTCATTTGTGTGGCGGTTGAAAGAGATGACTGGGTCCACATGGGCTTGAACTCTGCTGTGATTCCTCTTAGAGACTGAGTTCTGGAACTGACCTCAGAAAACTATTGCCATGAATTGTGTTGGGATAACAGGAGGCCACGCATGAGCATCGCCCTTGGAAACTGATATATAGGCCCAAGATGGCTTTCCACAGAGCACTGAGAATCTCAGCCAGGATATCACATTATTTTTTTGTGAATGACTTGGCAGCCATAGTTGAGAGTCAAAACACACATGAACCTCACATTCAAGACCTCAATGGGCCTGGCTTCATGTGACCTTTTGGCCACTCTTTGGGAAGCCTTGCCTTAAAGAGTTCTGCAGAGCTTTCATTGAAATCAGCTTCCTCACCATGTAATGGTTCCTGAATGAATTGATACCCACAGTGCCTCCAACTTCATCCTTGAAAAATGGCTAGATAAATACCATGAATTTTTTTGAAATTTTCATGACCAGGTGGCCCTGGAGAACCTTTGGATGTTGTATTGCTGATCATGAGTGTACCAGACAGTGCCTTGATTGACTGGGTTTCATGAAAATGTTGTAGAACAGAGATGCTAGTGAGTTGGAGCCTCCTGAGTAGTGGGTGTAGAGCAGTGGACTATAGGTTTGTGAATAAATACCTGTGGTTTTACCACGTAGATCTGCCATTGGCTTCAAAAGACTTGTGACTGACATGGTGCAGGCCACAGATCCTTATATGTATAGGCATCTTGTTATATTGAGAGGTTTGAGGGCAATGTTCAGAATCCGGTTGATATAGTCAAGGAGGAAAGCTATGAGGGATAGACCCCTGTTTTGAACATTCTCCTGGAGACCCTGACCAACCACACGTGACAGAACTCCCTCCAGCACTGTGTCCTTGTTGAACTACTTGTATTTCATTAAGCCAATACCAAACTCCCAGTGCCACAGTAAGAAACACCACGAAAATGGAGGATGATGACCAAATGGTTTCACAGACCACAAGGGGAGACACTTAACTACCAGTGACCACAGTTTACCTACAAAGGGAGAATTCAGAACTCCTTCCTCATGTTCATTAGAAAATAAGGAACCATTTTCTCCAGGTCACATAGATGCAGATCCAGATTTGATGGTGTCACTACAAAAGAAGCTAAATCTTCTGACAACTACATATATTTCATGTGCCCAACCTCAGAGGAAGTTTCTCAAGAAGTCTTTAGGCCAGGAGAGCTCCATGTTTGTGCAGTTTTTAACCTCTCCCTTACTTTTGGAAACTGTTCTAACACATCGAATACTGTGAACTCCTGAGCATTTTCAGTTCCACATATGTAATCACAGGGTTTCGAAGTCCTCACCACTAGTTGGGTCTCACTTGGAGTGAAGTTAATGTCAAGGAATTGTTCTGGATGAGAGTGGCAAGATTTTTGTGTAGCACATACTTGCATACACATTAGATTCATTTTCCTATTTTCCATTTTAAATACTGATCCCTGACACTAACACATACCCGACTAGAATCTGAAAACTAATCCTAATATGATGGATAAAAAGAAACCTAACCGAAAAGAAATACAGGCCTTCCATAGGAGGCATGGTGTATACTTTGATTTGCCTTCTGCTTAATCAAGGGTATGTGTTATAAATCTTGTCAAATTTTCTTTGTAATATTTCTCCATGAGATATATATATATATATATATTTTTTTTTTCTCAAAACATGAAACATATGTGTATTATTAAACACTCCCTAAATTCATTCATGTTCCTGTATGTGGATTTATTATCAACTTTTCACAAGATTATTCTCAGAAATATTCAACCACCTGAAATACATATTTTTTTCCTAGTACTGAAAACTAACTTCAATGAATGGTGCTTACAAATCCTAATATTTCTACAGTAACTGACCCAGTTTAACATCAATGCAAGTAGATTCCTATGGGACATGATGTGTATTTTGAAGTTCATTTTTATTCAACACTGGCACATTACTATTTCTTCAGTTTATGGAAATCATAGGATATATCTTACATCCACAAGTGCACAAATTTATAGACATTTGGCTCAATTTCAATCACTTTCTCCTTGAGAACACATATATTACTCCATGTTTCTTTATGGTCTATTCACTAGACTTCTTTCTAAACACATTATTTTCGATTCCATAATCATTTTTGAAGCAAAACTCACACTCTTCATGATAAACCGTAACCCTAATATTACCATTAGATATATAACTGGTTGGAATGAATGTATGTATATCAATATAAGATTTGCTATATATTTTCAGATATCAATTCAATCCATTATTTAAAGTTGGAAATAGTTATATAATTTATTCACAATATTGTCTATTCATGCATCATCTCTAGATTCATCAACACAGGTTACAACAATTTGTATCCTCAGTACTAATTTATAAGTTTTCAAAATTTTGCTCCCCAAAATGGTGGAAGAAATACTCATGTCACCTGATGTACATATACATTTTATCATAGTAATATAATGGACACAGTATTGATAAATAAGAATGATACCCTTTTACTTAAATATGTTTATTTGATTTTCACTGTAAGATGTTAATTCTGGAAGACTTGAGAATTAAGAAAGATTTTGTCTATATTATTTCAAACAGGCTAATCAAAGTACTTTTAAATATATATAACATATGTAATACATATGCATGAATATAGATAATATGTATAATTAATGTATTGTAATATATCTATGAGGTGATTATAATTTTTAAATTTTCTCAAGAAAAAAGAATGACTATTAAAAACTGTCTTAAATGTAAATTTCATAGCATACTACTGTTTGTAATGACATGAGAGAAAAATACATATGGAGGGATAATGAAAAAGGAAGAGAAAGAAGGAAGAAAATGAGGAAGAAAGTGAGAAAAGAAGAGGGAGAGGAGTGTTTGATGATAAGATAAAAGTGGAGGGGCTGGGTTTGTGGCTCAGTGGTATCATGCTTGTCTACCATTTGTGAGGCACTGGGTTATATTCTCAGCACCCGATACAAATAAATAAAATGAAGGTCTATCACAAACTGAAAAAATAAAAAATAAAAAACTAGAAATATTACCATAATTCCAAGGTTTTATGAATGTTAAATAAAAAAAATGTTATATAGCCTTATGTAATTTCTACACTCCCCAAAGTAGTCATTTAATGTTAGATAATTAATGCTATAACTGAAAATCCATTGCTCTTCCCTCTACCTTCTGTGGCATGCTAGTGCTAAAATAAATTGTATTATAACACCAAAAAAAATTCTAATATTTCTGCAGTAACTGACCCAGTTTAACATGAATGCAAGAATATTCCTATGGGATATAATGTGTATTTTGACGTTCATTTTTATTCAACACTGGTATATTACTATTTCTCCAGTTTATGCACATAATAGGATGCATATTTCATCCACAATTTAGATAATTTATACGCATTTTTTTACTTTCAATCACTTCCTGCTACAGAACACATGTGTTCCTCCATGTTTCTTGACTGCTCTTTTCATGAGACTTTTTTCCAAACACATTATTTTCGATTTCCATTATCACTTTTGAAGCAAAACTCACACACCCGTCATGATAAACCATAACCCTAATATTACCATTACATGTATAAGTGGTGGGAAAGAATGATTGTATATCAATATAAGATTTCTTACTTAGTTAAAGGTATCCATTCAATCCATTATTTAAAGTGGAACCAGTTATATTATTTTGTCACAGTATGGTCTATTCATGCATTACCTCTATATTGATAGACACAGGGTACACCTCTTTGTACACCCAATACTAATTTATACGTCTTCAAAATATTGCTCCCAGAAATGGTGGAAGAAATACTCATGTCAACTGATTCTACATATGCATGTTATCATAGTAATATTCAGGACACAAAATGCAAAAGTCACACGTATGATTGTACCAAAGCCTAAAAGGGAACTGAACATGGATTACTAAAAACATCCATGTCCAGGTTGCCTAATGCTCTCAAATGTCAATCCTATTGGTGACTACATATTTGTTTGTTCCTAAGATTATATATTCAATCTCAAAACTGTTGAAAATGTCTATTTTTTTTACTCACTTTATACTTTGCCTGATTTCCTAATGTCTCTATTGATATCTGCTTTCCTACATATTTTCCCCAGTTCAACATTGTGACTGACCCTTCAAATGTGCTGACATTGACATTCACTCTCT
Source organism: Callospermophilus lateralis (assembly GCF_048772815.1). NCBI lineage: Eukaryota > Metazoa > Chordata > Mammalia > Rodentia > Sciuridae > Callospermophilus > Callospermophilus lateralis. The sequence continues at coordinate 388,323 of NW_027515807.1, forward strand.
AACCGAAACCCTATTGCTAATGAACTTTGGTCCAAATCCTATACTCACTCTTCTTCCAAAGCATACTGACTATCTTCCTGATTCTATTGACTATCCCTTTTTGATTAGATGTTCTCTTCTACATTCAATCATCTAAGGTACAATGTCATATGCCATTGTTTATCGATTTATCTGAGATATGTATGCAGAACGTAATTCAATGCTATGTATCCCAATCAATTTCCCAATGCACTTCTGAGCTTCAAATCTTACTTAGATTTCTGTTTTTATACTTATATTTCACCTATATATCCATGTTAAGTAAAATGAATATTTTTGGATCTGTAGATGATATATATTTCATCATGAATTTTCTACTCACCTGATATACATATATATTTATCTCAGTAATATTCCAGACACAAAATACAAGAGTCACACTTAGGATTGTACCAAAGCCTAAATTGAATGTGACCATGTGTTACTAACATCATCCATGTCCTTGTTCCCTAACACTCTCAAATATCATTGCTATTGGTGACTACATATTTGTTTCTTCCTAACATTATATATTCAACCTCAACCCTGTTAAAAATGTATTTTCCTATCACACACTTTGAACTTTGCCAGATTTCCTAATGTCTCTATTGATTAATGCTTTCCTACACCTTTTCTCCAGTTCATCATTGTGAATGACTCTTCACATGTGCTGACATTGACATTCACTCTCTCACTGAATCCCTATTGCTAAAGAACTTTTGGTCCAAATGCTTTACTCAGTCTTCTTTTGAAACCTACCAACTATCTTCCTTATCCTACCAACTATCCCAGTTTGAGTGGATGTTCTCTTCTATATTCAATGATCCAATGTACAAGGTCCTATTACCATGATTATCTATTTAACTGAAACATCTGTGCAGAATGTAATTCAAAGCTATGTATACCAATCAAGTGCCCAATGACCTTCTGGGCTTCCAATCGTTCCTAGATTTCTGTTTTCATACTTATATTTCACCTCTATAGTCTTATAAATATCGCAGGTTCCCAATAACATTATTCATACAGCAGAACAATTCCTAACCCAAATCGAACATGTTATTAACCCTAACCATACACTCTTCCCTCAATCTAACTTTACAGAAGAGCAGGGAAAGAGTTGGTCTTACAATACAGGAATTTAGGGGATCTTCCACCTGCTGAGAACCTCAAACGTCCATGCAGAAATGATGCCTGTAGAAGATGTAGGCAGCTATGAAAGACCTGAGAGAGTAAGAGTCACCTTCCATGGCCAACGACCTGGTCAGGATGAAGGGATGTGTCTGAATCTGCCTCTCTCTTCTTAGTGTAGAGAAGATGGACCAAAACAGGCCAGTGTGGAGAGCTGTTCTGGAGTGCCTATGGATGATATACCATTCTAACTTGTGAAAGTGTCACAGGAACTAGGGGCAGCCTCCATCTAATGGGGCCTTTGGAAGCAACTATTAGGACAATGTGTTTGCCAAGGCAGTGACCTCATTCAGTTCCTGAAGGAAGTGACCTCACGTCATTTCCTTGGTGTTCGAAATCTCTGAACATGTGGTCCAGGAAGCCAGGCACCCAGAGCCAGTCCCAGTCCCAGTCCCAGTGATCTCACTTGTTTGGATTTACCAAGGACAGAGTCAGTCTTTCTTGGTACCTACTGATGTGAGGATCGCCAAATGCGAGTAAAGCTCTGAAGAGGGCCCTTTCCTGAGAAACCAGGTTGTGGCTCACCGCTGTCTCCTGTCAACATCACAGAGTTGGACAAGGAGAACAGATCTGAGACAGAACAGGCCATTTCATGGAAACATAGTATGGCCCACCAGTCAGAGGACACTCCGGATAGTCACAGACCTACTTGGGGAAAGGAGGTGCATTTGTGGGTGTGGATGTGGGTTTGTGGTTTTGTCTCATGTTCTGAGAATAGGTAAGAAAGGCAATTTGTTTGGTTTGGAGTTAATTGATTCTAGTAAGTCGTTTGAAAAGGCAAGTGTTTCTGGGTCTGTGTATCCCACTGTGTCCGTGGTTGTAGACATTAGAAAAGAGAATGCTTCAATGGATGTGTCCTGTCTAGTAGAAAGCTTCCCCGGATTCATACTTCCCATTTATGAATGGACTGTGGCTTGCATTATCGATGGGCAACCCCTGATATCTTCCTAAGTTCCTGTTTTCTTTCTGATTTCTGGCCACTTTCCAGAATAGGCTCATGGTTTTGTGTCCAAGATGTGTACCACCACCAAGCTCTGTGACATGGACATGTACTGGATAGCTGAAGGGAATGGCAAGCATCTCAGAAAACTTAGATATCAGTGTGATCAGGAAAGTCTCAGTGGAGAAATACTGCTTTGGTACCTATTGTTCTGTTGCCCTCAATGTCAGGAAGCTTTTTGCCTCTGGCCACCCCTTTGGGAAGCCTAAAGAAAACAGTTTTCAAATGGAAATCAATGGGGATCACCTGTGACTCTTTGCTTAATTGCATTGGAAAGGGATATGTCTGAATCAGGCTCTAGGTCCTGTGTTAGGCTTTGGCTTAGATTCTCAGCACATGATGGATGTAAAGAAAATCCCATGTTTGCATCCAAAACTAAATTGGCCAAAAGAGCAGTCATTATGGAAGAAGTCTCTCGCCTTCCCCTGTAAGGTTCCTTACCTCCTTCAAGTGAGAATAGGAACCTTTGGATCAAATGAGTTCTTCAAAGCCCTTTAGAGGCTATCCCATAGGTGCTTGGGTTTTCTCCAGAATCCAAATCACATAAAGAATCTATACCTGACAGTCAGTAGGCCTCAAAATGATGGAGCAAAGCAATATTAACAGCAGGCCTATTTGCTCACTCCTGGTTCCCCGGACGAATGTCCAGGCCACCCTGACTTTAGGCAAATGAGGGGCAATGGAGGTTATTTTGGACACTGTCTTGGGCTGTGCCCCTCATGGAAACCTCAAGCCAGAGGTAATGATGAGTGTCCATATGGAAGAAGATGAGGGCCATGTGGGAGTGTTTTGGTTTTAATTGTGGTCATGTGTGGGCGTTGGAAGGGATGACTGGGTCCACCTTGGCTTGAACACTGTTGTGATTCCCCTTAGAGACTGAGTTGTGGACCTCACCTCAGAGAAGTATTGCCATGAATGGTGTTGGGATTTTAGGAGGATTCACATGAGAGTCACCCTTGGAAAATGAGATCTAGGCCCAGGGTGGCTGTTCACAGAGCACTGGGAATTTCAGCCAGGTTACCACATGATTTTATTCTGAAAGACTTGGCAGCCATATATGAGAGTCAAAACACACATGGATGTCACAATGTAGATCCTAATGGGCCTGGATTCATGTGATCATTTGGCCACTGTTTGGGAAGCCTTGCCTGTGAGACTTCTCCAGAGATTTCATTGAAATGAGCTTCCTAACCATGTAATAGTTCCAGAATGAAATGAAACACACAGTGCCTCCAACTTCAACCTTGAAAAATGGCTAGATAAATACCAAGAAATTTTGAAACTTCCCATGACCAGGTGGCACTGGAGAATCTTTGGATATCCTGTGGCTGATCATGAGATTACAAGACAGTGCTTTGATTGACTGGTTTTCATGAAAATGGTTCAGAACAGAGATACCAGGAAGTTGGAGCCTGCTGAGGAGTGGGACTACAGCAGTGGTGGGCAGGTGTGTAATAAAACAACTGTGGTGGGGCCATGTGGATCTTCCATTGGCTTCCAAATGGCTTGTGACTGACATGGTGCAGCCAGCAGACCCTTGTATGTAAAGGCATCTTGTCATATGGACAGGATTCAGGGCAATGTTTAGAATCAGGTTGCTATGGTCAAGGGGGAAAGTCATGTGGGATATAAGCCTGGTTGGTGCATTCTCCTGCAGACCCTGACCTACCAAAAGTGACTGAACTCACTCACGCACCGGGTAACTGTTGAATTCTTTGTATATCATGAAGCAAATACCAAAATCCCAGTGCAGCAGCAAGAAACACCACGAAAAGTGGAGGATGACCAAATGGCCTCACAGTCCACATGTGGATACACTTATCCCCCAGTTGCCACAGTTTACCTACAAAAGAGAATTCAGCACTGCTGCCACATATTCAGTGGAAAATAAGAAACCATGTCCTCCAGGTAACATAGATGCAGACACAGCTTTGATTGTCTCACTACAATGGAAGCTAAATCTCCCGACAACAACATATATTTCAAGTGCCCAAACTCAGAGTCAGTTTCTCAAGAAGGATTTAGGGAACCAGAGCTCCATGTTTGTGGACTGTTTTCCCTGTCCCTTACTTTTGAAATCTCCTCTACCGTCTTCAAGGTTGTGAACTCCTGAGCACATTCCATTCCAGATATTTATTCACAGATTTTCTAACTCTTCTCCTATAATTGTGCCTTAGTCTCGGTGATTGTAATGTCAAGGCATCCCTTTCTCTGTAGCCTATTCAGCACATATACTTTTACATGCAATTATAGAATCTTACCTGATACCACACGTACATTCTTGTGAGGTGACTGACTTGGCAGATACAAATTGTAAGAGATCACTCCTCCTAAACGCTGTTGGAACTGAAAATTCAATCTATGAGTGAGCTTCCTTGTTGGACAACATTATACATAAATCTATATTCAATAAAATAAATATATTTGGATCTGTAGATGACATATATTTCATGGTGAATTTCAATTGGAATATATTATGCTATTTTTAATGTCTGTGTGTTTGTGTATGTATATATATATATATATATATATATATATATATATATATATACACACACTCTCCAGATTTTTCAAAATATGAAATATATATCTTGTTATACACTCCCTAAACTCATTCATATTCAAGTATGTATATTTATAATCAAAATTTCGCAAGAGTATTCTCAAAAGTATTCATTCACCTGAAATACATATTTGTTTCCTAGTACTGAAAACTATCTTCAGTGAATGGTGCATACAAATCCTAATATTTCCACAGTAACTGAACCAGTTTAACATCAATGCAAGTAGATTCCTATGGGACATGTTGTGCATTTTGACATTTATTTTATTCAACACTGGTACATTACTATTTCTTCAGTTTATGCTCATCATAGCAAATATATTTCATCCAAAACTTTGCAAATTTATAGGCACTTTGTTCACTTTCAATCACTTTATTCTACAGAACACGTGTGTTCCTCCATGTTTTTGATGGGTCTTTTCATGAGACTTCTCTCCAAACACATTATTTTCGATTTCCATGATCACTTTTGAAGCAAAACTCAAAGACACTTCGTGATAAACCATAACCCTAATATTACCATTAGATCTATTGCTGGTTGGAATGAATGATGGTATATCGATATAAGATGTCTTATATATTTTCAGATATGAATTCAATCTATTATTTAAAGTGGGACCAGTTATATTATTTATTCACAATGTGGTCTATTCATGCACTATCTCTATATTCATAGACACAGTGTATACTTCTTTGTACCACCAATACTAATTTATAGGACTTCAAAATATTGCTCCCAGAAATGCTGGAAGAAATACTCATGTCACACGATCTACATATACATTTTATCACAGTAATATTCTGGACACAAAATGCAAAGGTCACACTTATGATTGTACCAAAGCCTAAAAGGAAAGTGAACAGGGATTACTAAAAACATCCATGTCCACATTGCCTAATACTCTCAAATGTCAATCCTATTGGTGACTACATATTTGTTTCTTCCTAAGATTATATAGTCAAACTCAACCCTGTTCAAAATGTCTAATCCTATCACTCACTTTATACTTTCCCTGATTTTGTAATGTCTCTGTTATTATCTGATTTCCTACATATTTTCCAAAGTTCATCGTTGTGACTGAATCATCATATGTGCTGACATTTACCTTCACCCTCTAACAGAAACCCTATTGCTAAAGAAGTTTTTTTTTCCAAATCCTATACTCACTCTCCTTCCAAAACCTACCAACTATCTTCCTAATCTTACCTACTATCCCATTTTGACTCGATGTTCTCTTCCACATTCAATCATCCAATGTACAAGGTCCTATGCCATTGTATATGGATTTATCTGAGACATCTGTGCAGAAAGTAAGTCAACACTAAGTATCCCAATGAAGGGCCCAATGCCCTTCAGGGCTTCAAATCTTAGATTTCTGTTTTCATACATATATTTCACCTACATATTCTTATAAATATTGTAGGTTCCCAATAACATTATTCATCCAGCAGAATAGTTCCTAACACAGATTGAACATGTTATTAACCCTAACCATACACTCTTCCCTCAATCTAACTTTACAGAAGAGCAGGGACAGAGTTGGTCTTACAAGACAGAAATTAAGGGATCTTTCACCTGCTGAGAACCTCAAAGGTCATTAAAGAAATGATCCCTGGAGAAGATGTAGGCAGCTATTAAGGACCTCAGAGAGCAAAAGTCATCTTCCATGGCAAACAACCTGGTCAGGATGAAGGGTTGTGTCGGAATCAGCCTCTCTCTTCTTAATGTAAAGAAGATGCAGCAAATCAGGCCTGTGTGGAGAGCTGTTCCTGGGTGCCTATGGTTGTATACCATTCTAACTTGTGAAAATGTCAGAGTAAGTAGGTGCAGCCTCCATCTCATGGGACCCTTGGAAGCAACTGTTAGGACAAAGTGGTTGCCAAGGTAGGGACCTCATTCAGTTCCTGAAGGAAGTGACCTCACCTCACTTCCTTGGTGATGGCATTCTCTGAACTTGGGATCCAGGTAGCCAGGCATCCAGAGCCAGTCCCAGTTCCAGTCCCAGTGGTCAAAATTTTTCGGATTTACCAAAGACAGAGTCAGTCTTTCTTGGTACCTACTTATGTGAGGATGGCCAAATGCCAGGAAGGTCTGAAGAGGGGCCTTTCCTGAGAAAGCAGATAGTGGCTCACCACTGGCTCCTTACAGCTTCACAAAGTTTGCCACAGAGACTAGATCTGAGACAGGACAGCCCATTATGAGGGAATTTATTATGGCCCACTATCAAACGACACTCCATATTGTCACAGACGTACTTGGGGGTCTGTGTGGGTGTGGGTGTGGGTATTTGTTTGTGGTTTTGTCTCATGTTCTGAGAATAGGTAAGAAAGTCGGTTTGTTTGGTTTGGTGGGAACCGATTCTAGTAAGTCGTTTGACAAGGCAAGTCTTTCTATGTCTGTGTATCCCACTGTGTCCATGGTTGTAGACAATAGAAAAGAGAATGCATAAATACATGTGTCCTTTCTAGTAGAAATCTTCCCAGCATTCATTCTGCCCAATTTATGAATGGTCTGCGGCTTGCCTAATGGATGAGCAACACCTAATATCTTCTTAAGTTCCTGTTCTCTACCTGAATTATGGGCAATCTCCAGAATACGCTCATGGTATTGTGTCCAAGATATGTACCACCTCCACGCTCTGTGATACGGCCATGCACTAGAGAGCTGAAGGAAATGATGAGCATCTCAGAAAACTCAGATATCAGTGTGACCAGGAAAGTCTCAGTGGAGAAACCCCGCTTTGGGCCTTTTGCTTACATATCCTTCTGTTGCCCTGAATGTCAGGAAGGTCTTTGCCTCAGGCTACGCCTTTTTGAAGCCTGAAGAAAACAGTTTTCAAATGGAAATGTATGGACATTACCTGTGGCTCTTTCTTAATTGCTTTGGAAAGGGATGTGTCTGAATCAGCCTCTTGGCCCTGTGTGAGGCTGTGGCTTAGATTCTCAGCACCTGATGGATCTAAAGAAAAATCCCATGTGTGCATCCAAATCAAAAAGCCAAAAGAGCAGTAATTTTGGATGAAGTCTCTCACCTTCCTCTGTAAGTTTTCTGACTTCCATCATTGAGAATACAGATCCTTTGCGTCAAATGAGTTCTTCAAAGCCCTGCAGACACTAGACCATAGGTTCTTGGGTTTTCTCATGACTCCAATTAACATAAAGAATCTAAACCCCACAGTCAGTAGGCCTCAAAATTGAGAATAAGAGCAATATTAACGGCTGGCCTCTTTGAACACTCCTGGTTCACAGGAAGGATGTCCCGGCCACACTGACTTTAGGCAAATGGATGCAAGGGAGCTTATTTTGGACACTGTCTTGGGCTGTGCCCCTCATGGAAACCTCCAGCCAGAGGTTATGATGATTGTCTATATGGAAGAAAATGAGGGCCATGTGGGAGTGTCTTGACTTTAATTGCGGTCATTTGTGTGGCGCTTGGAATAGATGACTGGGTCCACCTGGGCTTGAACACTGGTGTGATTCTCCTTAGAGACTGAGTTCTGGAACTTACCTCAAAGAAGTATTGCCTTGTATTGTGTTGGGATTTTAGGAGGCCACACATGAGAGTCGCCCTTGGAAAGTGAGATCTGGGCCCAGGTTGGCTTTCCACAGAGCACTGGGAATCTCGGGAAGGATATCACATGATTTTATTCTTAAAGACTTGGCAGCCATAGTTGCAAGTCAAAACACACATGGACCTCAAATTTTAGACCTCAGTAGGTCTGGCTTCATGGGACCTTTTGGCCTGTCTTTGGGAAGCCTTGCGTGTGATAGTTCTCCAGAGCTTTCATTGAAATGAGTTTCCTCTCCATTTAATCGTTCCTGAATGAATTGAAACCCACAGTGCCTCCAAGTTCACCCTTGAAAAATGGCTAGATAAACACCTTTAAATTTTTGACATTCCCATGACCAGGTGGCCATGGAGAACCTTTGGATGTCCTATTGATGACCATCAGTGTTCCAGACAGTGCCTTGATTGACTGGATTTCATGAAAATGGTGTAGAACAGAGATGCCAGTAATTTGGAGCCTGCTGAGTAGTCGGCCTAGAGCAGTGGTGTGCAGGTGTGTGTTAAAACATCTGTGGTCGGGTCATCTGCATCTGCCCTTCGCTTCCAAATGGTTTGTGACTGACATGCTACAAGCCACGGACCCTTGTATGTAAAGGCATCTTGTTATATGGAGAGGATTCAGGGCAATGTTTACAATCAGATTTCTATGGTCAAGGGGGCAAGCTATGTGGGATAGAAGCCTTGTTGGTGCATTCTCCTGCAGACCCTTACCCACCACACGTGACAGAACTCCCTCCATCACTGTGTCCCAGTTGAACTTCTTGTATTTCGTGAAGCAAATATCAAACTCCCAGTGCAGCTGCAAGAAACACCACAAAAATTGGAGGATGACCAATGGCTTCACATTCCACACTGGGAGACACTTAGCCACCAGTGGCCACAGTTTACCTACAAAGAGAGAATTCAGCACTGCTGCCTCATGTTCATTGGAAAATAAGAAACAATGTCCTCTAGGTCACATAGATTCTGACCCAGCTTTGATCGTCTCATTACAAAGGAAGCTAAAGCTCCTAAAAACAACCTCAGATGAAGTTTCTCAAGAAATCTTTAGGCCAGCAGAGCTCCATGTTTGTGGAGTTTTTACCCTGTCCCTTACTTTTGGAAACTCCTATACCACCTCCAAGGTTGTGAACTCCTGAGCATTTTCTATTCCAGATGTGTATTCACAGATTTTCTAACTCTTCTCCTCTAATTGTGTCTTACTTGGGATGAAGGTAATAACAAGGCATTGTTTTGAATACACATTGGATTCTTTTTCCAATTTTCCATTCGAAATACTGAATCCCTGACTGTAAGGGGTAGAAGGAATTCACCTTAAAGAATAGCCTGACACTTACAAGAAACAGCCCCCATGGAGACATCCTGTCTGGGAGACATCCTGTAGCCAACTGTGTCCCTGAGACATCCTGTTGCCATCTGTCTTCCTGAAACATCCTGAGTTTATCTCACCTTGTGAAGACATCCAGAAACTTCGGATAAGAGAGCTTTCCCATCTCCAGCATATAAATGCCCCTGTGTGAAAAATAAAAGTTTGCAGCTTGATCAGAACTCCTGTCATGCTGTCATCTCTCGTGTCTCTTGTCCCTTCATTCCTCCGCATCTAGGTTCGCTGCCCCTGTTGATGTGTCTTTCCAGCAGGGACTACTGGCACCCACTGACTGGGGCTCGAGCCTTTGACTGATTGGGAACCCCGTCCTCCTGGAAGACTTCATCAAGTGGAGCTTGCGATTGCCTCAGCAGACACCACCAAGAGAGAGATACAGGAGGAGAGTGGGGATGACGCACGGTGAGTGACCCACCATGGGACAAGCAGTTTCGCCACATGATTTGTTTTTGTCAGGCCTCAAGGAGTCCTTCAAGACATGGGGGTGTGTGTTAAGAAAAAGGACTTAATTTTTTTTTCTAATACATAGGAGAATTGTGTCCATGGTTTCACCTTGAAGTGACCATTGATGGTAAAATATGGCTTAGAGTAAGAGACTGTTTAAAACATTATTATTAAACCTTTGGCCCAGAAAAAGTGCCAGTTCCCACATTTTCTTACTGGAACTTAATTAATGAAATTCTTAAAAGTTCACCCTTTGACAATGGTACCTTACAACTTGTCAGGATTGGAGAAGAGACTATGCAAAACACCTCTCGTCTCCCCAAGGCATGCCCATCAGTTAGTATAGACATTGACCCTTCTCAGTCTCCCCAGGACCCTGGGAACCTTCCTGGTCCCCCTCAAAATACCACCCTAATGAATAAGGCTCTAATGGTTACCCGACACCTTTATCGAGTTTTAAATCCCAGAGACACATTGACCCCTGGGACGGAGGCTACCTTGGAGAAGGAAGCAGCAAGCTACCATTCAGAAGATGCGCCACCTCTCAGGACCCTGCCACAGCCTATAGGCCTTACACATCTACCTACCTCCTATATCCCTCCTGCCTTTTGTGCTCCAGCCCTTCAGGAGCAAAATGCCACCCAGATATTTTTTTCCCCACTTCCCTTGCCTAGCCTGGCTCCCTTGTGAGAGTCTCTCCAACATAGACGGGAACAGATCAAACTTTTAAAAGAATTAAGATCCCTTGACTCTGAGCTCTGTTCATTAGCCTTAGGCATGGAGTCAATGAAAGCTGGCCCACGGTGGTCTAATACAAAGCTAAGCCACTCCATCAGCCTGTTCTCGCCTTCCCAGTCACCCGCAGTCAGATAGATATGCCTGCAAAGGCTGAGGTCAAAGATTTAGAGAAGGATCAAGAGGAGGAAGCGGGGGAAATGGATCAAGGAGATCAGGACTCAGAGGATGAAGAGTTCACCCCTAGGCAGGAAGGAACCCAGAGTGTCTACAAAAAATTAAGCCTGCATTTTCTTGAAAAACATAAAAAGACTTGTGCTTACAATGGCCCCACTGTGCCCTACACGTTGACTTTATTAGAAAGCCACAGCGCACAATGGCTTACTCCCAATGATTGGAAATTTTTAGACCGAGCTACCCTCAGTGCCGGAGATTTTCTGTTATGGAATGCAGATTTCAAGGAGCACTGTCAGGAAACTGCTCAAAAAAAATTAACTAAGGCCTCCTCTAAATCCTGAACTTATGTTAAGCTAGTGGGCTATGAGCCATTTGACACTAAAACTAAATAGGCACGTTTCCCTGCTGGACTTTTGGCGCAGATTCAGATGGCTGGCTTACATGCTTGGAGATGCCTCCCTCAAACGGGCTCAGCTACCACTTCTTTGGCAAAAATTTGACAAGGACCCAACGACCCTTATAGAAACTTTGTTCCCCGGCTTAACCTAGCTGCAGATTGCTTGCTTGGACCAAGCGAAAGCGAAAGAACTTTTGTAAAACATCTTGCCTTTGAAAACGCCAACCCGGCATGTCAGGATGTTCTTTGACCACATAAGGAAAAAGGGAAACTTTCTGACTTTATTAGACTCTGTGCAGGGGTGGGTGCAGCCCATGCCATGGGTCTCGCCCTACGTGCCCCCTTTACCAAGGCCTTTCACAATCCTGGCTCATGTACTTGCTTTACTTGTAAACAACCAGGCCATTTTGCACGAAAGTGTCCGAAAGGCAAACAAAGCCTAGGAATATCGTCTCCTCAAACTGGGGCTAAATCGCCCCCAGCTACCCTTTGTTCTAGATGTGGTAAATGTCATCACTGGGCCAGTAAGTGTAGATCTAAGACAAATGGCCTCAGACAGTCTATTTCTTCCTGCTTCTCAGGAAACTCCCTGCGGGGCCAGCCCCTGGCCACGACCTCCCCCAGGACAAAACCAGGGGCAATAAGGTTTGTTCCCTCCCAAACTCCAAACCTACCACAAAATTCTTCCCCACAATTGCCTCCCTCCAACTAGCCACCCCAGGCAGCGCAGGATTGGACCTCTGTGCTACCACCAATACAATATTAGACTCAATGCAAGGGCACCAGATAATACCCCCTAGAATTATAGGTCCCCCTTCATCTCATACGAGTGCCCTTATTCTTGGAAGAGCCTCTGCTACGTTAAATGGTGTTCTGGTCTTCCCTGGCATTAATGATAATGATTTCACTGGAGAAATAAAAATACTGGCAACAGCTATTAATGGAGTTCCGGCCATCCCAGCAGGAACAAGACTTGCACAATTAACATTCCTTCCCTTGGATTCAGGAGGCACTTCCACTGCCCAAACCTACAACGGGGGACAGCCTCCCTCGGCTCCTCTGATGTATATTGGGTTCAGCCCATTTCTCACAATAGACCCACCCTTACCTTACTTATTGAAGGAAAGGAATTCCAAGGAATTCTAGATACTGGAGCTGATGCCACAATTATTTCTCACAAATACTGGCCATCAGGTTGGCCCATCACCCCATCCTTGAATGATCTAAAAGGGTTAAGAGTCAAAAAATTTCCATGTCAGTTCTAGGGCTTTTAGCTGGACTGATAAAGAGGGTAATAAGGTGACTGTCACTCTTTTCATTGTTCCTGACCTCCCTGTTAACCTATGGGGCCGAGATATTTTGAGTCAAATGGAAGTTATTCTTGCCAGTCCCAATTCCATGGTGACTCATCAAATGCTTTGTATGAATTTTGTCCCTGGTACAGGCCTTGTGAGACTGAGACAAGGACTGGTGGGGACTATAAAACCCATAAAAAAAACAAATACATATGGACTTGGGTATTCTGATTTTTAGTGTCGGTTCCTGACCCTCCTGTACCCCATGCAGATAAAATTATTTTGGAGACTCAGACTCTTGTGTGGGTGGATCAGTGGCCCCTTACCCCCCAGAAAAATTGGAGGCTGCCTCCAAGTTAGTGCAGGAACAGCTGGCAGCCGGCCATGTAGAGCCCTCAACCTCACCATGGAATACTCCTATTGTTATCAAGAAAAAATCAGGCAAGTGGCGTCTTTTACAATATTTGTGTGCCATTAATAAAGTTATGTGCATGATGGGAGCACTACTGCCTGGAATTTCCACACCAGTGGCTATTCCCAAAAACTATTGTAAAATGGTTATTGACTTAAAAGTTTGCTTTTTTACCATTCCTTTACATCCCGAGGATAGACCCTATTTTGCCTTTAGTCTCCCTTGCATTAATTTCCACGGCCCTATGCAGAGATTTCAATGGAAGGTTCTTCCCCAAGGTATGGCCAACAGCTCTAGTCTTTGCTAAAAATAAGCTGTTCAAGCAGTAGACCCTGTGAGAGAGTGATGACCACAATTTTATGTTTTACATAATATGGATGATTCTTTAATTGCTGCACCTAATTACCATGACCTTAATAATTGTTACTTGGACCTTTAGAAAACACTCACTACCTTGAGACTACAGATAGCTCCTGATAAGGTTTAAACACAGGACCCTTATACCTATTTGGGCCTTAAACTTCAAGATAATCAGATCCAAATTCCTAAAATACAACTACGTGTGGACCATCTTCACACCCTTAATGATTCTCAAAAATTACTGGGAGATATTCAATGGCTAAGAACATATTTAAAATTACCCACTTGTGTACTTTTGCCCCTTAATGATATTTTGAGAGGTGATTCCTACCCCTCTTCCCCTCAAAAGCTTACTCCCAAGGCATGACAGGCATTAAACCAAGTCACAGAAGCCATTGCCAAACTGTTTGTTTCACAAATTTCTTATAACCTTCCTCTGGTTCTGGTTCTTTTACACGCTCCTCATATACCCTCAGAAAAATTTTGACAGGATATCCATATTTTAAAAATAAAGGCTTCCCCTTGCTTTGGGTCCATTTATCCACCACATCCTCCAAGTTTATTACCGTTTATCTTGCTCAGGTAGCTTCTATTATTATTAAAGGTCGTTTGCTTTCTCGACAACATTTTGGCAAAGACCCTGATAATATTTTAATTCCATATACTAATCACCAAACCCAATTTTTACTACAGAGAGGGGATGAATGGGGTATTGCCCAATCAGGCCATTTGGGAACAATTGATAACCATGTCCCCAATGACACCCTTTTACATTTTGTCCAGATACATCTATTCATTTTTCCCAAAATTACTCAAAAGGCTCCCAGTCCTCAAGCCCTTACTGTCTTTACAGAGGGTTCCAGTAATGGCTGTGCGGTCTTTGTTGTAAATAACCAGCCTACCACCTTTGATACTGTCTATCATTAAGCACAGTTTGTGGAATTGTTTGCCATAACACAAGTTTTTATAACATTTTGTGATAATCCTGTTAATATTCATACAGACAGTGCCTACATTGCTCATTCTGTGCCCCTGCTGGAGATTTCACCCGCCATTAAAGCTTCTTCCAATGCGGCCTTTCTGTTTCACCAGCTTCAGCAGCTAATTCAGGCCAAACAACACCCATTTTTCTTAGGACACATCAGGGCACACTCTGATCTTTCCGGACCTCTAACACAGGTAATGCTTAAGCTGATGCAGCAACTCCTACCATCTTTCCAATTTTTGGTGGCTCCATTCAAAAGGCCATGGAGCTAAACAATCTTCACCAACTAAATTCCCAGAGCCTTTGATTACTTTGTAAAATTACCAGGCAACAGGGACGAGAAATAGTAAAAGAATGCCCTGCTTGCGCTCTCTCTCTCCCGATTCAACACTTGGGAGTTAACCCCTGAGGATTACTGACAAATCAGGTTTGGCAAATGGATGTTACTCATTTTCCTGAATTTGGATAAACCAAATATATACATGTTTCTATCGATACCTTCAGCAGCTTTATTTTTGCATCACCACATTCTGGAGAGGCTACCAAAGATGTCCTTTCTCATCTTGTTTCAGCCTTTTCCATAATGGGTAAACCAATACATATTAAAACAGATAATTGTCCTCCATATACCAGTGCCAATTTTAAACAGTTTTGTGCTAGCTTGCAATTTTGTCATACTACTGGAATTCAATACAAACCTCAGGGCCGAGGCATTGTGGAACGTTCCACCTTACCTTAAAGACTTGGCTATCCCGCCTTAAGGCTTCCGCCCTTGTATTTACCACTCACAGGCATTGCCTTAACCATGCATTATTTGCCCTTTTTTTTTTCTTACCCTAGACAGTGAAGGCCTTTCGGCTGCAGACAGACTCTGGCATCCCTTTTCCAATTCTGATCACCCACCTGTTATGTGGCGAAATCCCCTTACAAATAAATGGAAACGCCCAGATCCTGTCCTCATCTGGGAACGAGGCTCAGCTTGTGTTTTGGACCAAGAGCTAGCAGCCCCAAGATGGTTACCAGAACACCTGGTTAAACAGGTTAATGACTTACCTCAAACCGGGGACGGAGGCCCTCCCCATGAGTACAATTTTTCCTCTTTTTCGGATCCATCCAACAATCTGTGTGAGGATCCTGCTTAAGGAACTTATGCTGAACAGGTTTGTGCACGGAGGCCTTGGCCCTCCACCTTCGAACATCATGGAGTACCTTTTTGCCCCCCCGTCCCCGTGAATGCAAGGGAGGATCTTGGACTCAGGCTTCCACTAGTTGGACCCAGACTGCTGACTGCATGACTAAGGTGGCTTACCTCCGTTCCGAGGTTGACCATAAACTCAGAGGAGTTCATCAGCCTAAATGGGTATGTGTTAACAAGCCAAATATTATTCCCCCTAGTACAAGTAAAGCTCTCCAAAATTGTTCTGCAACCCGTACGCATACCCAGGTGATGCATGTCTCTTGTTATGTGTCGGCCTCAATTTGTGTTAACAAGCAGGGAAAATGATTTTTTGAAGCCTCCCTAATTAAAACTCATGAAGCAGGGGGGACCACTATTCATTATACCCCCGTTCTCTTTGACCGGGGAGGAGAAGGCAAATACACCAAGCTACAGTAAGCTGGGTGTCAAGGCACTGTCGGAAAACCTTCCGACTGGCCCATTAAGGCCCCTACAGGGGTCTCTGATGGTAGAGGACCCACTTATTCTGTCAAGCATCCTCAGATAATCAAACTTTTGAAACCCCAAATCCCTGAGCTCACATATCATCCCTTAATGTAGCCGAAATCCCAGTTCCCAGGTTTAGATACCAATACATTAGATATTTTGCAAACTACCTTCTCCTTCCTTAGTAATTCCAACCCCACCCTTGCTGGTAATTGCTGGCTCTGCATGACAACAGGGGCAAGCATTCCTATGGCAGTTCCTATTAATTTTACTATGGACAATGATAATACATGCCAACCCGGATTTCCCTTTAAAAAATAGCCTATAGGCACTTTTACATTATGTCTTTTAGGTGCGATGCAGAATAATACCTATGGTATGGATTTTGGAATTACTTCCTTTGGAAATTGCTCAACAGTACAAAATTATTCCTCACCCATCCCATCTCTTTGTCCCCCCAATGGAACAGTTGTTATGTGTGGAGGAAATGTGGCCTTCCCCAGGCTTCCAGCGAATTGGACCAGTGACTGTGTTCTTGCCTTATTACTCCCTGATATAACTATTGTCCCAGGAGACGAACCTCTAGCCTAGACACCTTAGTCAAAAGACAGAGGCGGGTGATACAGGCCTTACCACTTATTGCCAGTCTTGGAATAACAGCTGCTGTGGGCACAGGTACACTGGCTTTGGCACGGCTATACACCCTTACCATCGCATGTCTCAACAACTTAAAATGATGTACAAACTCTATCAGAAACCATTAAAGATTTGTAGGACCAAATAGACTTCCTGGCAAAAGTGTTCCTTCAAAACAGACGAGGCTTAGATTTGCTGACTGCTAACCAGGGACATATTTGATTGGCCTTAGGGGAACAATGCTGCTTTTATGCCAATAAATCAGTCATAGTATGCACTAAATTTAAGCAGCTTCAAGAAGATCTAGAAAAGAGATGAAGAGAACTATTTGAAAATCCCCTCTGGACTAAGCTTAATGGATTTCTACCCTACCTTCTTCCCCTATTAGGCCCTTTGTTGGGTTTACGTTTAATGGTGACCATAGGACCCTGCATTATAAACAGTGTGGTACAATTTATTAAAGAACACATTAATATTATGGCCTCTAAGCCCATACAGATCCACTATCATCATCTGGAGATGGAAGACCACGCTGTCAACTTTTAAAAGGATGTTCTACCCTTCTCACAGGCTTATTTCTTAAGTTTACATCCCCACAGATCTCTCTTTCTTACATGAAACTATAAGTAAAAGCTCTGACAAACCATCTTCTGCCCTTGCCATAAGGGTTCGTCTCCATGGGCCCTTCGGCTTGGGGGAAGACGCACCCATGGAGTGAGGACGTTAGGCCATAATATCGGAGGGTGCAGGAAGGACTGCAAAAGGATGGATCCACGGATCCCCAAACACAAGACCTCTGAGTGACACGCTCTGGTGCATGGCGGTTGGCATGCTTCCCCTTCAAGGCCATCTCCTCCAAAAACATGCCAAGGCCACCACGAAATCTGCTAGTAAAGATGCTTGCTCGGATCAGGAGATATTCTAAGGCCTCCTAGACAAACAGAGCTTCTAACCCCCCCTAAAAACATGGCCGGTAAGGTATGTCAAATATTTTATATAAGAAAGGGGGAGATGTCAGGGCCTAGAAGGAAGTTCTCCTTCAAAGAATAGCCTGACACTTACAAGAAACAGCCCCCTGGGAGACATCCTGCCTGGGAGATATCCCACAACCATCTATCTCCCTGAGACATCCTGTCGCCATCTGTCTTCCTGAAATATCCTGAGGTTATCTAACCCTGTGAAGACATCCAGCAACTGCCGATAAGAGAGTTTTCCCATCGGCAGCATATAAACACCCTGTGAGAACAATAAAAGTTTGCAGCTTGATCAGAACTCCTGTCTGGCTGTCATCTCTCCTGTCTCTTGTCCCTTCATTCCTCCCCAACTATGTTCGATGCCCACGTTGATGTGTCCTGCCGGCCGGGACCCCTGGCACTAACCCATATCCTACTAGACTATGACTACTAATACTAATATGATGGAGGAAAATAACCCAAATAGAATAGAAATACAAGCAGTTCAGAGGAGGCATGGTGTATAGTTGGAGTTGCCTTTTGCATGATATAGGGTAGGTGTTATAAATCTAGCTAATTTTTAATTGAAATAATTCTCCATGTGTTTTTAAAGTTAAAAAATATGTGAATACCTGGCTCCCTTTCTCTGTAGCCTATTCACCACATGTATTTTATATGCACATATAGAATCCTACATGGTATCACACGTATATTCTTGTGAGGTGGCTGACTTAGCAGATTCAAATTGTGAGAAGAGATCACTTCTCCTAAACGCTGTTGGAACTGAAAATTCAACGTATGGGGGAGCCTCCTAGTAGAAAAACATTATACATAAATCCATGTTAAGTAAAATAAATATTTTTGCATCAGTGGATGATATATATTTCATGAAGAATTTCGATTGGCATATATATTGCTACGTTTTATTGTCTGTGTTTGTGTTTTGTGTGTGTGTGTATATATATATATATATACTGTCCAAATTTTTCAAAATATAAAATATATGTGTCCTATATACACTACCTAAATTCATTCATGTTCATGTATGTGGATTCATAATCAACTTTTCACAAGATTATTCTCAGAAATATACATCCACCTGAAATACATATTTGTTTTCTAGTACTGAAAAGTAACTTCAGTGAATGGTGCATAAAATCCTAATATTTCTACAGTAGCTGACCCAGTTTAACATCAATGCAAATAGATTCCTATGGGACATGATGTGTATTTTGAAGTTCATTTTATTTAACACTGGTACATTACTATTTCTTCAGTTTATGCACACCATAAGATATATGTTTCATCCACAGGTTCACAAATTAATAGGCATTTGTTTCACTTTCAATCATTTCCTGCTTCAGAACACATGTATTCCTCCAGGTTTCTTGACTGTTCTTCTCATGAGACTTCTTTCCAAACACATTATTTTCGATTTCCATAAAAATTTGAAGCAAAACTCCCACACTCTTCATGATAAACCATAACCCTAAAATTACCATTAGATGTATAACTGGTTGGAATGAATGATTGTATATCAATATAAGATTTCCTGTATATTTTCAGATAACAATTCAATCCATTATTTAAAGTTGGAACCAGTTATATAATTTATGTTGAGTGTCTATATGGAAGAAGCTGAAGGCCATTTTAGAGGGTTTTGGTTTTAATTGTGGTCATTTGTTGGTGGTTGGAAGAGATGACTGGGTCCACCTGGGCTTGAACACTGGTGTGATTCCCCATAAGACTGAGTTCTGGAACCGAACTCAGAGAAGTATTGCCATGAAGTCATGTTGGGATTTTAGGAGGCCACGTATGAGAGTCGCCCTAGGAAACTGAGTTCTCGGCCCAGGATGGCTTCCCACATCGCCATGGGAATCTCATCCAGGATATTACATGATTTTATTTTTAAAGAGTTGGCAGCCATAATTAAGAGACAAAACACACATGGATCTCACATTGTAGACCTCAATGGGCCTGGCTTCATGTGACCTTTTGCCCCCTCTTTGGGAAGCCTTGCCTGTGAGAGTTCTCCAGAGGTTTCATTCAAATGAGCTTCCTCAAAATTTTATGGTTCCTGGATGAATGGGAAACTCACAGTGGCTCCAAATTCATCCTTGAAAAATGGCGAGATAAATACCATGAAATTTTGGACATTCCCTTGACCAGGTGGCACTGGAAAACATTTCCATGTCCTATTGCTGATCAGGAGTATACCAGACAGTGCCTTGATTGACTGGGTTCCATGAAAATGCTGTAGAACAGTGATGCCAGTAATTTGGAGCCTTCTGAGTAGTGATCCTAGAGTAGTGGTTAGCAAGTGTGTGATAATACATCTGTGCTGTGGCCATGGAGATCTGCCATTGGCTTCCAAATGTCCTGTGACTGACATGGTGCAGCCAGCAGACAATTATATAAAAAGGCATCTTGGTATATGGAGACGTTTCTGGGCAATGTTCAGAATCAGGTTGCTATGGACAAGGGCGCAAGCTATGTGGGATAGAAGCCTGGTTGGTGCGTTCTCCAGCAGACACTGACAAACCACATGTGACAGAATGCCGTGCAGCACTGCGACCCATTTGAACTCCTTGTATTTTGTGAAGCCAATACCAAACTCCATTGTAGCAGCAAGAAAGACCATTAAAAGTGGAGTATGACCAAAGGGCTTCACAGTCCACACGGGGAGAGGCTTAGCCCCAATGGCCATTGTTTACCTACAAAAAGAGAATTCATCACTGCTGCACAATGTTCATTGGAAAATAAGAACACATGTCCTTCAGGTCACATAGATGCATATCTAGCTTTGATGGTCTCACTACAAAGGAAGCTAAAGCTACTGACAACAACATATATTTCAAGTGCCCAGCCTCAGAGGCAGTTTCTCAAAATGTCTTTAGGCCAGGAAAAATCTATATTCATAGACACAGGGTACAACTTTTTGTACCCCCAATACTAATTTATACGTCTTCAAAATATTGCTCCCAGAAATGGTTACGAGAAATACTCATGTCACCTGATCTACATATACATTGTATCACAGTAAAATTCTGAACACAAAATGCAAAGGTCACACTTATGATTGTACCAAAACCTAAATGGAAAGTGAACCTGCATTACTAAAATCATCCATGTCCACTTGCCTAATGCTCTCAAATGTCAATCCTATTGATGACTACATATTTCTTTTTTCCTAAGATTATATAATTAAAGTCAACCCTGTTGAATGTGTAATCCTATCACTAACTTTATGCTTTGCCTGATTTCATAATGTCTCTAATGATATCTGCTTTCCTACATGTTTTCTCCAGTTCATCATTGTGACTGACTCTTCACATGTGCTGACATTTACATTCACTCTCTATATGAAACCCTATTGCTAAAGGACTTTTTTTCCAAATCCAATATTCACTCTTCTTCCTAAACCTACCAACTATATTCCTAATCTTACTGACTATCCCGTTTTGAATGGATGTTCTTTTCTACATTCAATCATCCAAGTAAATGTCAGGTGAGCGTCGGAGGAAGAGACCACCCAGAATCTATCTCATGCAACAGCAAAGGGTTTATTGGGGGTCCAGCGTGCTGGTGCTCATACCTCACTTGAATAGAGCAGAGAGCGCTGAGAACAGCTTAAGCAGAGCTTATATACTTTCCTTGAAGAGGGCAGGGAGGGAATTTTATTAATGGATCAGGGCGAGTGGGCAGTTTGCGCGCAACCGGGTGAGGGAGTGCATTCTGTAGTTTGGCCGTTGGGGACAGCACATTCTGGGAACAAGATTAGCAAACATTTCTCAAGATTTCAACAGTGTTTTGTTAAGCGTACAGAAAAACAGGAAGTGACAAGTGCCTATTTTATTAACCTTTCATTCCCCACTTCTTCTTCTGGCTACTTTTAGTCATAAAAGTGATCATTGGGGTTGTCACATTTTATGTCTGCTAGTGGGGTATTAACATAAGTTTAACTTGTCCAATTTGAGATTGGAGAAAAGAAATTACATGGTTGAGCAAACAGAGTTTATAGTTAGCAATAATATGAGGAATACACAATTTGAAAGGGTTACCAGTCTTTTCCAGTTTCCAGCCAGAGTCTCAACAGGCCGCAGGCTTGAGATGAGAGGTATGGATCCAGGAAATGATTCTGTCTACCTTTACCGCTGTAGGTGTTATAAGTAGCACCTGGTATGGTCCTTTCAAGCGGGGTTCCAGGGATGACACCTGATGTCGTCTTACATAGAAGAAGTATCTTACTTGATGTTGATTTGGAGTCCTCTCATCCCCAGGTTGTTAGGCAGTGGCCATCTGTTTTCACAGTTATCCTGAGTTCTTTCAAGAGCTTTAAGTCTGTCAAGCAAGGGGGTGTGGAAGGGATCGTTAGGTCTTAGAGTTGGAGTTAGGTCCCTTACTGGAGGAGGGGCACCATAGAAAATTTCATAGGGGGTGAGGTTACACAAAGAAACAGAGGGAGTATTTCTTGCATGAAACAGTTCATAAGGCAGTAGCGTAGTCCAATATTTTATGCCGGTCACTAAGCTTAATTTCGTTATGGTCTCTTTAATGGTTCTATTCATTCATTCTGCCTGTCCTGAACACGGGGGTCTATAAGCACAATGTAACTTTCAATAAATCCCAAGGTCCTGGCTAACCCCTGACTTATGTGGGTTATGAACGCGGGTCCATTATAACACCCTATTACTTTAGGCAGGCCGTATCTTGGAAAAATATCTCCCAGGATCTTCTTCACCACAATTTGCACTGTTTCTTTTTTTTCCTTTTTTTCCTTTTCTTTCTTTTTTTTTTTGGTGGGAAAGGCTTCAATCCATCTGAAAATGTATCTACAAAGACTAGGAGATATTTAAGTCCATAACTTGCTGGCTTTATTTCAGTAAAGTACACTTCCCAGAATTGTCCTTGTCTGGTTCCTCATAGGTGCTTTCCTGCAGGAAGCTTGGAAGGATAAGAATTAACCAATTGATGGACCTGACAGGCTTTTGTTAACCATTCAGTTATTTCCTTTAACTGTGAGTCGGTTAGTGGAAAACTCTGTTCTTGATCCTTCATGAATGAATGTAGTTTCTTTGAACTAAGGTGAGTGATTTGGTGTACATTATCTACTGACATAGTTAGAGCTGTGAATATAGGAGTTTTTACTGAAGGATTTAGAAATTCCACTTGGGGGCCTTCAGGGTTAAAAGTTATTTTGGCCTGGAGCTTGCTGAGCAGAACTCTGCCCATCAATAGGGCCGGGCATTCTGGAATTACTAGGAAAAAGTGATGGATTTTTCCTTTCCTCTGGTCCCAGGTCCTCTTAGTTGTCCAAGCCCGATATTTACTGCAATTAGCCCCTTGAATTAGAGACCTTTTATTTGATAGAGGGCAAAATGGGGCCTTAATGGCTGAGTATATTGCCCCTGTATCCACTTCAATGTTTACTGGGGTGCCCTCCACTTCAAAAGTTAACCTGAGCTCGGGGAGGGGATCTGATCCCCAACTTTCTTAGTCATCCTCCAGAGTCAGAATGGCTGGCTGGCGTGGCTGTCTCTTTCTAAGGCTCTCTTTGGCCCAGTGTCCTTTTTCTTTACAGTAGGCACATTGATCTGAGGCCAGGGGTGGCCTCTAGTTTGGGCCCAGGTATCCCTTCCTGTCTCCATGTTTCTTATTTCTGGCCTATTTGTTGTTGTGACCAGGACCTTAGTCAATTCCTTAGTCTGTCTTTTGTTTCTTTTATCCTCCCTTTGCTTCCTTATCTTCTTCAGTTTCTCTCGTATAGTATACCTTTTTGGCTTCGCTGACTAAATCTCTCAAAGGCATATCTTGTAATCCATCTAAGTGTTTTAAATTTCTTTAAATATCCAGGGCAGCTTGCCCAATAAAGGCCATCATGACAGATGACTTTTGAGCTTCTGCCTGAGTATCAAAAGGAGTATATCTCCTATATGCCTCCATAATTCTCCCTAGAAACATAGAGGGAGATACGTCAGGCCCTTGAATAAACTCTATTGCCTTGGCCAAATTAGTTGGTCGCCTAGCAGCCACTAATATACCCGCTATTAGAGCCCGGAGATAAGTGAACAGATGCTCCCTACCTTCAAAGGTATTGGGGTCCCTGTTTCGTCGATTCTAGGGAAAGCCGGGTTGAATATGTTGGGAAGTTGTGTCAGTCACCCACCTGGTCTGAGGATATTATTTCCTAGCTTCCAGGAGGATTCTCTTTTGTTCCTCTCTCATGAAGAGAGTCCCTAGCTGTTGTTGGCAGTTATTCCAAGTAGGCTGGTGTGAAAACATCTATGAATCAACCACACCTGAGAGACGAGTGGGGTCCTCGGTAAAAGGGGGATTGTTATTTTTCCAGTTATATAGGTCTGAAGAGGAGAAAGGCCAATACTGGTAGGCTTGCATTTTTTCCCCATGACCATCATCAATCATTGGCACATAGGGACGGAGGGGGAGCATCACGGGAGTTCCAGGGTTTTCAATCATTCATTGCCGGTGAGTTCCTTTAGCCGGGCCAGGTTCCTCCAGGGGAGGAGGGGCTGTGTGTGCCACGGGGGAGTTTTCTGGAGGGTGCTGGGCTGGCTTAGCTTCCTCCAATGGCGGAGAGGCTGAGTCAGCAGCAGGGGAATCACTTAGAGGGTGTTGGGGGTTGGGAGAGCAGGGCAAGGGATAAGGAGAGGGATGAGAGTCCAGTAGAGTTAAATCTTGTGACTTAGGCAGAAAAGAGGGTGGAGGAGGAGGAGGAGCAGAGGGTTTGAGAGATCGTGGGGGAAAGATTAGGAGCGGGGGCAGGGGCAAAGAAAGGCTTCACCCATGGAGGAGATTTGCAGAGGTAATGCCGGGTTAAGATATATGGCTTTTGATCTGGATGGCTATTTGGCCCTTCCTGAAAGACAATATCTCTGACTTTTTAAATTACTGAGAAGTAGAAAAATTATTCTAAGGGCCATCCGAATCCAAAGGTGGGCCATTCTGAGGCACAGAGAGTCTGCCAGGTATAGCGGTTTACTGAAAAAGAAAGATTCTGAGCCCTTAAGCCGTTAAGCCCTTGTGTGCATCCAAAACCAAAATAGCCAAAAGAGCGGAATTTGGTCCAGTGATCAAGGGTCAGGGACAGAGGCATTGAAGTGCTCTTTCCCATAATGAAAAATGCACAAAGAGTAAAAGCAACGACACATGACACAGACAAGACAAGACAATAAAGACAGGCAATGGACGTCCAACACTGAGACGAGGACTGAGTAGCCGGCAATACCTGATGGGCTGGCAATACCGAATCTGAAACAAAATATCACTGAGTTAAGGAGACTATTGTTCCTCGATTTTCAGAGTCCTCTGGGGTGTCCCTCAGGGTGGTTGCCTGTGGCTCTGTGACACATCTGTCAGCCACCGTGAGAGAGAGCTCACGCTCTTTATTGACAGCCATTTTGCCAAGACCTAACCTGAAACCTGACACCAGAAAGAGGCGCCTTACGAATCCCGAGAGGAGCCTGTTGGGGTCTCTCGTCCGCTGCTCCCAGAACTCGGTGGAACCTCCATATGTAAAGGTCGGATGAGTGTCAGGCGAAGAGACCTC
This sequence comes from Callospermophilus lateralis, assembly GCF_048772815.1. Lineage (NCBI taxonomy): Eukaryota > Metazoa > Chordata > Mammalia > Rodentia > Sciuridae > Callospermophilus > Callospermophilus lateralis. Next base: position 413,668 of record NW_027515807.1, read on the forward strand.
CAAGAGACTGTCTCATGCAAAAGCAAAGGGTTTATTGGGGGTCCAGCATGCTGGGGTTCAGAGCTCACTTAAATATAGCAGAGAGTCCTGAGAACAGCTTAAACAGGGCTTATATACTTTCCTTGGGGAGGGCAGGGAGGGAAGTTAAGTATACAGAAAAACATGAAGAGACAACTACCTATTTTACTAACTTTTCACTAACGACTATACTTTGCCAGATTTCCTAATGTCTCTATTGATATCTATTTTCCTACATACTTTTCCCAGTTCATCTTTGTGACTGACTCTTCACATGTGCTGACATTTACATTTACTCTATACCCGAAAAGCTATAGCTAAAGAACTTTTGGTGCAAATTCTATACTCACTATCCTTTCTAAACTACCGACTATCTTCTTAATCTTACCGACTATCACTTTTTGACTGGATGTTATCTTTGACAATCAATCATCCAAGGCACAAGGTCCAATGCAATTGTATATCGATGTACCTGAGACATCTGTGCAGAAAATATATCAAAGCTAAGTATCACAATCAAGGTCCTAATACACTTCTGGGTTTTAAATCTTACCTAGATTTCTGTTTTCATACTTATATTTTACCTATATATTCTTGTAATTATCGCAGGTTATCAATACCATTTTTCATCCAGCTGAATGATTCCTAACCCAAATCAAACCTGTTATTAACCCTAACCATTCACTGTTGCCTCAATCTAACTTTACAGAAGAGCAGGGACAGAGATGGTCTTACAATACAAAAATGTAGGATTCATTCCAACTACTGAGAAACTCAAAGGTCCATGCAAAAATGATCCCTGCAGAAGTTGTAGGCAGCTATGTAGGAACTGAGAGAGCAAAAGTCATCTTCCATTGTAAAAAACCTGGTCAGGATGAAGGAATGTGTCTGAATCAGCCTCTGTCTTCTTAATTTAGAGAAGAAGGACCAAACCGGGCCTGTTTTGAGAGCTGTTCCAGGGTGCCTATGGTCGATATACCATTCTAAGTTGTGAAAGTGTCACAGGAAGTAGGGGCATCCTCAATTTCATGGGACCCTTTGAAACAACTGTTAGGACAACGTGGTTGCCAAGGCAGTGACCTTATTCAATTCCTGAAGGAAGTGACCTCACCTAACATCCTTAGTGACAGAACTCTCTGAACTTGGGATCCAGGAAGCCAGTCACCCAAATCCACTCCCAGTCCCACTCCCAGGGGTCTCAATTTCTTGGATTTACCATGGACAGATTTAGTCTTTCTTGGTACATACTGATGTGAGGATGGCCAAATGCCAGAAAGCTCTGAAAAGTCGTCTTTACTGAGAAAGCAGGTATTGGATCACCGCTGGCTCCTCAGTACTTCACAATGTTGACCAAAGAGACCAGATCTGAGACAGGACGGGCCATTTTGGGGGAAGAAAATATGGCCCACAATCAGAGAAACTCTGGATAGTCACAGACCTACTTTCGGGAATGAGGTGCCTTTGTGGGTGTGGGTGTGAGTTTGTGGATTTGTCTCATGTTCTCAGAATAGGTAGTAAAGTCGGTATGTTTGGTTTGGTGTAGACTGTTTCGAGTAAGTCGTTTGACAAGGCGAGTGTTTCTATGTCTGTGTATCCCACGGTGTCCATGGTTGTAGACATTAGAAAAGAGAATGCATCAATTGATATGTCCTGTCTAGTTGAAAGCTTCCCAGCATTCATCCTGCCCAATTTATGAATGGATTTCAGCTTGCCTTATCGATGGGCAACACTTGCTATCTTTCAAAGTTTCTGCTTTCTTCCTGAATTCTGGCCACTCTCCAGAATAGGCTCATGGTTTTGTGTCCAATATATGTACCACTTCCAAGCCCTGTGACATCGTCATGTACTGGATAGCTGAAGGGAATGGCGAGCATCTCAGAAAACTCTGATACCAGTGTGATCAGGATAGTCTCAGTGGAGAAAACTTTTGGGCCTTTTAATTATCAATTGTTCTGCTTCCCTCAATGTCTGAAAGGTCTTTGCCTCAGGCCACCTTTTTTTGATGCCTGAAAAAAACTGTTTTCACATGGAAATGAATGGGCATCACCTGAAGCTTTTTGCTTAATTCCTTTGGAAAGGATGTGTCTGAATCAGCCTTTTGGCCCTGTGTGAGGCTTAGGCTTAGATTCTCAGCACCTGATGGATCTAAAGAAAGATTCCATGTGTGCATCCAAAACCAAAAAGCCAAAAGAGCAGTCATTCTGCATGAAGTCTCTCCCCTTCCTTTGTGAGGTTCCAGACCTACATCAAGTTAGAATAGGAATGCTTTGGGTCAAATAATTTCTTCAAATCCCTGCAGAGGCTAGCCCATAGGTGCTTGGGTTTTGCTCATGTCTCCAATTCAGACAAAGAATCTAAACCCCACAGTAGTCCTCAAATTGGAGAAGCAGAGAAGTATTAACAGCAGGCCTATGTGATCACACCAGGTTCACAGGAAGGGTGTCCAAGCCACCCTGATTTTAGGCAAATTAGGGGCAAGGGAGATTATTTTGGAGACTGTCTTGGTCTGCGCCCCTCATCGAAACATCCAACCAGAGGTTATGAAGAGTGTTTATATGAAATATCATGAGGACCATGTGGGAGTGTGTTGGTTTTAATTGTGGTCATTTGTGTGGTGGTTGGAAGAGATGACTGGGTCCACCTTGACATGATCTCTGGTGTGATTCCCCTAAGAGACTGAGTTCTGGAACTGACCTCAGAGAAGTATTGCCATGAATTGTGTTGGGATGTTAAGAGACTACGCATGAGAGTCGCCCTTGGAAACTGAGATGTATTCCCAGGTTGTATTTCCACAAAGCACTGGGAATCACAGCCAAGATATCACATGATTTTATTCTGAAAGACTTGGCAGCCATAGTTGAGAGTCAAAACACACATGGACCTTACATTGTAGACATCAATGGGCCTGGATTCACGTGACCATTTAGCCACTCTTTGGGAAGCCTTGCCTGTGAGAATTCTCCATTGTCTTTTATTGACATGAGCTTCCTCAAAATTTATTGGTTCTGGATTGATTTGAAACGCACAGTGCATCCAACTTCATCTTTCAAAAATGGCTAGATAAATACCAAGAAATTTTTGAAATTCCCATGACCAGGTGGCACTGGAGAACCTTTGGATGTCCTGTTGCTGATCATGAGTATACCAGACAGTGCCTTGATTGACTGGGTTTCATGAAAATGGTGTAGAACAGAGATGCCAATAAATTGGAGGCTGCTGAGTACTGGGTCTAGAGCAGTAGTGGGCAGGTGTGTGATAAAACATTTGTGGTGGGGCCATGTGGATCTGCCATTAGCTTCCAAGTGTCTTGTGACTGAAATGGTGCAGCAAGCAGTCCCTTCTATGTAAAGGCATCTTGTAATATTGAGAAGTCTCAGGGCAAGTTTCAGAATCAAGTTGCTATGGTCAATGGGGCAAGCTATGTGGGATAGAAGCATGGTTCGTGCATTGTCCTAGAGAAACTGACCCACCACACCTGACAGAACTCCCTCCAGCACTGTGTCCCAGTTGACCTCTTTGTATTTTGTGAAGCAAATACCAAACTCCCAGTGAAGCCGCAAGAAACACCATGAAAATTTTAGGATCACAAAATGGCTTCACAGTCCACACGGGGAGACACTTAGACCCAGTGGCCACAGTTTAGCTACAAATAGCAAATTCAGCACTGCTGCTCATGTTCAGTGGAAAATAAGAAACAATGTCCTCCAGATCACATAGATGCAGACCCACCTTTATTGGTCTCACTAGAAACGAAGCTAAAGCACTTGACAACAACATATGTTTCAAGCGCCCAACCTCAGAGGCAGTTCCACAAGAAGTCTTTAGGCCAGAAGAGCTCCAGTGTGTGGAGTGTTTACCCTGTCCCTTACTTTTGGAAACTCCTTAGCATATTCCATTCCAGATATGTATTCACAGATTTTCTAACTCTTCTCCTCTAATTTTGTCTTACTTGGGGAGTAGGTAATGTCAAGCCATTGTTCTGGATGACAGTGGGAACAATTTTTTGTAGCACATATTTGCATACACATTGGATTCATTTTACAGTTTTCCAGTCAAAATAGTGAATCCCTCACACTAACCCCTACGCTACTAAACTCTGACTACTAATCATAATATGATGGAGAATAATAACCCAAACAAAATTGAAATACAAGCAGTTCAGAGGAGGCATCGTGTATAGTTGGACTTGCCTTTTGCATTATATAGGGTAGGAGTTATGAATCTAGTCAATTATTTGGTTGAAAGAATTCTCCATGTTTTTTTAAAGTTAACAAATATGTGAATTCCTGTCTCCCTTTCTCTGTAGCCTGTTTAGCACATGTAATTTTATATGCACATATAGAATCATACCTGGTGTCACACGTATATTTTTGGTGAGGTGGCTGACTTGGCATAAAGAAATTGTGAGAAGATATCACTCCTTCTAAAAGCTGTTGGAACTGAGAATTCAACCTATGGGTGATCCTCCTATTTGAATAGCATTATACATAAATCCATGTTCAGTAAAATGAATATTTTTGAATCTGTGGATGATATGTATTTCATGATGAATTTCGATTGGCATATATAATGCTACTTTTTAATGTCTCTCTGTGTGTGTCTGTGTATATATATATATATATATATATATATATATATATATCCTCCAGATTTTTCAAAATATGAAATATATGTGTCTTATTATGCACTCCCAAATTTCATTCATATTCATGTATGTGGATTTATAATCTACTTTTCAAAAGATTATTCTCAGAAATATTCATCCACTCGAAATACATTTTGGTTTACTAGTACTGAAAACTATCTTCAGTAAATGGTGCATAGAAATCCTAATATTTTGACATTGCAAGATGGCCATGAATAGAGTGCATCACACCCTTTGTACTGCGCCACTTCATATGTGAATAAGGAGTTAGAATGACAAAAAAGTATCTTGTTAGGATCTTACAGAAAAATGGGTGTGCCTGGAACCTAGAAGAATGATTTCCACCACCAAGGTCCTGTAATTGAGTCTCAAACAAGAGCCAACTATGCGACCAAAGATCTGGGGTGACTGATCCGTGCGGCCCGTGCCATGGCTACAGATGGCGGGCCTCCACTGAGAAGCGACCAGCATGCAGGGAGAAACGTTGCTGCAAATTCTGTGGAATCTGGCTGGCTCACACGCCACTGAGCCTGGGGCTGAGCTCGGGATTTCAGATGGGGAAGAAAGCGCTACAGTTCTATCCCCCACAACCGAAACTCCATCGAGGAAACCAACGGCCACCATCTTGGAGAGCTGAAGTATCCACCGCCACTCTCCGACAGATTGCAACAACAAAACAGGTGTGTGTTACTCAGCTTATCTCCCATACAGCAGGTAATTTACAAAAATTCTCTCTTAGGCTTTCCGGGGGAGGGATTACCAGAGAAAGCCTTCACAAAGACGGGGGGAAAACTAGTGGCACCTGACCTTCAACTTCCCCTCCCATCACCGGTGAAAACGAAACCTTTCTAGCCAGCGCAATGGGTGGGGCAAGCAGAAAAATTCAAAACAATAGAGTGCCAGGGTTCCCAATAGACACCCTCCACACCCAAGAAACGGCAGGCAAAGAGTACAGTTTGATCTGCCAAGAGGCATCACTCAGGGGAAATCTAGTGTAGCAGGGGAAATCAGGACTCGCAGAGGAAACCAGGGGACAAGAGGACAGACCCGCTTGACTAGGCGGCTGGAGAACGCCTGCCCACCAGCAACCAATCACCCGCTAGCTGCCTGCGCAATTGGGCAGCTAGAGATCACCCGTCCGCCGGTGACAGCCCATTCGCTGATTGCACGACTGGATGGCTGGAGACCGCCTGCCCGCCAGCGACCGGGAGGTGAAACCAACCAGAGACAGTCCAGTCCCACCCCCCCATTCAAACACCCCGGCAAGGAGCCTGGGGCCCGCCATAGCAGACAGGTGACATCACTGGAGCTCAGCTGTCGGAATTCCTTCCAAGCGGAATCCACTTTTGCAGGCATAGTCTACAAACACAAAAGAGAGACAACAGAGATATACAAAACCAAAACAAATCTATTGAAAAGAGCAGAAACACAGCAATCAATAGAGCTGAAAAGTAATGTGAACATCATGAAAAAACAAGGGAAAAAAATTCTACAGGAAGACCGAGAAGCATCAGAAATAGGGATAGGGAAAAAACTCAAGGCATACCTAACTCAGATGGAAAGGAATATTAGAGAAGACATGAGGCAGCAAGTCCAAGCAATAAAAGTATATTTTGAAAATCAAATAAACAAACAAATTCAAATGGCAAAGAACGAGCTTTACCAGGAGATAGAGATCTTAAAAAGAAATATCAAACAGTAATCCTAGAAATGCAGAAAACTATAAACCAAATTAAAAACTCAAACGAAGAATATTACAAATAGACTAGATCAATTAGAAGTTAGAACATCAGATAATGAAGACAAAGTTTATCAACTTGAAAAGAATAGAGTAAACACAGAAAAGATGCTTAAATCCCATGAGCAATCTATTCAAGAGATATGGGATGTCATAAAAAAAACAAATTTGAGTGTCATCTGGATAGAAGAAGGCATAGAGTTTCAAACCAAAGGAATGGACAACATATTAAAAGAAATATTTCTGGAAAATTTCCCAGAGATGAAAGATGGAATGAATTGCCAAATCCTGGAAGCCTACAGGACCCCAAGCATTCAAAACCATAATAGACCAACTCCAAGACAAATAATTATGAAGATCGCCAGAACAAGGACATACAGAACAAAGAGAGAATATTAAAAGCTACGAGAGAAAGTAGGCAGATTACATTCAGTGGTAAACCAATAAAGTTAACGACTGATTTTTTATCACAAACTTTGAAAGCAAGAAGATCCTGGAAAAAAGTATTTCAAACGCTCAAAAATAATGGATTCCAACCAAGAATACTGTATCCAGCAAAATTAAGCTTCAGATTTGACAATGAAATTTAAGTCTTTCATGATAAACAAAAGCTAAAAGAATTCACAGCCAGAACACCAGCAGTGCAAAGCATTTTGAGCAAAATACTACAAGAAGAGGATTTGAAAAGTAATGCCTGAAACTAGCAGCGGGAGGTATCTCAGTAAAGGGAGAGGAAAATAACCAAAAAGTAAAAACTAACCAAAATAAATAAATAAATAAATAAATAAATAAACATGACTGGAAGTACAAATCATATTTCAATTGTAACCTTAAATGTTAATGGCCTAAACTCACCAATCAAGAGACATAAGCTAGTAACCTTGATCAAAAAAGAAAAAAATCCAACAATATGCTGCCTTCAGGAGACTCATATGATAGGTAAAGACATACAGAGGCTGAAATTAAAAGTTTGGGAAAAATCATACCACTCACATGACCCTCGGAAGCAAGCAGGAGTGGCCATACTCATATCGAATAAAATCAACTTCAACCCTACGTTAATCAAAAGGGATAAAGAAGGACACTATATACTGTTAAAAGGAACCTTGCACCAACAATGCATAACCATTATCAATTTGTATGCACCAAACAATTGAGCTGCAACACTCATAAAACAAACTAGCCTCAAGTTCAATAGTCAAATAAACTACAACACAATAATTATGGGTGACTTCAACACACCGCTCTAGCCATTAGACAGATCCTCTAGACAAAAACTGAATAAAGAAACTATAGAATTCAACAGCAAAATCAGTAACCTAGACTTCACCGACATATATAGAATATATCAACCATCAAAAAGTGGATACACGTTCTTCTCAGTAGCACATGGATCCTACTCAAAGGTAGACCATATATTATGCCATAGGGCAATTATTAGTAAATATAAAGTCGTGGAGATAATACCATGCACCATATCTGATCATAATGGAATGAATCTGGAAATCAATGATAAAAGAAGGAAGGAAAAATCCTACATCACATGGAAAATGAACAACATGCTAATGAATGATAAATGGTTTACAGAAGACATAAAGGAGGAGATAAAAAAAAAATTCGTAGAGACAAATGACAATACAGACACAACACACTGGAATCTATGGGACACAATGAAAGCAGTTTTAAGAGGGAAATTCATTTCTTGGAGTTCTTTCCTCAAAAAAAAAAAAAGAAAAAAACAGCAAATAAATGAACTCACACTACACCTCAAAAACCTAGAAATGGAAGAGCAAAACAACAGCAAATGAAGTAGAAGACAAGAAATAATTAAAATTAGAGCAGAAATCAAGGAAATTGAAACAAAAAAAACATTGAAAATATTGATAAAAATAAAGTTGGTTCTTTGAAAAAATAAATAAGATTTATAGACCCTTAGCCATGCTAAGGAAGAGAAGAAAAGAGAGAACTCAAATTACTAACATACGGGATGAAAAAGGCAATATCACAACAGACACTACAGAAATAAGAAGATAATTAGAAAGTATATGGAAAACCTATGTTCCAATAAAATAGATGATAGTGAAGATATCAATAAACTTCTTAAGTCATGCGATCTGCCCAGATTGAGTCAGGAAGACAGACACAATTTAAACAGAACAATAACAAAGGAAGAAATTGAAGAAGCCATCAAAATACTACCAACAAAAAAAAGCCATGGACCGGATGGGTATACAGCAGAGATCTACATAACCTTCAAAAAGGAATTAATACCAATACTTTTCAAGCTATTTCAAAAAATAGAAAAAGAAGAAACTCTTCCAAATTCATTCTATGAGGCCAATATCACCCTGATCCCAAAACCAGACAAAGACACTTCAAAGAAAGAAAACTACAGACCAATATCTCTAATAAACTTGGATGCAAAAATTCTCAATAAATCTTGGTGAATCGAATACAAAAGCATATCAAAAAAATTATGCACCATGATCATGTAGGATTCATCCGTGGGATTCAAGGCTGGTTCATTATACAGAAATCAATAAATGCTATTCACCACATCAATAGACTTAAAGACAACAACCATATGATCATCTCGATAGATTCAGAAAAAACATTTGACAAAGTTCAACATCCCTTTATGTTGAAAACACTAGAAAAACTAGGGATAACAGGAACTTACCTCAAGATTGCAAAAGCTATATATGATAAACCTCAGGCTGGCATCATCCTAAATTGAGAAAAGCTGAAGGCATTCCCTCTAAAATCTGGAACAAGAGGGATGCCCTCTATCACCACTTCTATTTAATTTAGTTCTTGAAATACTAGGCATAGCAATTAGACAGACAAAAGAAATTAAAGGCATAAAACTAGGAAAAGTAGAACTTAAATTATCGCTATTTGCAGATGACATGATAATATATTTAACAGACCCAAAAGGGTCTACAGAGGAACTGCTAGAGTTAATAAATGAATTCAGCAAAGTGGCAGGATATACAATCAACTCGCATAAATCAAAGGCATTGCTGTATATCAGCAGCAAAACTTCTGAAATGGAAATGAGGAAAACCACTCCATTCAAAATATCCTCAAAGAAAATAAGATAATTGGAAAAACAATTAAATAGTTGGGAAACAACCTAACAAAAGAGGTGAAAGATTTATAAATGAAAACTACAGAACCCTAAAGAGATGGAAGAGATCTTAGAATATGGAAAAATATACCCAATTCATAGATAGGCAGAAATAACATCATCAAAATGACGATATTACCCAAATTCTCTACAGGTTTAAATTGATGCCAATCAAAATCCCAACGACATTTCTTGTAGAAATGATAAAGCAATCATGAAATTCATATGGAAAAACAAAAGACCCAGAATAGCAACAGCAATTCTAAGCAGGAAGTTTGAATCTGGAGGTATAGCAATACCAGAGTTCAAACTGTACTACAAAGCAATAGTAACAAAAACAGCATGGTACTGGTACCAAAATAGGCAGGTGGACCAATGGAACAGAATAGAGGACACAGAAACCAATCCACAAAATTACAACTTTCTTATATTTGATAAAAGGGGCTAAAAACCTGCAATATACGAAGGATAGCATCTTCAACAAATGGTGCTAGAAAAATTGAAAATTGATATGCAACAAAATGACACTGAATCCCTTTCTCTCGCCAAGCAAGGAAGTTAACTCAAAGTGGATCAAGGAGCTAGATATCAAATCAGACACACTGCATATGATAGAAGAAAAAGTTGGCTACGATCTACATACTGTGGGGTCGGGCTCCAAATTCCTTAATAGGACACCCATAGCCCAAGAGTTAATAACAAGAATAAATTAATGGGACTTACTTAAACTAAAACGTTTTTTTTTTCTCAGCAAGAAAAACAATAAGAGAGGTAAATAGAGAACCTACATCCTGGGAACAAATTTTTACCCCTCACACTTCAGATAAAGCCCTAATATCCAAAATACACAAAGAACTCAAAAAATTAAAAAATAAGATAACAAATAACCCAATCAACAAATGAGCCAAGGACCTGAACAGACACTTCACAGAGGAGGACATACAATCAATCAACAAGTACATGAAAAAATGCTCACAATCTCTAGCAGTCAGAGAAATGCAAATCAAAACCACCCTAGGATACCATCTCACTCCAGTAAGATCGGCAGCCATTAGGAAGTCAAACAACAGTAAGTGTTGGCGGGGATGTGGGGAAAAGGGGACACTTGTACACTGCTGGTGGGACTGTAAATTGGTGCAGCCAATTTGGAAAACAGTATGGAGATTCCTGGGAAAGCTGGGAATGGATCCACCATTTGACAAAGATATCACCCTTCTTGGACTATTCTCTGAGCATCTTAAAACAGCATACTATTGGGATACTGCCACATCAATGATCATAGCGGCACAATTCACAATAGCTAGACTGTGGAACCAACTTAGATGCCCTTCAATAGATGAATGGATAAAAAAATGTGGAATCTACACACAATGGAGTATTACGCAGCACTAAAAAATTACAAAATCATAGAATTTGCAGGGAAATGTATGGCATTAGAGCAGAATATGCTAAGCGAAGCTAGCCAATCCTTAAAAAACAAATGCCAAATGTCTTCTTTGATATAAAGAGAGCAACTAAGAACAGAAAGGGAGGAAGAGCATGAGGAAAAGATTAACATTATACAAAATGAGTGAGGGGAGAGAAAGGGAGAGAGAACAGAAAGCATATGGAAATGGTAGGAAACCCTCAATGATACACAAAATTACACATAATAGGTTGTGAGGGGAAATGGGAGGGAAATAATGGAGAGAATTAAACAATAGCACATGAGGTAGAGAGGGAAGATGGGAGGGGAGGGGAGGGGGGATAGTAGGGGATAGGAAAGGTAGAAGAATACAACAGTCACTAATATGCCATTATGTAAAAATGTGAATGTGTAACCAATGTATTTCTGCAATTCTTATTTGGGGAAAAAAATGGGAGTTCATAATCCAAATGAGAAAAATGTATCAAAGATGATATATCATGAACTTTGTAATGTTTTGAACAACCAATAAAAATAAATAAATAAATAAAGGTTTAAAATTCAGTGGGAAGAAATCAGCTAAAAAAGTGTTGAGATGCATTCATTTTTCTTAGCAGAAACTTTGTTTTGTGTAGTTGTAACTATCACAAATTTATTTTACCAGAAATTTGGCTTTTGAAAATGCACATAAATTGAGATTAAAGGATAATTCACCTACCTTCATGAAAAATTCATAGCATTTCCTATATTTTTCATATTTCATTTTTTTAGTTAATATTTTGTCATGGACCAGGTCTAGCCTTAGGCTATTCTTCCAGAATACTACCTCATCTGACAAGGTCGTACAATGTGTTGGATTTTTCTTTTCTTCTTTTATTTAATTGTTTCTAGCTAATAATGTGTATTTCTCCTTATCTTTATTTGGACATACATACCCAACTATATCTTTGCATTTTATGTGTTACTGGGGAAGAGACTCATCAAAAGCTTTTTGTTATATGTATTAACAATCAAACATTCAGAGCATGCAATTATTCTTAATTTTGCATGAAAATATCTTTGCACAATTTTTGTTATAAAGATTTAGAATTATTAATAATGTCCCTGCTGTAGTAAGTAACTACTTACAAGAAGAATTAAACAATTGACTTTATATCAATTATGAATATGAAAAGTACTAAAATAAATATTTGGCAATTAATACACAATTGATAGAAATTGAAATCACGAGAAAGCCATTTAAAATGTCAGTGCATATGGTCCCTAAATAATAGGTTTTTTAAAAATTTTTTCTCTAATTCATAAGATATATTATGCCATATTATCGCTTAATGTGATATAAAACCTTAAATTATCAGTATAGATAAATAAGAAAGAAACCTGTTTACTTAAATATGTTTAATTGATTTTCACTGTAAGATGTTAATTCTGGAAGACTTGAGAATTAAGAAAGATATGGTCTATATTATATCTAACAGGCTAATCAAAGTACTTTTAAATATAAATGTATATATACATATATAATATATGTAATGCATATGCATGAATATAGATACATATATATAATAAATGTATAGTGATATATCTATCAGGTGATTATAATTTTAACGTTTTCTCAAGAAAAAAGAATGACTATAAAAAAACAGTCTTAAATTTAAATTTCATAGCAAGATACTGTTTGTAATGACATGAGAGAAAAATTGATATGGATGGAAAATGAAAAAGGAAGAGAGAGAAGGGGGAAAATGAGGAAGAAAGTGAGTAAAGAAGAGGGAGAGGCATATTCGATGTTAAGAAAAAAGTGGAGGGGCTGGGTTTATGGCTCAGTGGTAACATGATTGTCTAGCATGTGTGAGGCACTGGGTTCTATTCTCAGCACCACATAAAAATAAACAAAATGAAGGTCCATCAACAACTGAAAAAAAAAAAAATAAAAAAGTAGAAATATTACCAAAATTCCAAGCTTTGTTGAATGTTAAATAAAAAACAATATGTTACATAGCCTTATGTAATTTCTAGACTCCCCAAAATAGTCATTAAATGTTAGATCATTAGTGCTATAACTAAAAATCCATTGTTCCTTCCTCTACATTCTGTGGCATGCTAGTACTAAAATAAATTGTATTATAACACCAAAAAAAAAAAAGCCAAATCATAATATTTCTACAGTAACTGACCCGAGTTTAACATCAATGCAAGTAGATTCCTATGGGACATGATGTGCATTTTGACGTTCATTTTTATTCAACACTGGAACATTACTATTTCTTCAGTTTATGCACATCATAGGATACATATTTCATCCACAATTTAGCAAATTTATACTCATTTGTTTAACTTCAAATCACTTCCTGCTTCAGTACCCATGTATTCTTCCATGTTTCTTGACTGCTCTTTTCATGAGACTTCTTTACAAACACATTATTTTCGATTTCCATTATCATATTTGAAGCAAAACACCCGTCATGATAAACCATAACCCTAATATTACCATTAAATGTATAAGTGGTTGGAAAGAATGATTGTATATTAATATAAGATTTCTTACTTAGTTACAGATATCAATTCAATCCATTATTTAAAGTGGAACCAGTTATATTATTTATTCACAGTATGGTCTATTCATGTATTATCTCTATATTCATAGACACAGGGTACACCTCTTTGTACCCCCAATACTAATTTATACGTCTTCAAAATATTGCTCCCAGAAATGGTGGAACAAATACATGTAACCTGATCTACATATACATTTTATCACAGTAATATTCTGAACAGCAAAAAGCAAAGTTCACACTTATGATTGTACCATACCTAAATGGAAAGTGAACATGGATTACTAAAAATATCCATGTCCAGGTTGCCTAATGATCTCAAATGAAAATCCTATTGGTGACTACATATTTGTTTCTTCCAAAGATTATATATTCAAACTCAACCCTGTTGAATATGTCTAAAGCTGTCACTCACTTTACACTTTGAATGATTTTGTAATGTGTCTATTGATATCTGCTTTCCTACATATTTTCCCCAGTTCATCATTGTGACTGAATCTTCACATGTGCTATCACTAACATTCACTCTCTAACCGAAACCCTATTGCTAAAAAACTTTGGTCCAAATCCTATATTCACTCTTCTTCCTAAACCTACCTACTGTCTTCCTAATCCTACTGACTATCCCTTTTTGACTGGATGTTCTCTTCTACATTCAATCATCCAAGGTACAAGGTCCTATGCCATTGTATATCGATTTATCTGAGACATCTGTGCAGAACGTAATTCAATGCTAAGTATCCCAATCAAGGACTCAATGACCTTCTGGGCTTCAATTCTTACTTAGATTTCTCTTTTCGTTCATATATTTCACCTCTATATTCTTATAAATATCGCAGGTTCCCAATACCATTGTTCATCGAGCAGAATGGTTCCTAACCAAAATTGAAAATGTTATTAACACTAACCATACACTCTTCCCTCAATCTAACTTTACAGAAAAGCAGTGACAGTGTTGGTCTTTCAATTCAGGAATGTATGGGATCTTCCACCTGATGAGAACCTCAAAGGTATGTGCAGAAATGATCCCTGGAGAAGATGTAGGCAGCTATGAAGGACCTGAGAGAGCAAAAGTCATCTTCCATGGAAAACAACCTGGTAGGATGAAGTTTGGTGTCTGAATCAGCCTCTGTCTTCTTAATGTAGAGAAGACGGACCAAACCAGGCCTTATGGAGAGCTGTTCCTGAGAGCCTATGGATTATATCTCATTCTAACTTATGAAAGGGTCACAGGAAGTAGGGGCAGCCTCCATCTAAAGGGACCATAAGAAGCAACTGTTAAAACAAAGTGGTTGCCAAGGCAGTGACCTCATTCAGTTCCTGAAGGAAGTGACCTCACCTCACTTCCTTGGTGTTGGAACTCTCTGAACTTGGGATCCAGGAAGCCAGGCACCCCGAGCCAGTCCCAGTCCCAGTCCCAGTTGTCTCACTTGTTTGGATTTACCAAGGACAGGGTCAGTCTTTCTTGGTACCTACTGATTTGAAGATGTCCAAATGCCAGTAGAGCTCTGAAGAGGGGCCTTTCCTGAGAAAGAAGGTAGTGGCTCACCGCTGGTTCCTGTCAACTTCACAGAGTTGGCCAAGGAGACCAGATCTGAGAGAAGACAGGCCATTTCGGAGGAACATAGTATGGCCCAGCAGTCAGAGAACACTCCGAATAGTCACAGACCTACTTGGGGGAAGGATGTGCGTTTGTTGGTGTGGTTGTGGGTTTGTGGTTTGGTCTCATGTTCTGAGAATAAGTTTTTTCAGATATCAGCTCTGGAGCCCAGGAATTAGTTCTCATTGGGGCTAAGGTTCCCCACCAGCGAGATTTGAAATTGGCGCTGGCTGCATTGTTAACAAGGGCGGGGACTTTTCACGCCACTGCAGAAAAGAAGAAGGTAGGAAGAAGAAGTCCTTAGGCGCCATGTTGGGGTTTTTCTCTGGGGTATGGCTGCCATTTATACTTTTCCTAACATTCCTCCCTTTTTGTTCTTTTAGAAATTGGGGTGTTGTTTGTCATTTCTGGCCGTTTCCTGCTGTGTAGGGGTGCTTTGGGGCCTAGAAAGGGAAGTGGACGAATGCTCGGGGGGCAGGTCTTGGGATATCATGGCAGCCAGAAATAAAACCCAGTGGTATAGATAGCTACTTTAGTAGGGGTAAAGTCTATGAAAGTTCCCTGATGCAACAAGTTGTCGATGGCATGAAACCAGTCCTGGAATGAGGAGATTGTCGGTATCAGCCACTGGTCCTGTAACAGAGACTCAAGGAAATACTGGAAGCGTTGCCTGGACATGGCGTCACCAGCACCTGAAGAAGATCAGAGCGAATAAAAACAGAATGAAGATAAAAATTAAAGCAAAGGTCAATTTTTGGCAGAAGTTCCATGTTGGGGGACTGACATAGAAGAGGCCAAGGGCCATGAGGAAGCTTAGAATGTCATAAAGACTCATGAATCCAGGATGGCAGATTAGGAGGTTCTCCAAGCTCGTTGCCTCCCGCTGTCTGATGTAGTTGCATTCCATCGTGCCTGGTAGTGAGCTTCATCACTGAGTGAACTGTTCTCTTGGAGATGTTAGGCGTTCATCGGTCATCAGAGGCTGGTAGTGCCTAAGCAAAAGCTGGTTGAAATTTTGATTAAAAATTTTTTGCAGTTGGGTTTGAAGGAACGTCATTATGCATGGCAAGAGAGCACAAAAAGAGAGCATCCCAATAAGGGGCCCCAAAATAGGTAGTAAGTACATGGCAAGATAGGATTGGAAGAACCCTGTTATGGGATTGGAGGAGCTAGGTTTGAGCAATTTGGTCGATAATTCCTGCAATTTAACAACATTTTTTTCTATCAGCCCAGATTCATTAACATAATAGCAACATTCCTCTCTGAGGAATAGGCATGTACCCCCTTTTTCTGCAGTGAGAAGATCAATTGCCCTTTGGTTCTGTAAAGCCACATGTGCCAATGAAGTAACCTGGCGCTGCAAGGAGCCCAGAGACTCAGCAGTGGTATCGAGTGCTTCCTGCAGTTTTTGTTGAAGGTCATTGGATGCCCATAGAACATGACCTATAGCTCCACCAGAGAGTCCGAGACCCGCCACTGAGGTTGTTAAAGTGAGGCCTACAAGAACCGGCAGAAAGACTGCCCTACGGGTTCAGGAAGGTAGGGCCAACTGTCGGAATTCGGTGGGAGTATACAAAGACAGCTGAGGAACTACAGTAACCAAGAAACAGGTGCCAGAGACATTGATCGTTGAGGTACTTAAAGACCCATTACACCAGAGGAAATTTCCAGGTTGCATAAACGCAGGGCTCGATTGGGTGCTTAAGCTCAAGGAACAAATTGGTAAAGGATTCATTATTGGCAGCTGGAAACAGAAGAAAGCAAATAAAGCATTGGTGGAATAACTTTCCCACAGTGGGATACGTGTCACATGTAGGGGTTGTCCTTTCTTAGAGAAATTGTAGGTTTTTGCTGAAATATTTCCTGCCGCTAATGGGACCGCTGCTAGAAGTGGACGACTAATTGAAGCACAGAGAAAGCACTGAGAAGGAGGCACAGAAAGAGGGGTGGATTTTAATAATTGAAGAGTTTGGTGTAACAAATTGAGCCATGTGTCAGGGGGACCTGAGGGGGTTGAAGGGTCTGAATCCTTTTTGGATGAGCTATGGATAAGATCTCGAAGTTTTGATTCTGACTCCTTAATGTGTTCGACTACCTGGATGGTTGCCTTAGGTGGCATAATCAGGGTGCTGCCAACAGTCATCCACATTGTGGGTCTGGCTGAGGTTGTCCGAGCATAGACAGCAAACTCAACATAGCCCCAACGTTTGGCCTTGGGGTCAGGTATATCTAAAGTATACCATCCATTGTTATCAGATGAAGAGCCTTTATGCCACTTTAGGTAACTAGATGTCCACCCTTTTGGGTAACCAAGTGAGTGGTAAGAATAGCTACCATGTTCATCATGGAACCTGCATGACCAATAGGGGCACCCATTATATATCTCAGGCCACCAATGACAATAGTCTTTTGTTTGATCAAAAAGGAAGCAAATGAAAGGCCAGTTCCAGCTACCAGGGACGAAGGTCCTTGAAGGTGACAATTTTAGGGAAATAGAGGTGCAATTGTGGATGAAGCAAGTAGTTGCATCCACTGCACGGACCTTCTGCATGCCATGTTCTGAGTACCGTTCCTGAAGAGTGAATAAATACATGGTAGGAGAGGTGGGTAAAGACCAGTCCCGATAGAGTACAGAAAATAAGCAGAGTACAAAAAAACAAGCAGTTACAGAAGATTAGGCTGTTGGGAGAGCTCATTGTGACATTTTTAAGAGGAATTGGGCTGCATGGAACACCGTGTGAGCTGCAACTTAAATGGGTGAGATGAGTGTGGAGAGCAGGAGTTAAGGGGAGGTTCAGGAGGTGATTCTTGGAGTTCCTCTGGGTGGTCCTGTCGTCAGCAGGTGGGACCTCCTGGTGATATGGCTTCAACCTAGAAATGTGAATCCAGGGAGTGAGACGGTTGTCTGGTAAGGAGAGTTTGGCGGAAGTGGGGGTACAGAGAATGACAGGATAGGGGCATTTCCATTTTGGGGCAAGAGTCCCTTTCTCCTCTGGGGTATTATAATAGACTAGACTCCCAGGTGTTATGGGAGGAGTGTTTGGAGAGGACAGTCCTGATTTCCAGATTTCCGAGCAGAGATGATATATAAGAGGCAAAGACAAATCTCGGGTGAGAGATCCATGTGAAATGACCAACCCAGGGGGTATAAGAGGTCTTCCATACATTATCTCAAAGGGAGACAGTAAAGATGGTTTTTAGGGAGAGCTGTGATTCGAAGCAAATCCAAGGGAAGGAGTTTGACCCAGTCTAAGTTTAATTCCATTGTCAATTTGGTAAGGACTTCCTTTAGAGTACGATTTACCCTTTCCACTTTCCCTGAAGCTTGGGGGTAATATGGACAGTGGGAATGCCACTTGAAGGAGAGGGCTTGAGAGACCTTTTGTGTGATCCTAGAAATAAACTCAGGGCCATTGTCATATTGTAGAGAAGTGGGCATACCAAACCTGCGGATGATGTCTGTCAGTAAGATTAAAGTTACAGTGGAAGCCGTTTTATTGGAAGTGGGAAATGCCTCAATCCAACTAGAGAAAGTGTCCACAAAGACAAGGAGGTATTTAGTGCGCCATACTGTGAGCATGTTGGTGAAGTCTACCTGCCAGTCAGCAGTGGGAATGTGTCCCCGGGCTTGGTGGGAAGGGAAAGGTTTGGGCCTTAAAGGAGTATAAGTGTTGGTCCACTGACAGATCTGACAATTAGAGGGTATATTCTGTAGCATGGCTTTGTCAGAGAGGGTGAGCGAGAAGAAGCTCTGTAAAAAGAGGGTCAAAGACTGAGAATTGGAAAGGAATAGATTATGAAGGAACTTGAAGAGATCCTTGTTCTTACTGGAAGAAGTAGGGGCTTCAGATGAGCTGTCTAAAGTGGCCATTATATGTCCCCCAGGGGGTCCATCATTGGAAGTGGTAGCAGCCATTTGTGCCACCTGGTCAGCTTTGGCATTGCCCTCAGTGATAAGAGAGAAGTCCTTCTGATTAGACCTACAATGGACAACTCCCACCTGGGTGGGTAAGTGGGAGGCCTCTATCAGATTTGTTATAAGAGCCGAATTAGTGATCACATTACCTTTGGTGGTAAGTAGGCCTCGCTCCTTTTATATTGCAGGATGGGATAAGATATGGAAGACATATTTTGAATCAGTATAAAGGGTGAGGGATTTGCCTTGTGCTAGAAGGCTGGCACGAGTGGCTACTATAAGTTCAGACTGCTGGTTGGTAGTTCCTGAAGGCAGAGCTTTGGCCTCTATAATCTCAGTGGCTGATACTACAGCGTATCCAAAGTAATGAGTGCCGTTCTGCCTAAAGGAACTGCCATCAGTAAACCAGATAAGGTCAGGCTTGGCTAGTAGTCACTCAGAAATGGAAGAATGACAAGGGAGGAAATCATCTAAGGTTTCCAACCAATTATGAGTTGGTGTGTTAGACGTGGGATTCATTGGGAGCAGTGAGGCATGGTTCTGTGCAGAGCAGGGAAGGAAGGTAATATTAGGGTTTTCCAGAAAGGAAGTGAGGAGCGACAGAAATCTGGATGGAGGAAGGGTTTGAAAGCCCTTATAAGCTAAAAGATCCTTCAAGTGATGTGGGGAGTGGATAGTTAAAGGGGCCCCAAAAGTAAACTTAGAGGCTTCTTTGTGTAAAATTTGTCCAGCAGCCAGAGCTCTTAAGCAAGGGGCCCACTCACGGATGGTAGGGTCAAGTTGCTTGGACAAATATGCCACAGGTGGAAATGTAGGCCCATAGTTTTGACCTAAGATCCCAAGTTCTTGCCTCCCATTTTCATGGACATATACATGAAATGGTCTTGAAAGATCAGGAAGGTGAAGGGCAGGTACCTTTAAGACAAGTTGCTGAAGCCTGCTCAAGTTGTAGTTTGGGGAGGAGGCAAGAGATTCACTAGGGGGTCCCTTTGCTAGGTCATACAGGATTTGTAAAGAAGAGAATAATTTGGGATCCAGGCCCTAAAATAACCTGCTAGTCCTAGGAATGATAGTATTTTGGCTTTTGTATGGGGCACTGGAAGATAAGAGAGGAGTTGCCTCCTATCCAGTGTTATTTCCTTTTTTCTGGGTGTAAGGCAAAAACCAAGATAGGTGACAGAAGACTGGGAAACCTGGGCCTTGTGGGGAGACTCCCTATTTCCCTTGTCTGCTAGGAAATTAAGAAGCTGAGCAGTGTGGGATTGAGAGTGTTCCCAGAGGGACTACATAGAAGAAGGTTATCGACATATTGAAGGAGAGTAGAGTCAGGACAGGTCGGGTGAAAGGATGTGAGGTCCTGGGCAAGAACTTGGCCAAAGAGATGGGGGCTATCCCTGAATCCCTGTGGGAGGACAGTCCAGGTAAGCTGATGAGAATGGCGGGTGTGAGAGTCAGTGCAAGTAAAAGCAAAGATATACTGAGATTCTGAAACAAGGGAATAGAAAAGAACGCATGTTTTAAATTTAGGACCAAGAAGTGGGTAATAGTGGCAGGGATCTGAGAGAAAAGGGTGTAAGGGTTGGACACTAGCGGGTGGATGGGGACCACAGAGGAGTTGACAAGGGGAAGGTCTAGAACCAGCCTGTAGGACACGTTAGGTTTCTTTACTGCCAGAATGGGGGTGTTGAAAGGAGAGTGTGTAGGCCTAAGATACCCCTTTCATAATAAATCCTGGATGATGGCTTCTAATCCGAGGAAGGCTGTGGTTGTGAGTGGATATCATGGTTGACTAATATATATTGAAGGGTCCCGTAAGACAATATGAATAGGACTGCATTTAGCCATAAAGGGTGTAGTTGTGTCCCAAAACTCAGGGTTAACTGGTTTAGATAGTCGTGGGAGAGTGCATGAAGGAGGTGTATCTGCCCCTAGGAACATCATGAGGAAATGAGAGGTAGGAGAGGTGTGGGGTGATATGTGAATGGTGACTTTTAATAGTGAGAATATGTCCCTTTCCAGAAGGGGAATGGGGCAATGGCTCATAAAGAGAAAGGAGTGAGTGAAGGACAAAAGGGATTTTGAGGGAAAATACGTTTACCTCCTACCACGACAATAGGAGTTTTTGAGGTTGTGGTAGGACCCCAATACTCCCTCAAGACTGAAAAAGTGGCACCAATATCCAAGAGGAAGGTAATGAAGCGTCCATCCACCAGGAAGGTGACCTTAGGCTCTTGATTCTTGATGGTAATAGTCTGGAGGGAAGGCCCAGGGCTCCATCAATCCTCCTCTGCCATGCCCAGGAGAGGCTGGGGTTGCCGGGTGGCTGAACAACCTCCCTTCCGGGTTGTTGGGCAGTCTGCCCCCCAGTGTCTCCTTTGATGGCATGTTTGGCAGGGGTTTTATGGTGTTCTCGGGGAAGGACAATCCTTACCACATTTGAAGAAAGCTCCAGGGGGTGTCACATTGGGACGGCTTGGTGATGGCCTTCTCTGAATGACCTGGGCCAACATTTGGAATTTGGCATTTTCAGCTCTCTGCCTATGGCAATCACTTTCATCCTCTCTACCATGAAAAACCTTTAAAGCGACAGCGAGGATTTTGGTCTGAGGAGTAGCAGGGCCCTGTTCAAGCTTTTTAAGCTTGGCTTTAATGTCAGAGTATTTTTGGGCCAGAACATATGTCATTAAGACATGACGGCCATCAGGGGTTTCTGGGTCGAGTTATGTGCACTGTTGAAGGGCCTTGGTTAGTCTATCCAGGAATTCTGAAGGTGTTTCCTCCTTCCTTTGAATGACCTCCTGCACCTTTTTAAAGTTAACAGCCTTGCGGGTGGCCTTTTTCAGGCCCGCCAAGAGGCAGGATGTAAAAAGGTCATGAGTCTGTAAGCCTTCAGGGGTGTTGTAATCCCATAGGGGATCCTGCTCTGGGACAGCATGAGGGCCCGTGGGGTGGTTAGGATTGGTCCTATGATTTTCATCAGCATGGGCTTGGGCTAGCTCCCAGACCCATTGCCTTTCCTCGGGGAGATGTGTTTTGGCCAAGAGCATGTATATGTCATGAAGAGTGAGGCTATATGCTTGCAGGACCCATTGAAACTCCCGTATGTAAGTGGTGGGTTTAGTGGTGATTGAGCCTAACTTCCTCTCTAGCTGAGTAATGTCTGACCTGGAGAAGAGCACGTGGACTCTGATGACACCCTCGGGACCAGCTACCTCACGAAGGGGTGCGATTGTGTTAGGGGTGGGAAGGAGTCCTTTAGACCTGGTAACAGGAGGACTGAAAGAGGCAGGCGGCGGACAGGAAGGAGAGGAAGGGGAAGGGAGTGTCTCTTTGGAAGAGGAGGAGGTAGAGCAGGCAGAAGAGGACGGAGGGGAGGGGGATAAAATGGAAGGCTGAGGATCCATGGAATCAGGCAGAGGATGAGGAGGGTATAGCAGAAGAGAAGGGGCAGATGGGGCTGGGGATAATGTGGGGGTTCATCTGCTGGGTCGAATGAGGAAGAACCTGTGAAGTCAGAAGTAGAATTAGGGGAAGAGAGGGGATTGCAAGCAAGGAGGACCTGAGGGGGAGGGCAGGAGGAGCAGAGACAAGGTGCTGTGTGGGAAGGCTAAAACCTTCAATGCAGGGAATCTTCCTCCACTTTTTCAGACACTGGCAGTAGTTAAAAAGGTCCCGGGGGAGGTTTGGATCTAAGGATCCTTCTTGGACTGATCCCCTCATGGAAACCTCAAGCCACAGGTTATGATGAGTGTCTATATGGAAGAAGATGAGGGCCTTGTGGGAGTGCTTTGGTTTTAATTGTGGTCATTTGTGTGGTGGTTGGAAGTGATGACTGGGTCTACCTGGGCTTGAACTCTGGTGTGATTCCCCTTAGAGTCTGAGTTCTGGAACTGATCTCAGAGAAATATTGCCATGAACTGTGTTCAGATTTTAGGAGGCCACGCATGGGATTCGCCCTTGGTAACTGAGATCAAGGACAGAGTGGCTTTCCACAGAGCCTTGGAATCTCAGCTAGGATATCATATGATTTTATTCTGAAAGATTTGGCAGCCATAGTTGAGAGTCAGAACACCCATGGACGTCACATTGAAGACCTCAATGGGCCTGGCTTCATGTGACCTTTTGAAGACTCTATGGGAAGACTTGCCTGTGAGAGTTCTCCAGAGCTTTCATTGAAATGAGCTTCCTCACCATTTAATGGTTCCTGAATGAACTGAAACCCACAGTGTCTCCAACTTCATCCATGAAAAAAAGCTAGATAAATACAATGAAATTTTTGAAATTCCAATAATCAGGTGGCACTGGAGAACCTTTGGATGTCTTGTTGCTGATCATGAGTGTACGAGAGAATGCCAAGATTGACCGGGTTTCATGAAAATGGTGTAGAACAAAGATGCCAGTAAGTTGGAGCCTGCTGAGTAGTGGGCCTATTGCAGTGGTGGGCAGGTGTGTTATAATATATCTGTGGTGTGGCCATGAGGATTTGCCATTGCCTTCCAAATGGCTTGTGACTGACATTGTGCATCCAGCAGACCCTTCTATGTAAAGGCATCTTCTTACATGGAGAGGTTCCAGGGCAAAGTTCAGAGTCAGATTTCTATGGACAAGGGGGCAAGCTCTGTGAGATATAACCTGGTTGTTGCATTCTCCTGCAGACCCTGACACACCACAAGTGACTGAACTCCTTCCAAAACTGGGTCCCAGTTGAACTCATTGTATTTCATGCAGCAAATACCAACCTCCAGTGCAGCAGCAAGAAACACCACGAAAAGTGGAGGATGAACAAATGGCTTCACAGTCCACACGGGAAGACACGTAGCACCTAGTGGCCACAGTTTACTTAAAAAGAGAAAATTCAGCACTGCTGCCTTATGTTCATTAGAATACAAGAAACCATGTCCTCCAGGTCACATAGATCCAAACCCAGCTTTGATGGTCTCACTAGAAAGGAAGCTAAAGCTCAATACAACAACATATGTTTCAAGTGCCCAACCTCAGAGGAAGTTCCTCAAGAAGTCTTTAGGCCGGCAGAGCTCCATGTTTTTGGAGTGTTAACTGTTAGACCAGGACACAAGAAAAGACCACTGACTCTAATTAAAATCAAATTAAATTAATCTTATTATTTCCACCTTTCATGCTGCCTCCCCTCCCAAAACAGCCGGAACAAGACAGCAACCCCAGCTTTCCTACAGCCCAGCTTTATAGCCCAGAAAGTTACACAAAAGGGGTGTTACAGATAACAGAACTCTGACAAGCATCACACTAATGGTAGTTTAGATTTTTTTTGCTGTTCCTACATCAGAATTCAGAGGACCATTAGAGCCTCAGAGAGGGATGTTGTCTGGCCAGAGAAGGCAAATATTTATGATGTGTCACTAAAGTTTCAGAGAGGGCTGCTATCTGGTCAGAGAGCTGGGCATGCGTGAGTTCAAGGCACGGGCAGGCATTTCAAGCAGGTTCAGAACTTGCAGTAATTTATGGTAAAGCCAAAATTATCTTTTCATGGCTTTGTGGCAAGATGGCTCCCAATTTTCACAAAAGATCAGGTTGGGTCTATCATTTCCCCCTTTTCTCTGTGTCCCTTTCAAATCTTTAATAGATTAGGGGAAGATCACTGAGGAAATTTTAATCCCTCAGGTAAGATTCTCCAAATTTTTAGAACTCACCCAAAACCGATCTCCCTGATTTTACCTGACTTAATTAATTACTTATATTGATAGTCTATTTATCTTTCTCTTCATTGTTGTAAGAAGAGTGGCGTCAATCATTATTTCTTCTTCTGACCTGAGACAGGGTGAAGTGAGTGGGCGTGAGGGACATGAGTTGCCTTTTATAAGTCAGTTGGGGGACATGAGTTGCCTTTTAGAAGTCAGTTCGGATTGAAGTCTGGTTGGGGAAGAACAGGTTGTAAAGTCATCTGGGGATGGGTTCTTCTATGAGAGAAACAAATACCATGAGTACTGAATAAATGTTGCAGCAGCTGGAACATGTCACTGTATGGAAGTTCCCTCACCAGTCTTTAATATCCCCAGTTATCAGGACTATCAAATTAATATTTAACTTTTAGTGTTACAGTTGTCCCTCCCCGTAAGATACAGTTTAACAATTTAATGTCATCTGATCTTGTAAAATCCTTTTTTTTGTATGACCTCTATGTCTAATAGAGAAACCTTTAATTCTGTTACACAGGGCTGGATAATCGTACTAGCAAACACCAAGCCTACCTGTGTAGGTTAGGAATATCTGCAGGCCTTAAATTAGAAATTTCTGCCTGTGGCAGTCTTCTTGATAGTCTCTTTTTATAAGTATCAGGCATTCCTGTCTGAGAATCCTTCTTTGTAGCCTCCAGTCTTACTTATTTTGGGAGGCTAAAATAAAGTGCATACCTTAAAATATTATTATTATTATTATTATTATTATTTTTTTATTATATTATTATTATTTAAAATGCCCAGGAATGGCTGCATTTTGGTCTTAACTGTCTTTCCAAAGTGTTTAAGATGAAGCAGTCAAACGGACTTTTGTTTCTATCTATTGTTAACAGTCAGCTGAGCTTTATGGGAGTCAATTCTGGAAAAACGAGAGCAGATTTTCAATTCTGCTAGTGCCATTTGCGCTAGGTGGGTCCAGGTCTTGCTTGACCATTTGGCTTCCCTCAGAAGCATCAGGGATATCTCCTTTCTCTGATGACTCTCGTAACAAATGCACTGATTGGCTTTCTGTTCTCCAGTGGTCTCATTAATCTCCCTGATCAGGAGGTTATGTGGCTCAGAGTTGAAAAGCTCTTTAGAGAAGTCCCCTGTTCCCTGGATTCAGATTGACTCAGAGGGTAAGAGCCAAAATATTGGTTTTCTTGGCCCTTTTCATTTAGCTTTAATTTTAAATCCTAATCTTAAACATCCAGCAAATAAATTTTAACAGCCTTATATTAAGAGTACTGGACTTTAATGTCTATAACTTTATAATTATCTTTTAATTAATTGGGATCTGTATTATTCTGTCTGTATTGTAGGTGATGACTTATTATCTTGAATAAACCCATGTTGTGTTCTTAAAGCAACTAACAGGAAATCTTTAGATCACTTATAAGAAAATTTCAAAATAAAATTAACAAAAGTAAAAATACTTAGTTCGTGTAATAGCTACCCTAAATTTTTTGGCTGAGTATTACTTTATATCCCCTGTTTTAGATCCTAGGAATCTTGACATTTTTTAGGTTTTTAACATAACTTTAAAGAAATATTATCTGACCTACTGGTTTCGTAGTCATTCTCACATATAGTAAGATGGGACACACAGCCTTATCTCAGGTAAGGCAGGGCTCTTTATAAATCTTAAGTATTTTAGTTCTAAAGCTGATCTTTATTTTTAAATATCATTTGACAAAGTTTACATAAATTGTGGTCTCATGAACATTAGCTAACACCATATGATATCACATTTAAAACATGAATTAAAGAAAGCCTGAACGTTTTCAACTTTTACACAGATTAGGCTCTCATTAACTTAAAAATACATTTAAATTGTTCCACAATGTAAAAAGTAATATGAAACTTTACATATCTTATTGATAACAGGTAAATAAATCTCCAATATATTTTTTTTACCATACAACTTCAGAACACCAGCTTGATATAATGCTCTTTTAAAGTTTCTACCTTACAGACTTGCATACCTGTAAGATATGAAAACATTAATAGCATCACGATTACATTCCTGTTTCTACATTAACCAAGTTTACCTTTTAAAGAAATGGCAGTACAGTGCTCTAAAATAACAGTTCTGATTTAATAAGTTGTTTAATTTTTATGGTTCCTTGCTCTAGAAAAAATAAAACTTAATAAACACAATGTTATGGGTAAACTTATGTTTCAAAAAATTTTTGTCTCATTAACACATGACTGATTTTTAAAATCTTATATAGAGTTTAGTAAAAACTCATACAGACCTTATTAAATGAATCAGATATCTAACAAAAGTACTCACGAATGAGTAATTCCATATCAAATTTACTTTACTTATTTATCAAAATATTAGAGAAATGTATTGAACAGTGTAAACCATTTTTATGTTGAAGAAAATGTCCTAGAACCAAGGCACATTAGACGTTTTGTAGATATTAATATTCTTTTAGATTTTTGAACACCTAGAAAAATTTGTAAGCTTAAATTTAAAAACATTTATTTTTATCTGTTTATCCAATTTAAATTGAAACATTTAAACCACGTGAACTAAAGATCTTTGGATCCACTTTTTAAAATTTGTTTTTATGAGCGCTTTTTTTATGAGCGCTCCTTATATATGTTAATTTGTGTATCATATATATGATATATGAACATATGTATATATAGACAGACAACACATAACAAAATTGTACACACATAATAATAGTAAAGGCCTTGTAGTTTTTTGCAGATTAAATCTATATTGCAATGTTTCAAAAAGTCCACAGTTGGTCAAAGATAGAACTGATCAGAAAAACATTAACCTAGGTCTGCATGCTCAGAATCATGAGCTCAAAAAGAAAATACAGAATCTAAGGAAAAAAATAAGAGTCCTAGAAAAAACGACTGGCCAGTAATTAGTAAATACCATACAATTTACTTTTTCTTTCCGTTAGGCATCAAATCAGTCTCCTACTAAGCTTGCAGGCTTCTTTCATTTGCATTTCAACATAAGTCATGGCTGAGGTCTGGAAGGAGCAGGAAAAAACTGCTATTCTGAGCAGACACCTCAGGCCTAAGGCATTTTAACCATAATTTTCAGGTTCGGGTGTTGAAAATTATGATACAAGTTTAAGATACAATTCACAAAATTTTATGTCTTTACATCTTATTTTGTCAACAGATACCATACTATGGTTTACTATCCTTGTCCAAATTAATGCACTGGTACACACAGTGACATTTTCCCTGGCTACCGAAATCAAAATTGGTTAAAAAAAAAAAAAAAAGACTGAATGATTGGGAAGTTACTTGCCAATTGGAAGTAGAGTTCTTCAGTTTTCCATCCTAAGTATTTAAGTTCTCTGGCATGAATTACCTGAAATCTTAAACTAAACAACTACCTAAACCCGACTTTTAACTGCAAGATTGTGCAATGCTTCAAAAACCCATTCAGATACCAGTTTGTTATGATAAAACATCATCATTTAGACACACATTCAGCTAAGATCATTCCCAAGAAAAATTTTATAATATCAACACATTATTGCACATGTCTTAAAGGACCAGAAACAAAGACACAAGAGAGACAGAAAGGAGGTAGAGACTATGTTTGCCAGACAGAATCCTTTAAACCAGAGCAGATAAGAGAAAAATCTACTACACCAGTGGCACCATAAAAATCTACTACACCAGTGGCACCATGGGGGGGACCAGATGTTTTAACAGAGGGGCAACCTGAAATGTAAAATAAAGTGTCTATATGGTGACTTTAATGAATTTAGTGTCCCCTTTTTCGTTTTCTCTTTTTTAACAAGACAGAGGTGGCGTAATTCTTACAGTGCACGGAAGGAAGGAGGGTATTCCCTGAATCAACAGGGCTTTGGCAGCTGCTGGGGGTCCCTCAGTCCCTCCTTTTACTTACAGGATTAGCTCCTCTGGTTCAGTTCCACCCCATGCAAGCTCCATCTCCTAACATTTCAGTAGACAGCTCTCACAAAGTTCTGGGGCGGAGGGGGAATACCAAATTTGTAACTTAAAGTTCGGTTCCTGACCTAGAAGCCAATTTATACCAATTAAATAATGAGGAATGGGTTCTGAGAAAAAGAAAAGGGGAGGTTAATTGCTTTGCTAACAAAGGAGAAACACAGGGGACTCTGCCAAATTTTGTGACTCTCTTGATCTGGAGGGACAAGGGGTTTTAAAGGAGTTTCACTTGTTAACCTGGGAGATACTCAGTTCTTAGGTCCCCAGCAGGCATTGCCCTCTGCAATGGGTGTGCTCCAGGCAGCCAGCTAGGGGCTTCTATCATCCTGCTTAACAAAGGGGGGTAAAGTTCATCGCAGTTCCTTAAAACACAGTTCAAACGGGTGTCAGGCTTACTCTCTTTATTACCCATTTTCACGTCCAATATCCTTAAGTTTTTACCACTGAAATCACACAACAAAATGAACAAAAGCAAACAAACAAACAAAAAAAAATAGAACACACACACACACACACACACACACACACAAAGAAAAACAGAAACCCGGCGCCTAAACAGAAAAACAGTGGTACAGTGCAAGATCTTGCTAAAGCTCCAGGGTACGAGCGCGTGCGTGCCCGTGGGCACCTCTCTACACTTCCAGAGGAATTTCCTACAGAACAGAACAGAGGACAGAATGATTCTTGTTACTGTCCTGGACAGGAGTATATGTGAGTCTCCCCAGGCCACATCTCTGTCATCAGAAGAGATCTCCCTTAACCGGATATCAGATGTTATAAAGGCGCCACTTACCTATGGAGGCCTCCTCCATCAGGTGCTTGCTAATAGTTTTAGTGCGGAGGTTCACTGCAATGCTCCCGGGACTAAAGGCTCTCTTCCTAATATAGAGAAGATGGACCAAACCAGGCCTGAGTGGAGAGCTGTTCCTTGGTGCCTATGGTTTATATACCATTCTAATTTGTGAAAGTGCCACAGAAAGTAGGGTCAGCCTCCTTCTCATGGTACGCTTGGAAGCAACTGTTTGGACAAAGTGGTTGCCAAGGCAGTGACCTCATTCAGTTCCTGAAGGATGCGACCTCACCTCACTTCCTTGGTAATGGAACTCTCTGAACTTGGGATCCAGGAAGCCAGGCACAGAGAGCCAATCCCCGTCCCAGTCCCAGTGGTCTCACTTGCTTTGATTTAGCAAGGACAGAGTCAGTCTTTCTTGGTACCTACTGATGTGAGGATGGCCAAATGCCAGGAAAACTCTGAAGAGGGGCCTTTTTTGAAAAAGCAGGTAGTGGCTCACAGCTGGCTCCTGACCACTTCACAGAGTTGGACAAGGAGACCAGA
Source organism: Callospermophilus lateralis (assembly GCF_048772815.1). Lineage (NCBI taxonomy): Eukaryota > Metazoa > Chordata > Mammalia > Rodentia > Sciuridae > Callospermophilus > Callospermophilus lateralis. Next base: position 443,661 of record NW_027515807.1, read on the forward strand.
TCTGAGACAGGACAGGCCATATCGGGGGAACACAGTATGGCCCAGCAGTCAGAGGACACTCCGGAGAGTGAGAGACCTACTTGGGGGAAGGAGGTGCCTTTGTGGATGTGGATGTGTGCTTGTGGTTTTGTCTCATGTTCAGAGAATAGGTAGGAAAGTCGGTTTGTTTGGTTTGGAGTGAACTGTTTCTAGTAAGTTGTTGGACAAGGCGAGTGTTTCTATGTCTGTGTAACCCACTGTGTCCGTGGTTGTAGACGTTAGAAAAGAGAATGCATCAATGGATGTTTCCTGTCTATTAGAAAGCTTCCCAGCATTCATCCTGCCCAACTAATGAATGCTCTAGGGTTTGCCTTATCAATGGGCAACACCGGCTATCTTCCTAAGTTCCTGTTTTCTTCCTGAATTCTGGCCACTCTCCAGAATAGACTCATGCTTTTGTGTCCACGATATGTAGCACCTCCAAGCACTGTGACATGGACATGTACTGGATAGCTGAAGGAATTGGCAAGAATCTCAGAAAACTCAGATACCAGTGTGACCAGGATAGTCTCAGTGGAGAAACCCTGAAATTGGCCTTTTGATTACCTATTGTTCTGTTGCCCTGAATGTCAGGAAGGTCTTTGCCTCAGGCCACGCCTTCGAGATTCCAGAAGAAAACAGTTTTCAAACGGAAATGAGTGGGCATCACCTGTGGCTGTTTGCTTAATTGCTTTGGAAAGGGATGTGTCTGAATCAGCCCCTTGGCCCTGTGTGAGCCTAGAGCTTAGATTCTTAGCACCTGATGGATCATAAGAAAGATCCCATGTGTGGATCCAAATCAAAATGACCAAAAATCAGTCATTGTGGATGAAGTCTCTCGCATTCCTCCGTAACGTTCTTTACCTCCCTCAAGTGAGAATAGGGATCCAATGGGTCAAATGAGTTATTCAAAGCCCTGCAGATGCTAGCCCATAGGTTCTTGGGTTTTCTTATGAATCCAATTCAAATAAAGATTCTAAACCGACAGTCAGTAGGCCTCAAATTGGAGAACAGAGCTGTGTTAACGGCAGGCATATTTGATCACTCCTGGATCACAGGAAGGGTGTCCAGGCCACCCTGACTTTTGGTAAATGAGGGGAAAGGGAGCTTATTTGGGACACTGTCTTGTGCTGCGCCTCTCATGGAATCCTCCTGCCAGAAGTTATGATGAGTGTCTATATGGAAGAAGATGAGTGTCATGTGAGAGTGTTTTGGTTTTAACTGCGGTCATTTGTGTGGAAGTTGGAAGAGATAACTGGGTCCAACTTGGCTTGCACTTTGGTGTGATTCTGCTTAGAGACTGTGTTTTGGAACTGACCTCCGAGAAGGTACAAGGTCCTATGACATTGTATATCCATATTTCTGCGACATCTCTACAGAACGTAATTCAATGCTAAGTATACCAATCAAGGGCCAAATGAACTTCTGGACTTCAAATCTTACCTAGATTTCTGTTTTCATACTTATATTGAAAGGTTAATAAAATAGATACTTGTCACTTCCTGTTTTTCTGTATGCTTAACAAAACACCGTTGTAATCCTGAGAACTGTTTACTATTCTTGTTCCCAGAATGTGCTGTCCCCAACTGCCAAACTGCAGAATGTACTCCGTCAACCAGTTGCACGCAAACTGCCCACTTGCCATTACCCATCAATAAATTTCTCTCCCTGCCCTCTCCAAGGAAAATATATAAGCATTTCTTAAGCTGTTCTCAGGGCTCTCTGCTCTGTTCAAGTGATCTCTGAGCCCTTCATGCCGGACTCCCAATAAACCCTTTGCTGTTGCATGAGACTGTCTCTTGGTGGTCTCTGCCACAGATGCTCGCCCAACCTTTACATCTGGTGGCCCTAGCGAGATCCGGCAGCTGCAGACAAAATACCCCCAACGGGCTCCTCTGGGGGTAAATAAGACCCATCTTTCTGGTTTCAGGCTTCAGGTTAGGGTATGGCAAAATGGCTATTGGTAAAGAGCGTGAGCTCTCTCCCATGGTGGCTGACACACATGCCACAGAGCCACAGACCATGTCCCTGGGAGATAGACTCGGGAAATCGAGGAACAATAGTCTCCTCAACTCAGTGATATTTTGTTTCTGATTCGGTATTGCCAACCCTTCAGGTTTTGCCGACTAGTCAGTCCTGGTCTCAGTATTGGACGTCCATTGCCTGTCTTTATTGTCTTGTCTTGTCTGTGTTGTGTGTCGTTGCTTTCACTGTCTGTGTATATTTTATTATGGGACAGATCATTTCAATGCCTCTGTCCCTGACCCTTGATCACTGGACCAAATTCTGCTTAAGGGCTCAGAATCTTTCTTTTTCAGTAAAACGCCAGACCTGGCAGATTCTGTGTCACAGAATGACCCACCATTGCAGTCGGATGGCTCCTAGAAGGATCTTTGTACTTTGCACTTATTTGAAAAGTCCGAGATATTGTCTTTTAGCAGGGGCCACATAGACATCCAGATCAACAGCCATATATCTTAACTTGTCAGTACCTCTACAAATCTCCTCCTCCATGGGTCAAGCCTTTCCTTGTCCCTGCACCTGCTCCTACTCCTTCCCCCACAATTCTATCTCTCAAACTCTCTGCTCCTCCTCCTCCACCCTCTGTTCTCCTTGAGTCTCAAGATTCTACTGGACTCTCCTCCCCCTCCTTATCATCTGCCCTCGTCTCCCAACCCCCAACACCCTCTAAGTGATTCCCCTTCTGCTGACTCAGCCTCTCCACCATTCGAGGAAGCTAGGCTGGCCCAGTGCCATCAAGATGACTGTCCCGCAGCACAGACAGCCCCTCCTTCCCTGGAGGAAGCTGGCCCAGCTAAAAGAACTCAGAGAACTCACCAACGTTTTCACACCTGCCTACTTGGGGTGACTGCCAACACCACCTAGCGACTCTCTTCATGACAGAGCAATGAGAGAAAAATCTCCTGGAATGTAGAAAAAATATCCTCAGACCTGATGGGCGACCAACACAACTTCCCAACATAATGAAAGCTGGCTTCTCCTTAAACCTATTCAACAGGGACCCCAACACGTTGGAAGATAGGGAGCATCTGTTCAATTATTGCCAGGCTCTAACAGCGGGTCCCCAAGGGACCGCTGGGTGACCAACTAATTTGGCCATGGTAAGAGAAATTATTCAAAGGCCTGATGAATCTCCCTTTATGTTTCTAGAGAGAATCATGGAGGCATATAAGAGATATACTTCTTTCCATCCTCAGGCAGCGGATTAAAAGGCATCTGTCATGATGGCCTTAATTGAGCAAGCTGCCATGGATATTAAAAAAAAATTTAAAAGAGAGATTTTGTCAAAGAAGCCAAGAAAGTATACTATAAGAGAGAAACAGGGAGAAAGAAAGGGAGCAAACGGAGGATGAGAGAAGCAAAAGACAGACTAAGGCTTTGACTAAGGTCCTGATCACAACAAGAGAGAGGCCAGAAATTAAGACACAGGGTGACAGGAAGGGCCCATGCCAGAGGCCACCCCTGGCCTCAAATCAGTGTGCCTACTCTAAAGAAAAAGGATACTGGGCCATAGAGTTCCCTATAAAGAGACAGCCACGCCAGCTGGCCATTCTGACTCTGGAGGATGACTAAGAAAGTCGGGGCTCAGATCCCTTCCCCTAGCTCAGGGTAACTTTTGAAGTGGAGGGGACTCCAGTAAACTTTGAAGTGAATACAGAAGCAGTATACTCAGCCCTTAAGGCCCCATTGGGCCCTCTATCAAATAAAAGGTCTCTAGTTCAAAGGGCTGATGACAGTAAATATCGGGCTTAGACAACTAAGAGGACCATGGACCTGGGGAAAGAAAAAATCCATCACTCCTTCCTAGTAATACCAGAATGCCCGCACCCATTGATGGGCAGAGATCTGCTCACCAAGCTCTGGGCCAAAATAACTTTTAACCCTGAAGGCCCCCAAATGAAATTTGTAAATCCTTCAGTAAAACTCCTATAGTCACCGCTTTAACTATATTAGTAGAAGATGAACGTCCACTCTTCACACCCCCCAAGACTGATCAAACAGGCAAGCTACCCCAAAAATGGATAACAGATTACCCAGATGCCTGGGCAAAAACTGCGGTGTTAGGTCTGGCCGTGAAACAACCTCCAATAACAGTGGAGTTAAAAACCTCAGTCTCCCCAATCAATGTCAAATAATATCCTCTAAGCAAAAAAACTAAAGGTGAGATAAGGCCCCATATTCAGAAATATCTGGCCTTAGGAGTCCTAAGGCCCTGTCAATCGGCCTGGAACACTCTCCTGCTACTAGAAAAAAAAAGCCAGGAACCAGGGACTATCGCCCCATTAAAGAGCTAAGAGAGATCAACAAAAGAGTGCAGGACATTCACCCCACGGTACCTAATCCGTACAATCTGCTTAGCACTCTGAACCCTGAGCGGAAATTATATACTGTTCTGAACTTAAAAGATGCTTTCTTTTGCTTGCCTCTGCATAAAGATAGTCAGTTGCTGTTTGCTTTCGGGTGGGTAGACCCAGAAACCAAAACGTCTGGTCAACTAACTTGGACTAGACTCCCACAGGGGTTCAAAAACTCCCCCACTCTCTTTGATGAAGCCCTCCACAGAGATCTCAACAACTTCAGAACTACACACCCTGAAATTACCCAGCTTCAATACGTGGATGACCTGCTACTGGCAGCCAACACCAAGGAAAACTGTGAGTCTGGGACCCAAGCACTATTATATGAGCTTGCTCAACTCGGGTATAGAGTTTCGGCCAAAAAGGCCCAAATTTGATAGCATGAAGTAATCTTCCTGGGCTATTCCCTTAGGGGCAGTAAACGATGGCTCACTGAGCCCAGAAAACAAACCATTGTGTAGATACCACCCCCATCTTACAGCAGACAACTCAGAGAATTTCTTGGGACTGCTGGCTTTTGCAGGTTATGGATACCTGGGTTTGCGTCCTTAGCTGCTCCTTTATACCGCTGTTAAAGGAAGATGCCCAATTCCAATGGAACCCTGAGTACCAGGAAGTTTTTGATAACATCTAAGGAAACTGACACTGAACACCTCAACTTCACTGAGCTCAGCCTGCAATTACAGCAAGCCCTACACTACGTTAAAAATGCACATCAACTCACTCACCTTGGTTCAAAGAAACTGCAGGCATTACTGTAGGATTAAGAACAGAGTTCTCCACTAACCAACTCACAGCGAAAGGAAATAACTGAACGGGTAACAAAAGCCTGTTGGATCCGTCAATTGGGTAATGCTTACCCTTCCAAGTTTCCTAGAGGAAAGCACCTACGAGGAACCAGACCAGGACAATTCTGGGAAGTGGACATTAGTGAAATTAAGCCAGCAAGGTATGGACTTAAATATCTCCTAGTCTTTGTAGATACATTTTCAGGATGGATTGAAGCCTTACACACACACACACACACAAAAAAAAAAAAAAAAAAAAAAAATGGCGCAAATGGTTTTCAAGAAGATCCTGAAAGATATTTTTCCAAGATACGATCTGCCTAATGGACTGATAATGGACTGGTGTTCATGGCCCAGGTAAGTCAGGTCTTAACCAGGACCCTGTGGATTAATTGGAAGTTACATTATGCTTATATATCCCAGAACTCAGGACAGGTAGAAAAAATAAATAGAACCATTAAAGAGACCTTAACGGCCCCCTTAGGGATCTGGTGGCTATCTCTCCACCCAGACATTTTTCAGCTCGGTAGACGTCTTTCCTTTTGAGATATACCTGATGAAGAGGATCTCACTAAAATTTCATTAAATCAGTTCCATACCATAGATAATTGAAACAAACATTATGGATGCAGGGACACGCGAGCCAGATGCAGGTTGGCTAGCCTATATTACTATGTATGCCCGGCAGACTATCAAAGCGACAAACAGCCATGGCTGTGTGGGGGAAAAGCCGACTTCTTGTTTAAGTCATGGGGATGTGAGCATACAGGGGCTGCCTGGTGGAACCCAAACTCCTCATCAAATTCAGTACACAGCATTGGCCATATTACCAATTAGACAACCAAAAATTATGGCCCCCAGAGGGTTCTCTAGATCTTCAAATTCTGCATTACATTTTTAACTTTGGCAAGTGCTCAAAAGGGGGAAATTCCCCTATGTGGAATCCTTTTTCCTCCTGCGCTCACATCCTGTACTATGCTTCCCCAATAGTTCCTCACACTCAGCCTTCTGCTCTAGACTCTCTGCTTTCACTCCCACCTCAGCAACCTGATTTCTCCCCTCCAATTACTAGATCAAAAACCCAAACCTCCGCTGGATCTCAGAACATTGCCCCCTTGCTGAGGAAGCAGGTACCGAGGTACCCCTCCACCCACTCACTCCTCTCTTTTCCTGTCAGTGTCTGCACTAGGTCCCACCAAGTCCTCTAGCAAGCTTAGCCAAAGCTCAAACCAGCTGAGAAGAGCCCTCAGACCCCTATCCAAGATGTAATGAAAATGACCTTTAAAGTTGATTTGTCATCACTGAAAACAGGTTCTAAGAATTTAAAGTCCCTCACAGGCTTTTTGGAATACTCACTCCCGTCTTCCCCTCTGCTCTACCTGTTCTACTGCTCAAGTTTTTGTTCTATGAAAATCCCAAACCCCTTTTCCATTATTCTTTGGCATCTCTCCTTCCTCATTCTCAGATCCACAGAGCTGCTCTCAGCATCGCCTTCCCTGTCATCCCCCTCTGTACCAGGTCCACAGAAATGTCTTAAATGACCTTCTCCAGAAGTCTTCACCAAGGCTTACTTTAGGTCTTTCAGCAAAAGAGTCCCTCTGAAAAAGTTCAATGGAGATAAACTTCCACTCTTCGTGTTGCCCTGTTCTACTTGGCCACTGGCTGGAAAAATCACCACCCCTAAGCTAGACATCGCCTTACCAGTTTTTCACAAAATATGTGAACAAGGACTCTGGCCTTGAGCTGGGGCTTCACAGAGATGGCTACATTTCTAAGATAAAAAAGTTACCAACTGGGCTCCATGGTGACAGCTGGCAAGGAGGAAAAAAAAGAGACAAAAAAGCTCTCCCGTTCCAAGGTGTCCTTGAAAATTTAACGTGCACAGAACAGAGGAAAAAAACAGAAACAAAAACTGATTTGTGTAAATTTCTGCAGACTGTGAACTTCTGAGCCCCTTCCCTTACATGTTGGGTACAAATACTAAAACTACCAAAACTTGGGGTTCAGTGGATTAATTGATTACAACAGAAGCAATGCCCTCTAAATACGGATGCGACCAAATAAAACTGCTTTCCTGTCTTTGGTGCTATCTTAGGTGCCTTTCCTTGTCCATCCCTACAACAGTATAATTCTATACACTTTAACATTATTTATGTTTTCATAAAATGGTCAATAGATGCGATTAATTATGTAACGATGCAGATGTTTTCGAGAGTGCTCTATCAGGATGCAGGTTCATTTAAAGATCAAATAAGGGGGCATACAACCCGGTTCCACCAGGAACCTGTATCCCTCACTTTAGCCATCCTATTAGGAATAATAGTTGCTAAAGGGGTGGGCACAGGAACAAATGCCCTAGTCCATGAGACACACCAAAGACACAATTAGAAGCAGAAATAGACCAAAGCTTAAAGACATTAAAAACCGCATCACAGCTTTACAGGAATTTTAACCTCTCTCTCTCTGAAGTTGTTTACAGAGCAGGCGAGTGTTGGCCCTCCTCTTCATGAGAGAAGGGTGCCTTTTTGCTTGCATTGAGGAAAGAATGATGTTTTTATGCCGACAATACTGGAGTTGTAAAAGAATCTATGAGTAAATTAAGAAAACGACTTGAAGAGGGTCAAAGAAAGACAGAGGCCCCCAAAGGGAGGTTTGAGTCTTGGTTCACATAGTCCACCTGGTTAACTACGCTTTTATCCACCCAGGCTGGTCCATTAATAATTCTCATATTATTGTTAACTGTAGGACCCTGTTTGCCCAACCATGTAGTTTCTTTTCTCACCCAAATTGAACCTGTTATTAACCCTAACCATACACTGTTCTCTCAATCTAATTTTACAGAAGAGCGGGGACAGAGTTGGTCTTAAAATACAGCAATATAGAGGATCTTCCACCTGCTGAGAACCTCAAAGGTCAATGAAGAAATGATCCCTGGAGAAGATGTAGTCAACTATGAAGGACCTGAGAGAGCAAAAGTCTTCCATGGCAAACAACCTGCTCATGATGAAGGGATGTGTCTGAATCAGCCACTCTCTTCTTAATGTAGAGAAGATGGACCAAAGCAGGGATGTGTTGAGAGCTTCTCCTGCGTGCCAATGGTTGACATACCATTCTAACTTGTGAAAGTGTCACAGAAAGTAGGGGCAGCCTCCTTCTCATGGGAACCTTAGAAGCAACTGTTAGGACAAAGTTGTTGCCAAGGCAGTGACCAAATTCAGTTCCTAAAGGAAGTGACCTCACCTAACTTCTATGGTGATAGAACTCTCTGAACTTGGAATCCAGGAAGCCTGGCACCCAGAGCCAGTCCCGGTCCCAGTCCCAGTTGTCAAACTTATTTTGATTTACCAAGGACAGACTCAGTCTTTCTTGGGACCTACTGATGTGAGGATGGCCAAATGCAAGAAAAGCTATGGAGAGGGGGCTTTCCTGAGAAAGCAGGCATTGACTCACCACTTGATCCTGAAAACTTCACAGAGTTGGCCAAGAAGACCAGATTTGAGACAGAACAGGCCATTTCTGGGAACATAGTATGGCCCACCAGTCAGAGGACTCTCCGGATAGTCACAGACCTTCATGGGGGAAGGAGGTGCCTTTGTGATGTGGGTGTGAGTTTGTGGTTTTTGTCTCATGTTCTGAGAATAGGTATGAAAGAAGGTTTGTTTTGTTTGGAGTGAACGGTTTCTAGTAAGTCATTTGACAACGCGAGTGTTTCTATGTCAGTGTATCCCACTGCGCCCGTGGTTGTAGACATTAGAAGAGAGAATGCATCAATGAATATGTCCTGTCAGGTAGAAAGCTTCCCAGCATTCATCCTTCCCAATTAATTAATGGACTGCAGCTTGCCTTATTGATGGGCAACACCTACTATCTTCCTAAGATCCTGTTTTCTTCCTGAATTCTGGCCACTCTCCAGAATAGGCTCATGGTTTTGTGTTTAAGATATGTACAACCACGAAGCTCTGTGAAATGACCATGTACTAGATAGCTAAAGGGAATGGCGAGCATCTCAGAAAACTCAGATATCAGTGTGATCAGTAAAGTCTCAGTGGAGAAACCATGCTTGGGGCCTTTTGCTTACCTTTTCTTCTGTTGCCCTGAATGTCAGGAAGGTCTTTTCCGCAGGCCACCACTTTGTGAAGCCTGAAGAAAACAGTTTTCAAATGGAAATGAATGGGTATTATCTGTGGATCTTTGCTTAATTGTTTTGGAGAGGATGTGTCTGAATCAGCCTATTTGCCCTGTGTGAGGCTGTGGCTTAGTTTCTCACCTTCTGATGGATATAAAGAAAGATCCCATGTGTACATCCAAAACCAAAATGGCCAAAGAGCAGTCCTTGTGGATGAAGTCTCTCGCCTTCCTCTGTAACTTTCCTGAACTCCATCAAGTCAGAATAGGGATCCTTTGGGTAAAATGAGATCTTCAGAGCTCTGCAGAGGCTAGCCCATGGTTTCTTGGGTTTTCTCAAGACTCCAATTCACATAAAGAATCCAAACCCCACAGTCAGTTGACCTCAAATTGAAGAAGTGGAGCAGTATTAATGGGAGGCCTATTTGATCTCTCCTGGTTCACAAGAAGGGTGTCCATGCCACCCTGAATTAGGCAATTTAGGTGCAAGAGAGCTTATTTGGGACATGGACTTGAGCTGTCCCCCTCATGGAAAACTCTAGCCAGAGGTTATTATGTGTGTTGGAGTCTTTTAATTTAAATTGTGGTCATTTGGGTGGCGGTTAGAAGAGATGACTTGGTCCACATGTGCTTGAACTCTGGTGTGATTCCCTTAGAGACTGAGTTCTGCAACTGAACTCAGAGAAGTATTGTCATGAATAGTGTTGAGGTTTCAGAAAGCCAGGCATGAGTGTCGCCCTTGGAAACTGAGTTCTAGGCCCAGGGTGGCTTTCCACAGAGCACTGGGCCTCTCAGCCAGGATACCACATGATTTTATTCTGAAAGACTTGGCACCCATCATTGAGAGTCAAAACTCATATGGACCTCACATTGTAGAGCTAAATGAGCTAAACATCATGTGATCTTTTCACCACTCTTTGGGAAGCCTTACCTGTGAGTGTTCTTCAGAGCTTTTATTGAAATGAGCTTCCTAACCATCTAATGGTTCCTGAATGAATTGAAACTCACAGTGCCTCCAACTTCATCCTTGAAAAATGGCTAGATAAATACCATGAAATTTTTGAAATTCCCATCACCAGGTGGCACTGGAGAACCTTTGGATGACATGTTGCTGATCATGAATGTTCCAGACAGTGTCTTGTTTTACTGGGTTTCATGTAAATGGTGTAGAACAGAGATGTCAGTAAGTTGGACTCTGTTGAGTAGTGTGCCTAGAGCAGTGTTGGGCAGGTATGTGATAAAACATCTGTGTGGGGCCATTTGGATCTGCCATTGGCTTCCAAATGGCTTGTGACTGATATGGCGCACCCAGCAGAACCTTCCGTGTAAAGGCAACTTGTTATATGGAGAAATTTCAGGACATTGTTCAGAATCAGGTTGCTATGGTCAAGGGGTCAAGCTATGTGGGATAGAAGCCTGGTTCTTGTATCATCCTGCAGACCCTGACCCACCACACGTGACAGAACTCCCTCTTGCACTTTGTCCCAGTTGAACTCCTTGTATTTCGTGAAGCAAATACCAAACTCCCAGTGCAGCAGGAAGAAACACCACGAAATGGAGGATGACCATATAGCTTCACAGTCCACACGGGGAGACACTAAGCGCCCAGTGGCCACAGTTTACCTACAAAGAGAGAATTCAGCACTGCTGCCTCGTGTTCATTGTAAAATAAGAAACTTTGTCCTCCTGGTCACATAGATGCAGACCCAGCTTTGAGGTTCTCACTACAAAGGAAGCTTAACTCGTGACAACAACCTATATTTCAGTGCCCAACCTCAGTGGCAGTTTCTCAAAAAGTTTTAGGCAAGCAGAGCTCCATGTTTGTGGAGTGTGTACTTTGTCCTTATTTTTGGAAACTCCTATACCACCTCCAAGTTTGTGCACTCTTGAGCATTTTCCATTCCAGAAATGTAATCACAGATTATGTAACTCTTCTTCTCTAATTGTGTCTTACTTGGGGCGAAGGTAATGTCAAGGCATGGTTCTGGATGAGAGTGGGAAGATTTGTTGTAGCACATATTTTCATACACATTGGATTAATTTTCCTATTTTCCATTCGAAATTCTGAATCCCTGACACTAACACATATTCTACTAGACTCTGACTACTAATTCTAATATGATGGAGAAAAATAACCCAAACAGTATATAAGTACATGCAGTTCAGAGTTCGACTTGCCTTTTGCATGATAAAGGGTAGGTGTTATAAATCTAGTCAATTTTTAATTGAAATAGTTCTCGATGTGTTTTCAAAGGTAACAAATATGTGAACTACTGTCTCCCATTCTCTGGAGCCTATTCAGCACATGTATTTTTATATGCACAAATAGAATCCTGCATGGTATCACACGTACATTCTTGTGAATTACATGACATAGCAGATACAAAGTGTGAGAAGTGATCACTCCTCCTAAACCCTGTTGGAACTGAAAATTCAACCTATGGGTGAGCTTCCCAGTAGAACAACATAATACATAAACCCATGTTCAGTAAAATGAATGCTTTTGCATCTTTATGATATATATTTCATGATGAATTTCGATTGGCATATATATTGCTACTTATTAATGTCTATGTTTGTGTGTGTGTGTGTGTGTGTGTGTGTGTGTGTGTGTGTGTATATATATATATATATATATATATATATATATATATATATATATATATATTTATACTCTCCAGATTTTTAAAAATATGAAATATATGTGTCTTATATACAATCCCTAAATTCATTCATGTTCATGTATGTGGATTAATAATCAACTTTTCACAAGATTATTCTTAGAAATATTCATCCACCCGAAATACATATTTGTTTCCTAGTACTGAAAACTAACTTCAGGGAAAGGTGCATACAAATCCTAATATCTACATTAACTCACCCAGTTTAACATCAATGCATGTAGGTTACTATGGAACATGATGTGTATTTTGACGTTAATTTTTATTCCACACTGGTACATTACTATTTCTTCAGTTTATGTACATCATAGAATATATATTTGATTCACTAGTTGGCAAATTTATAGGCATTTGTTTCACTTTCAATCACTTCCTGCTCCAGAACACATGTATTCCTCTATGTTTCTTTACTGGTCTATTCATGAGACTTTTTTCCAAATATATTATTTTTGATTTCCATAATCAATTTTGAAACAAAACTCACAAACCCTTCATGATAAACCATAACCCTAAGATGATCATTAGATATATAACTGGTTGGAATGAATGATTGTATATCAATATAACATTTCTTATATATTTTCAGATATCTATTCAATCCATTATTTAAAGTGGATCCAGTTATATTATTTATTCACAGTATGGTCTATTCATGCATTATGTGTATATTCATAGAAATAGGGTACACCTCTTTGTACGACCATACTAATTTATAAGTCTTCAAAATATTGCTCCAAGAAATGGTGGAAGAAATACTCATGTCACCTGATCTACATACACATTTTATCACAGAAATATTCTGGACACCAAAAGCAAAGGTCACACTTACAATTGTACCAAAGCCTAAATAGAAAGTGAGCATGGATTACTAAAAACATCCATGTCCAGGTTGCCTAATGCTCTCAAATATCAATCCTATTGGTGACTACATATTTGTTTCTTCCTAATATTATATATTCAACCTCAAACCTGTTGAAAATGTCTAACCCTATCACACACTTTATACTTTGCTTGATTTCCTAATGTCTCTATTGATATCTGCTTTCCTACATGTTTTCCCCAGTTCATCATTGTGACTGACTCTTCACATGTACTGACATTTACATACACTCTCTACCCGAAACCCTATTGCTAAAGAACTTTTGGTCCAAATCCTATACTCACTCTTCTTTCTAAACCTACCGACTACCTTCCTAATCCTACCGATTATCGCTTTTTGACTGGATGTTCTCTTCAACATTCAATCATCCAAAGTACAAGGTCCGATGCCAGTGTATATTGATTTATTTGAGACATCTGTGCAGCACATAACTCAAAGCTAAGCATCCCACTCAAGTCCCCAATGCCCTTCTGGGCTTCAAATCTTACCTAGATTTCTGCTTTCATAGTTATATTTCACATATATACTCTTGTAAATACCACAGGTTGCCAATGACATTATTCATCCTGCAGAATGATTCGTAACCCAAATCGAACCTATTATTAACCCTAACCATACACTCTTCCTTCAATACAACTTACAGAAGAGCAGGGACAGAGTGGGTCTTACAATATAGGAATGTAGATTATCTTCCACCTGCTGAGAACCTAAAAGATCCATGGAGAAATGATCCTTGGAGAATATGTAGGCAGCTATGTAGGACCTGAGAGAGCAATAGTCATCTTCCATGGCAAACAACCTGGTCAGGAAGAATTGATGTGTCTGAATCAGCCTCTGCCTTCTTAAAGTAGAGAAGATGGACCTATGCAGGCCTGTGTGGAGAGCTGTTCCTGGGTGCCTATGGTTGATATACCATTCTAACTTCTGAATGTGTCACAGGATGTTGGGGCAGCCTCCATCTCATAGGAACCTTGGAAGCAACTGTTAGGACAAAGTGGTTACCAAGGCAGTGACCATATTCAGTTCCTGAAAGAAGTGACCTCACTTCACTTCCTTGGTGATGGAATTCTCTGAACTTGGGATCCCGGAAGCCAGGCACCCAGAGTCAGTCTCACTCCGAGTCCCAGTGGGCTAACTTATTTGTTTTTCCCAAAGACATAGTCAGTCTTTCTTGGTACCTACTGATGTGAGGATGGCCAAAGGCCAGGAGAGCTCTGAAGAGGGGCCTTTCCTGAGAAAGTAGGTAGTGGCGAACCACTGGCTCCTGACAACTTCACAGAATTGGCCAAGGAGACCAGATCTGAAACAGGACAGGCCATTTTTGGGGGAACATAATATGGCCCACCAGTCAGAAGACACTTCGGATAATCACAGACCTACTTGGGTGAAAGAATCACCTTTGCTGTTGTAGGTGTGAGTTTGTGGTTTTTTTCTGATGTTCTGAGAATAGCTAGGAAAGGTGGTTTATTTGGTTTGGAGTGGACTATTTCTAGTAAGTCCTTTGACATGGTGAGTGTTTCTATCTCTGTGTATCCCAGTGTATCCGTTGTTGTAGACATTAGAAAAGATAATGCATCAATGGAAGCGTTGTCTCTAGTTGAAAGCTTCCCCACATTCTTACTGCCCAATTGATGAATGGACTGCAGCTTGCCTTATGGATGGGCAACATCTACTATCTTCTTAAGTTCCTGTTTTCTTCGTGTTTTCCAGCCACTCTCCAGAATAGGCTCATGGTTTTGAGTCCCAGATATGTAACACCACAGGGCTCTGTGACATGGCCATGTACTGGATAGCTTAAGGGAATGGGAGCATCTCAGAAAACTCAGATATCAGTGTGACCAGTAATGTCTCAGTGGAGAAACCCTTCTTTGGGCCATTTGCTTACTTCTGTTTCTATTATCCTGAATATCAGGAAAGTCTTTGCCTCAGGCCACCCAGTTGTGTAGCATTAAGAAGACTGTTTTCATATGGAAATGAATGGACATCACCTGTGGCTCTTTGCTTAATTGCTTTGGAATGGAATCTGTCTGAATCAGCCTCTTGTCCTTGAATGAGGTTGTGGCTTAGATTCTCAGCACCTGATGGATCTAAAGAAAGATCCCATGTGGTTCCAAAACGAAAATGACCAAAAGAGAAGTCATTGTGGATGAATATTTTTGCCTTCTTGTTTTAGGTTCCTGACCTCCATCAAGTGAGAATAGGGATCCTTAGGGTCAAATGAGTCTTTGAAATCCCTGCAGAGGCTAGCCCACATGTGCTTGGGTTTTCTCATGACTCCAAATCACATCAAGAATTTATAGGCTTCAGCCAGTAGGCCTCAAATTGGAGAAGCGGAACACTTTAACAGCAGGAATATTTGATCACTCCTGGTTCACAGGAATAGTGTTCAGGCCACCATGTTTTTAGGCAAATGAGGGGCAAGTGAGCTTATTTTGGACACTACCTTGTGCTCATTGAAACCTCCAGCTAGAGGTTATGATGAGTGTCTACAAGGAAAAAGATTATGGCCCTGTGGGAGTGATTTCATTTTAATTTTGGTCATTTTTGTGGCAGTTGGAAGGGATGACTGGGTCCACCTGGGCTTGAAATCTGGTATGATTTACCCTTAGAGACTGAGTTCTGGAACTGACCTCAGAGAAGTATTGCCATGAATTGTGTTGGGATTTTAGGAGGCCACGCATGAGACTCACTCTTGGAAACTGAGATCTTGGCCCAGGGTGGCTTTCCACAGAGGCCTGGGAATCTCAGCCAGGATATCACATGATTTTATTCTGAAAGACTTGGTAGCCATAGTTGAGATTCAAAACACACATGGACCTCACATTGTAGACGTCAATTGGCCTGGCTTCATGTGACCTGTTGGCAACTCTTTGAGAAGCCTTGACTTTAAAGTTCTCCAGAGCATTCATTGAAATGAGCTTTCTCAACACTTAACGGTTCCTGAATGAATTGAAACCCACAGTGCCTGTAACTTCATCCTTGAAAAATTGCTAGATAAATACCATAAAAGTTTTGAAATTCCCATGACCAGGTGGCACTGCAGAAACTTTGGATGTCCTGTTGCTGATCATGTGTATACCAGACAGTGCCTTGTTTGACTGGGTTTCATGAAAATGGTGTAGAATACGAGATGCCAGGAATTTGGAGCCTGGTGAGTAGTGGGCCTAGAGTAGTGGTGGGCAGGTATGTGATGAAACATCAAGGTGGGGCCATGTGGATTGGCTATCGGCTTACAAATGGCTTGTGACTGATATGGTGCAGCCCCCATTCCCTTGTAGGTAAAGGCATCTTGTTATGTGGAGAGGTTTCAGGGCAATGTTCATAATCAGGTTGCTATGGTTATTGGGACAAGCTATGTGGGATAGAAGACTGGTTGGTACATTCTCCTGCAGACGCTAACCCACCCCACGTGACAGAACACGCTCCAGCACTGTATCCCAGATGAACTTCTTATATTGTGTGAAGCAAGTACCAAATTCCCAGTGTAGCAGCAAGACACACCACGAAAAGTGGAGGATGATCAAATGTCTTCACAGTCCCCACCGGGAGACACTTAGCCTCCAGTGGACATAGTTTACCTACAAAGAGAAAATTGAGCACTGCTGCCTCATGTTCATTGGAAAATAAGAAATCATGTCTTCCAGGTCACATAGAAGCAGACCCAGCTTTTATGGTCTCACTACAAAGGAAGCCAAAGCTCATGACAACAACATATATTTCAAGTGCCCAACCTCAGAGGCAGTATTCCAAGAAGTCTTAGGCCAGCAGAGCTCTTTGTTTGTGGAGTGTTTACCCTGTCCCTTACTTTTGGAAACGCCTCTACCACCTCCAAGGTTGTGAACTCCCGAGGATATTCCATTCCATATATGTATTCATAGATTTTCACACTTTTCTACTATAATTGTGTCTTACTTGGGTGAAGGTAATGTCAAGGCATTGTTCTGGATATGAGTGAGAAGATTTTTGTGTAGCACATATTTACATACACATTGGATTCATTTTTCAATTTTTCATTTGAAATACTGAATCCCTGACACTAACCCATACCCTAGTAGACTCTGACTAATGATCCTAATATGATGGTGAAAAATAACCCAAAAAGAAAAGAAACACAAGCAGTTCAGAGGAGGCATGGTGTATAGTTGGAAATGCCTTTTGCATTATATTTTGTAGGAGTTATAAATCTAGTCAATTTTTTGTTGAAATAGTTCTACATGTGTTTTTAAAATTAACAAATATATGAATCACTGTCTCCCTTTCTCTGTAGCCTATTCAGCACATGTATTTTTATATGCACATATAGAACCCTACCTGATATCACTCGTATACACTTGTGAGGTGGCTGAATTGGCAGATGCAAATTGAGAGAAGAGATCACTCCCCCTAAACGCTGTTGGAACTGAAAATTCAACCTATGGGTGAGCATCCTAGTTGAATAACATTATACATAATTTCATGTTCAGTAAAATTAATATTTTTCAATCTGTGGATTATATATATTTCATGATGAATTTCTATTGGCATATATATCGCTACTTTTTTTTATTGGTTGCTCAAAACATTACAAAGCTCTTGACATATCATATTTCATACATTAGATTCAAGTGGGGTAAGAACTCCCATTTTTACTCCAAATACAGATTGCAGAATCACATCAGTTACACATCCATATTTTTACATAATGCCCTATTAGTTACTGTTGTATTCTGCTACCTTTCCTATACTCTACTATACCCCCTCCCTTCTCTTCCCATCTTTTCTCTCTACCATACCTACTGTAATTCATTTCTCTCCTTGTTTATTTTCCCACAACCTCTTATATGTAATTTTGTGTAACAATAAGTGTTTCTCTCCATTACCATGCAATTTCCCTCTTCTCTCCCTTTCCCTCCCACCTCATGTTTCTGCTTAATGTTAATCTTTTCTTCATGCTCTTCCTCCCTGCTCTGTTCTTAGTTGCTCTCATTATATCAAAGAAGACATTTGGTATTTGTTTTTTAGGGATTGGCTAGATTCACTAAGCATAATCTGCTCTAGTGCCATGCATTTCCCTGCAAATTCCATTATTTTGGCATATTTTAGTGCTGCGTAATCCTCCATAGTATATAAAAGTCACATTTTTTTATTCATTCATCTATTGAAGGGCATCTGGGTTGGTTCCACAGTGTAGCAATTGTGAATTGTGCTGCTATGAAAATTGATGTGGCAGTATCCCTGTAGTACGCTCTTTTAAGGTCTTCAGGGAATAGTCCAAGAAGGGCAATAGCTGGGTCAAATGGTGCTTCCATTCCAAGCTTTCACAGGAGTCTCCATACTGCTTTCCAAATTGGCTGCACCAGTTTCAGTCCCACCAGCAATGTACAAGAGTACCCTTTTCCCCACATCCTCGCCAGCACTTGTTGTTGTTTGACTTCATTATGGCTGCCAATCTCACTGGATTGAGATGGTATTATAGGGTGGTTTTTATTTGCATTTCTCTTACTGCTAGAAATGGAGAGCATTTTTTTATGTACTTGTTAATTGATTCTATGTCCTCCTCCGAGAAGTTTCTGTTCAGGTCCTTGGCCCATTGGGTTATTGGTTATCTTATTGTATAATTTTCTGAGTTATTTGTATACTTTGTATACTCTAGATATTAGGGCTCCATGTGAAGGGTGAGGACTAAAAATTTGTTCCCATGATGTAGGCTCCATATTTACCTCTCTTATTGTTTCTCTTTCTGAGAAAAAAAAAAATTCAGTTTAAGTAAGTCCCATTTCTTGATTCTTGTTATTAACTCTTGTTTTATGGGTGTCCTATTAAGGAATTCGGAGCCTGACCACACAATATGTAGATCGGAGCCAACTTTTTCTTCTATCAGACGCAGAGACTCTGATTTGAATCTAGCTCCTTGATCCACTTTGAGTTAACTTTTGTGCATGGCGAGAGGAGGGGATTCAGTTTGATTTTGTTGCATTTGGATTTTCAGTTTACCAAACACCATTTGATGAAGATGCTATCCTTCCTCCATTGCAGGCCATTAGCTCCTTTATCAAATATAAGATAGTTGTAGCTTTTTGGATTAGTCTCTGTGTCCTCCATTCTGTACCATTGGTCCAGCCACCTGTTTTCATACAAGTTCCATGCTGTTTTTATTATGATTGCTCTGTAATATAGTTTGAAATCTGGTATCGCTATACTGCCTGATTCACACTTCCTGCTTAGAATTGCTTTTGCTATTCTGGGTCTTTTATTTTTCCATTTGAATTTTATGATTGCTTTATCTATTTCTACAAAAAATTCCTTTAGGATTTTGATTGGCATTGCATTAAACCTATAGAGAACTTTTGGTAATATCGCCATATTGATGATGTTAGTTCTGGCTATCCATGAACGGGGTATATTTTTCCATCTTCTAAGATCTTATTCTATTTCTCTTTTTAGGGTTCTGTAGTTTGCATTATATAAATCTTTCACCTGTTTTGTTAGGTTGATTCCCAAGTATTTAATTATTTTGAGGAAATTGGGAATGCAGTGTTTGGACTCATTTTGGTTTCAGAAGTTTTGTCGCTAATATACAGAAATGCCTTTGATTTATGCATGTTGATTTTGTATCCTGCTACATTGCTGCATTCATTTATTAGTTCTAGTAGTTTTTTCTGTAGACCCTTTTGGGTCTTCTATGTATAGAATCATGTCATCTGCAAATAGTGATAATTTAAGTTCTTCTTTTCCTATTTTTATGCCTTTAATGTCTTTCATCTCTCTAATTGCTCTGGCCAGTTTTTTCGAGAAATATATTGAATAGAAGTGGTGATAGAGGACATCCCTGTCTTGTTCCAGATTTTAAAGGGAATGCCTTCAACTTTTCTCCATTCAGAATGATGCTAGCCTGAGGCTTAACATAGATAGCTTTTACAATGTCGAGGTAAGTTCCTGTTATCCCTAGTTTTTAAAATGTTTTGAACATAAAGGAATGCTCTACTTTGTTGAATGGTTTTTCTGCGTCTATCGAGATGATCATATGGTTCTTATCTTTAAGTCCAATGATGTTGTGAATAACATTTATTGATTTCCGTATATTGAACCAGCCTTGCATCCCAGGAATGAATCCTAGTTGATCATGGTGCACAATTTTATTGATGTGCCTTTCTATCCAATTCACCAGAATTTTAATGAGGATTCTTGCATCTAGGTTCATCAGAGACATTGGTCTGTAGTTTTCTTTCTTTGAGGTGTCTTTGTCTGGTTTCAGAATCAGGGTGATGTTGGCCTCATAGAATGAATTTGGCAGAGCTCCCAGTTTTTCTATTTCCTGAATAACTTGAAAAGTATTGGTATTAATTCTTCTTTAAAGGTTTTGTAAAACTCTGCTGTATACCCATCCGGTCCTGGGCTTTTCTTGGTTGGTAGTCTTTTGATTGCTTCTTCTACTTCATTCATTGATATTGGTCTGTTTAAATTGTGTGTTCCCTTATGACTCAATCTGGGCAAATCATATGACTTAAGAAATTTATCGATGTCTTCACTATTTTCTATTTTATTGGAATACAGTTTTCCAAATAATTTCTAATTTTCTTCTGTATTTATGTTGCATCTGTTGTGATATTGCCTTTTTCATCCCGTATGTTAGTAATTTGAGTTCTCTCTCTTCTTCTCTTCGTTAGCACGGCTAAGGGTCTGTCGATCTTATTTATCTTTTCGAAGAACCAACTTTTAGTTTTGTTAATTTTTTCAATAGTTTCTTTTGTTTCAATTTCGCTCTGATTTTAATTATTTCTTGCCTTTTGCTACATTTGCTGTTGTTTTGCTCTTCCTTTTCTAGGGCTTTGAGATAAAGTGTGAGCTCATTTATTTGTTGTTTTTTTTTTTTTTCTTTTTTTGAGGAATGACCTCCAGGCGATGAATTTACCTCTTAAAACTTCTTTCATTGTGTCCCATAGAATCTGATATGTTGTGTCTGTATTTTCATTTATCTCGAAGAATTTTTTTATTTCATCCTTTATGTCTTCTGTAACCCATTGATCATTCAGTAACATATTGTTCATTTTGCAGGTGATGTATGATTTTTTCTTTTTTCTTTTATCATTGGTTTCCAGTTTCATTCCATTATGATCACAAAAAATTCATGGTATTATCTCCTCCCCTTTATATTTACTGAGGGTTGCCCATTGATCATTCAGTAACATATTGTTCATTTTGCAGGTGATGTATGATTTTTTCTTTTTTCTTTTATCATTGGTTTCCAGTTTCATTCCATTATGATCACAAAAAATTCATGGTATTATCTCCTCCCCTTTATATTTACTGAGGGTTGCCCTATGGCATAACATATGGTCTATTTTTGAGAAGGATCCATGTGCTGCTGAGAAAAAAGTATATTCACTTGATGATGGTTGATATATTGTATATATGTCAGTTAAGTCTAGGGTATTGATTGTGATATTGAGTTCTATAGTTCCTTTATTAAACTTTTGTTTGGAGGATCTGTCCAATGGTGAGAGAGGTGAGTTGAAGTCACCCATAATTATTGTATTGTGGTCTATTTGATTCTTGAACTTGAGGAGAATTTGTTTTATGAACGTCGCAGCACCATTATTTGCTGCGTGAATATTGATAATTGTTATGTCTTGTCGGTGAATGGTTTCTGTTAACAGTATATAATGTCCTTCCTTATCCCTTTTGATTAAATTAGTCTTGAGGTCGATTTCATTCGATAGGAGGATGGCCACCCCTGCTTGCTTACGAGGTCTGTGTGCATGGTATAAATTTTCCCAATCTTTCACCATCAGCTTGTGTATGTCTTTTCCATTCAGATGTGTCCCCTGGAGGCAACATATTGTTGGATTTGTTTTTTTTTTTTTAATTCAAGTTACAAGCCTATGTCACTTTATTGGAGAGTTTAAGCCATTAATGTTTAGAGTTACTATTGATATACGGTTTGTACTGTAACCCATGTTTGCCTATATCTTTTTTTTTAAATTAGATTGTTTCTCCATGATTAGTTTTTCCCCGCCCTCTGTCATTACTGAGGCACTTCCCACTGATGGTTTTCGTTGTTGATTTTCATTTCTTCCTTGTGTAGTGTTTTGCTCCAGATGCTTTCCAATGCTGGTTTTCTGGCTGCAAATTCTTTTAGCTTTTGTTTATCATGAAATATTTTTATTTCGTTGTCTTACATTAAGCTTAATTTTGCTGGATACATAATTATTGGTGGGCATCCATTGTCTTTCAGTGTTTGAAGTACGTTGTTCCAGGATCTTCTCACTTCCAGCATCTGTGATAAAAAAATCCATTGTTAACCTTTTTGGTTTACCCCTGATTGTAATCTGCCTCCTTTCTCTGGTAGCTTTTAATATTTTCTCTTTGTTTTGTATATTGGATATCTTCATAACAATGTGTCTTGGCATGGGTCTACTGTGATTTTGTGTGCTCAGTGTCCTGTAAGCATCTACAATTTGTTTATCTGTTTCCATTTTTATTTCTTGAAAGTTTTCTCTAATTATTTCATTCAGCAGGTTACTCATTCCCTTGGTTTGAATCTCTGTACCTTCCTCTTTCCGGATGACTCATAAGTTTGTTTTTTTATGTTATCCCATATCTCTTGGATGTTTTCTCATAATTTTTTACAGCATTTCTTTCTTGGCTAGAGTTTTTTTCAAGATGATATATTTTGTCTTCATTATCTGACATTCTGTCTTCTACTTGCTCCACTCTGTTAGTAATACTCTCAATTGAGTTTTTAATTTGGTTTATCATTTCCTTCATTTCTAGAATTATTGTTTGATTTTTCTAATAATCTCTATCTCCTGATAAAGATGCATAATTTCTTATTTTATCTGTTTATGTAATTCATTTTCAATGCGTTCTTTCACTGTTTTTGTTGTCTCGTATCCTCTTTAAGGTTCCATTCCATCTGTCTAAGGTATTCCTTGAGTTCTTTATATGACCATTTTTCTGATGACTCTAGATGCTCTTGAATATTTAGGCTGTCCTTCATTGTTTGCACTTTTTTTCTTCCTTGCTTTTTTATGCTTCTCATGTTACTTCTTGTTCTGTTTCACTACTGAGTTACTGCTTACTCTTATAAATTTATTTGATGCTTGGAAGGAAAGATATTAGAAGGGAAGGGAAGAAGTCACTAAGGAGAATGAGAGTAGGCAGGTAGAATTCAAGGAAGGGGGTATAACAAAATTGAAAAGAAATGAAAAGACAAAAGAAAAAAATAGAAAATAAAGAAAATTTTAAGTAATAATGATAATTTAAAAATGAAAATTAAAATTTAAAATAATAATAATAATAATAAAATAAAAAATTAAAAAAAATAAAAACATTAAAAAAGTTAAAGAACAACAACAAAAATGAAAATCAAAGAAAAAGAAAAGCATACAAATAAAATAATAATATTAATACATGCAGTCCTAGAGTTCAATTTACTTCTCTTCCAGTAGGTGGAGCTGTGTGCACTGGGCCAAGATTCTCCTCTCAATTAGCGGGAACCAATCACTGTGCAGCAGCTCTTCCTCCCAGTCTGGGCGGGTCTCCAATCCTGAGTGCCTAGGGCCTTCTCTTGTGCTTCCTCAAGCCAGGCCCCGCTCACCTTTGACGCTCACCACAATACTGGTTACACGCCAGGCCTCTGCTCCTGGTAGCCCTGTTTTAATGAACGCCTGGGCACACTCTCCCTGTTTGCCTCCCTCAGACCCTAAGTTTGTAGAGCTTTGGCCTGAGAACCCCCAGCGAATTTTCTTGTCCTCCGGGAGCCATGCCCCCGGTAGGTGGTGTAAGAGACCTCAATTGTCAGCACTGGTGGGAGTGGTAGCCGGGAATTCCACACCGCGAGTCCCGAGCCAATCCTGATTCCCTAGGTCTGGCTATCGCGCTCCTGGGAGACCTGGGAGGGGCCATTACGGCAGAGCTGGGAAGGGCCCTTGAGGTTTCCCCATGGTTTTGAGAGAGATGGCAATGGGATTACACACTTGTCGCGTTGGTTTCAATGAAGTTATCTCCTCAGCCTGTAATGTCAGTTCTCTGCCATGGTCGTATCCCATTAAAATGGTGACCATTCGTTCCCTTTGCTGGGTGACCAATGCAACAGGTGGGTCCTGACTATATCTCCCAAGCCCCATTTCAATCCTGTGGCCACTGCCTATGAAGGCTCAGTTGTCTTTTAACTCTGTCAATTCAGAAAGACCGACCAGTTATTTCAGCGGGAATGTTAGTGCTGAGTCACAAAAAACAGACAAATCTAAGGTTGAATGCAGCCAATCCGGGCTCTGTGTGTGTTCTGAGGGGCCCAGACTGTGCGCCCCAGATTCACAACAGGTCAACATTGCCTAGTGATTCTGAGCAAACAGCATTTAGACAGTTTACGACTCCCTATGCCCGTGCAGCTGAAGAGATCATAGACTTGATTTCTCCATGCCTGCCTTCATAATGGATCTCCTGTATTGCTACTTTTTAATATCTGTGCATGTGCGTGTGTGTGTGTGTGTGTGTGTATATATATATATATATATATATATATATATATATATATATATATATATACACTCTCCAGATTTTTCAAAATATAAAATATGAAATATATGTGTCTTATTATACACTCCCTAAATTCATTCATATTCATATCTGTGGATTCATAATCAACTTTCCACAAGATTATTCTCAGAAATAATCATCCACCTGAAATACATATTGTTTCCTAGTACTGAAAACTAAATTCAGTGAATGGTGCATACAAACCCTAATATTTCTACAGTTACTTAGCCAGTTTAAAATGAATGCAAGTAGATTCCTAGGGGACATGATGTGTATTTTGACTTTCATTTTTATTCAACACTTGTACGTTACTATGTCTTCAGTTTATGCACATCATAGGATATATATTTCAGTCACAAATTAGAAAATTAATAGGAATTTGTTTCACGATCAATCACTTCCTGATTCAGAACACATGCATTCCTCCATGTTTCTTGACTAGTCTTTTCATGAGACTTCTTTCCAAACACATTATTTTTGTTTAACATCATCACTTATAAAGCAAAACTCAAACACCATTCATCATAAACCATAATCCTAATATTACCATTAGATATATAACTGGTTGGAATGAATGATTGTATATCAATATAAGATTTCTTATATATTTTCACATATCAATTCAATCCATTATTTAAAGTGGAATCAGTTATGTTATTTATTCATAGTATGGTCTATTCATGCATTATCTCTATATTCATAGAAACAGGTTACACCTCTTTGTGCCCCTAATACTAATGTATACATCTTCAAATTATTGCTCCCAGAAGTGGTGAAAGAAATACTCATGTCACCTAATCTACATATACATTTTATCACAGTAATATTCTGAACAAAAAAAAATAAAATGTCACACTTATGATTGTACCAAAGCCTAAAAGGAAAGTGAATTTTGATAACTAATAGCATCCATGTCCAGGTTGCCTAATGCTCTCAAATGTCATTCCCATTTGTGACGACATATTTGTTTTTTCCTATGATTATATATTCAAACTCAAGCCTGTTGAAAATGTCTAATCCTATCACTCACTTTATACATTGCCTGATTTCGTAATGTCTCTATTGACACCTGCTTTCCTACATATTTTCCCCAGTTCATCATTTTGGCTGACTCTTCACATGTGCTTACATTTTCATTCACTCTCTAAACGAAACCCTACTGCTAAAGAAGCTTTTTATTCCAAATCATATACTCACTCTTCTTCCTAAACCTACTGACTATCTTCCTAATCCTACCGACTATCCCTTTTTGACTGGATGTTCTCTTCTACATTCAATCATCCAAGGTACTAGGTCCTATGCCATTGTATTTCGATTTAACTGAGACAATTGTACAGAACATAATTCAACACTAAGTATCCAAACCAAGGGCCCAATGCCCTTCTGGGCTTCAAATCTTTCTTAGATTCCCATTTTCATACATATATTTCACCTATATATTCTTATAAATATTGCAGGTTCCAAATCCCATTATTCATCCTGCAGAATGATTCCTAACCCAAATCGAAAATATTATTAACCCTAACCATACACTAACTTTGCAGGAGAGCAGGAACTGTGTGGGTATTAAACTACAGGAATCCAGGGGATCTTCACCTGCTGAGAAACTCAAATGTTCATGCAGAAATGATCCCTGGTGAAGATGAAGGCAGCTATGAAGTACCTCAGAAAGCAAAAGTCATCTTCCATGGCAATCATTCTGGTAAGGATGAAGGGTTGTGTCTGAATCAGTCTCTCTCTTCTTAATGTATAGAACATGGACCAAACCAGTCCTGTGTGGAAGCTGTTCCTGGGTGCTTATGGTTGATACAGCATTCTAACTAGAGAAAGTGTCCCATGAAAATCGGGGCAGCCTCCACCTCATGGTACTTTTGGAAGCAACTGTTAGGACAAAGTGGTTGCCAAGGCAGTGACATCATTCAGATCCTGAAGGAAGTGATCTCACCTCACTTCCTTGGTGAGGGAACTCTCTGAACTTGGGATCCAGGAAGCCAGGCACCCAGAGACAGTCCCTGTTCTAGTCCCAGTGGTCTCACATGTTTGGAATTACCAAGGACAGAGTCAGTCTTTCTTGGTACCTACAGATGTGAGGATGGCCAAATGCCAGGAAACCTGTGAAGAGGGGCTTTTCCTGAGAAAGCAGGTAGTGTCTCACCGCTGACTCTTGAAAACTTCACAGAGTTGGCCAAGCAGACATGATCCGAGACAGAAGAGGTCATTTCCGGGGAACATAGTATGGCCCACCAGTCAGAGGACACTCCGGGGAGTCACAGACCTACTAGGGGGAAGGAGGTGCCTTTGTGGGTGTGGGTGTGAGTTTGTGGTTTTGTCTCATGTTCTGAGAATAGGTAGGAAAGGCGGTTTATTTGGTATGGAGTGGAATATTTCTATTAAGTCCTTTGACAAGGCGAGTGTTTCTATGTGTGTGTATCCCACTGAGTCCATTGTTGTAGACATTAGAAAAGACAATGCATCAATGGATGTGTCCTGTCTAGTAGAAAGCTTCCCAGCATTAATCCTGCCCAATTCATGAGTGGACTCTGGCTTGCCTTATGGATGGGCAACACCTACAAGCTTCCTAATTTCCTGTTTTCTCTCTCAATTCTGGCCACTCTCCAGAATAGTATCATGGTTTTGTGTCCAAGATTTGTACCACCTCCAAGATCTGTGACATGGCTATGTAATGGATAGCTGAGGGAAATGGCTAGCATCTCAGAAATCTCAGATATCTGTTGACCAGGAAAGTCTCAGTGGAGAAACCCTGCTTTGGTCCTTTTGCTTACCTATTGTTCTGTTGAATGTCAGGAAGTTTTTTGCCTCAAGCCACCACTTTGTGAAGCCTGAAAAAAAGAGTTTTCAAATGGAAATGAATGGGCATCACCTGTGGCTCTTTGCTTAATTGCTTAGGATTGGGATATGTCTGAATCAGCCTGTTGGCCCTGTGTGAGGCTGTGGCTTAGATTCTCAGCTCCTGATGGATCTAAAGATAGATACCATGTGTGCATCCAAAACCAAAATGGCAAAAAGATCATATATTTTTGATGAACTCTCTTGCCTTCCTCTGGTAGGTTCCTGATATCCATCAAGTGAGAATAGGGATCCTTTGGGTCAAATGTGTTCTTCAAAGCCCTGCAGAGGCTAGGCCATAGGGGCTTGATTTTCATGACTCCAATTCACTTAAAGAATCTAAACCCCAAAGCTAGAAGGCCTCAAGTTGGAGAAGCCAAGCAATATTAAAGGCAGGCCTATTTGATCACTCCTGGTTCACAGGAAGAGAGTCCAGGCTACCCTGAATTTTGGCAAATGAGGGGCAGGGAGCTTATTTTGGACACTGTCGTGGGCTGTGTCACTAATGGAAACCTCCAGCGAGAGGATATGATGAGTGTCTATATGGAAGAAGATGAGGGCCATGTGAGAGTGTTTTGGTTTTAATTGTGGACATGTGTCTGGCGGTTGGAAGAGATCACTGGGTCAAACTAGGCTTGCACTCTGGTGTGATGCCCCTTAGAGACTGAGTTCTTTACTGATCTCAGAGAATTATTGCCAGGAATTGTGTTGGAATTTTAAATGGCCATGCATGAGAGTTGCCTTTGGAAAGTGACATCTAAGCCCAAGTTGACTTTCCACAGAGGACAGGGAATCTCAGCCAGGATATCACATGATATTATTCTTAAAGACTTGGCAGCCATATTTGAGAGTCAAAACACACATGGACCATACATTGTAGACCTCAATGGGCCTGGCTTAATCTGACTTTTGGGCACTTTTGGAAGCCTTGCCTGTAAGAATTCTCCAGAGTTTTCATTGAAATGAGCTTCCTCACCATTTAATGGTTTCTGAGTGAATTGAAATCCACAGTGCCTCCAACTTCATCCTTGAAAATTGGCTAGATCAATAACATGGAATTTTTGAAATTCCCATGACCGGGTAGCACTGGAGAACATTTGGATGTCCTGTTGCTGATCATGAGTATACAGGACAGTGCCCTGATTGACTGGGTTTTATGAAAATGGTGTAGAACAGAGATTCCAGTAAGTTGGATCATGCTGAGTAGTTGTACTAGAGCAGTGGTTGGCAGGTGTGTGATAAAACATCTGTGGTGGGGGCATGTGGATCTGCCATTGGCTTCCAAATGGATTGTGACTGACATTTTGCAGTCAGTAGAACCTTATATGTAAAAGCATATTGTTATATGGAGAGGTTTCAGGGCAATGTTCAGAATCAGGTTGCTATGGTCAATGGGGCAAGCTATGTGGGATAGAAGCCTGATTGGTGCATTCTCCTGCAGAACCCGACCCACCACACTTGACAGAACTCACTTCAGCACTGTGTCCCAGTTGAACCCTTGTATTTAATGAAGCAATACCAAACTCCCAGTGCAGCAGCAAGAAACACCACGAAAGTGGAGGATGACCAAATGAATTTACAGTCCACACGGGGAGACACCAGTGGCCACAGTGTACCTACAAATAGAAAATTCAGCACTGCTGCCTCATGTTCATTGGAAAATAAGAAACCATGTCCTCCAGGTCACATAGATGCAGAACCACATTTGATGGTCTCACTACATATGAAGCTAATGCTTCTGACAACAGCATATATTTCATTGCCCAACCTCAGAGGCAGTTTCTTCAGATGTTAAGCTGGCAGAACTTCATGTTTTTGGAGTGATTACCCTGTCCCTTTTGGAAACTCCTCTACCACTTCCAAATTTGTGAACTTCTGAGCATTTTCCATTCCACATATGTATTAACAGATTTTCTAAATCTTCTCCTCTAATTGTGTCTTATGTAGGGCGAAGGTAATGTCAAGGCATTGTTCTGAATGAGAGTGGGAAGATATTTGTGTAGCACATATTTGCATACACATTGGATACATTTTCCAATTTTCCATTCGAAATACTGAATCCCTGACACTAACACATACCCTACTAGTCTTTGACTTCTTATCCTAATTTGATGGAGAATAATAACCCAAACAGAATACAAATACAAGAGGTTCACAGGAGGCATGGTGTATAATTGGACTTGCCTTTCATATGATAAATGGTAGGTGTTATAAATCTAGTGAATTTTAATTGAAACAGTTCTCCATGTGTTTTAAAAGTTAACAAATATGTGAATAACTGTCTCCCTTTCTCTGTAGCCTATTCATCACATGTATTTTTATAAGCACATATAGAATTCTACCTGGTATCAGTCGTACATTTGGTGAGGTGGCTGGCTTGGCAGATACAAATTGTGAGAAGAGATCACTCCTACTTAATGCTGTTGAAACTGAAAATTCAACATATGGGTGAGCTTCTTAGTTGAACAACATAAATCCATGTACATTAAAATTAATATTTTTGGATCTGTGGATGATATATATTTCATGGTGAATTTCAATTCACATACATAATGCTACTTTTTAATGTCTGTGTGTGTGTGTGTCTGTGTGAATATATATATATATTCACTCTCCAGATTTTTAAAAATATTTAGTATATTTTTTTTATACCCTCCCTAAATTCATTCATATTCATGTATGTGGATTTATAATCAACTTTTCACAAGATTATTCTCAGAAATATTCCTCCCCCTGAAATACATATTTTTTTCCTAGTACTGAAAACTAACTTTGGGGGATCACATGATGGCGACGAATGGAGTGCATTACCCCCATGTACCGCGTCACTGTGCGGGAGAATGACGAGTTAGAACGGCTAAAACCTATCTTGTTAGGAATTTCCAGCAAATTTGGGGTGCTCCACAACCTAGTGGACATATATCCATCTCACAAGGATCAGCTACGGGGGCTCAAACGCGAGTGATTTGTCCGCACGGAGGGTCATGCTGCTTATTCAGCAAATTTCCCTGTAGCTAGAGTCTGTGGCACGCACTGGGAAACGACGAGATAGCATCGCAAATATACAGTGGTGCGGATTCTATGGGCTCCTGCCAGCTATGCAATTACTGTGCTCAGTGCTGAATTCTGGGATTGAGACGGGGATGGATGCGGTCCAATTCCGTTCTCCATACCGGTCAGACCACAGAGGAAGCCAGCGTCCACCATCTTGAAGAGCTGACGTCACCATCCCTGTTTTCGACTGATCGCAGCTCATTCAGCTATAGAACAGGTAATTTCAGGATGCCATTCACCTTTGTCTCGCAGACAAATTACTCAGGCTCAGTGCTAAAGAACCCGCAGAAACTGCGTCTTGGAGCCTGCTCCTATTAGAACATACACTGAGCCCAGAGCGGCCAAATTTGGCCTCCCCGAACTGATCTTGCTCAGGGCTAAAGAACCCGTGGAAACTGCTTCCCGGTCCGGGTCTTGCTGAATAATGTGGAGGTAAATATCAACCAAGCCTTCATAGGCAGTGGCAACAGGATTGAGACGGGGATTGTGAGGGCAAGTCAGGACTCACTCATTGCATTGGTCACCCAGCAAAGGGAACGAAATGCTGCCTTTTGCATGGGATACCAACATGGCAGAGATCTGATGTCATCAGAAAGCAGCGGAGGAGATAACTTCATTGATACCAGCGGTGACAGAAACAGTTAGTCTCCTGGTAAAGAAAGTGAGTCACAAACACCCGAGTCTCTCTCACTTTTTCATCAAGCCAGAGGGGCAGAGCAGAGCCGCTGCCCATGCTCGGAACAGGCCCAGTGACACACCTGCATGATAATCACTTCACCCCAGTTGGAATAGAGGAAGAGCAGAGCCCCCGCAGGTGCCCAGAACAGGCCCAGTGACCAGCAGGCGTGGTAGTAACGTCACCTCAATTGGAGTAGTTGCAGAGCAGAGCCTTCTCCCGCGCCTAGTACAATCCAAGTGGCCCACCGGCATGGTAGTCACGTCATCCCAATAGGAGTAGGGGCAGAGCAGAATCTTTGCACGTGCCCGGAACAGGCCCAGCAACCTACCGGATTGGTAGTCACGACACCCCAATTGGAGTAGCGGCAGAGCAGAGCCACCACCCGCGCCCTCAAGGTAGACAAATTTGCACCTGACCAGCAGAAGAGGACCAGTGGCCTGCCAGCATGGCAGACATTTCACCCATTTGGAGTAGGGGCAGAGCAGATCCATCGCCCATGCCCTCAAGGTAGGCAGACCTGTGACTGACCACAGAACAGGCCCACCCACCCGCCGGCGTGGTAGTCACGTCACCCCAATTGGAGTAGGGGCAGAGCAGAGCCGCCGCCCGCGCCTCCAAGGTAGGCAGACCTGCGACCGATCGGCAGAACACCCCAGGGGTCCACGGGTGTGGTAGACACGTAACACCAATTGGAGGAGGGGCAGAGCAGAGCCGCCTCCCACGCCTGCATGGTAGGCAGACCTGCGACCGATCAGGAGAACAGGCCCAGCAACCCATCAGCGTGGTAGATAGATCACCCCAATTAGAGGAGCAGCACAGCCACCCTCCGCCCCTGCAAGGAAGATTTTTCAAATATACAAGAGCAATATAAATATATAGGGGGAAAAATTCAAAATCACAACAGTTTCACCAAGCAGAAAGAAATGCGAGCCGTATGAAAAGACAAAGAAAAAAGGACCACAAGCAATGCAGGTCAACACAAATTTAGAAGAGTTAATAGCTGCAGCAGATGGAATGTCAGATAAAGAACTCAGGATATACATGGTTCAGATGATCTGGAGTCTCCAGGAAGACATTAGACAGCAAAATCAGACAATGAAAGATCACTTCGACAATGAATTACACAAACAAATCCAAGAAGCAAAAGATCAATTATACAGGGAGATAGAAGTTGTAAAAAATAACAAACAGAAATCCTAGAAATGCAGGAAGCAATAAACCAACTTAAAAACTCAATTGAGAATACTACCATCAGAGTAGAACACTTAGAAGATAGAACATCAGACAATGAAGACAAAGTATTTCAACTTGAAAAGAACATAGACAGCTCAGCAAGACTGTTAAGAAACCATGAACAGAACATCCGAGAAATATGGGATAACATAAAGAGACCAAACTTTTGAGTCATTGGGATACAGGAAGGTATAGAGGTCCAAACCAAAAGAATGAACAATGTAATCAATGAAATAATATGAGAAAACTTCCCAGACTTGAAGAATGAGACAGACTCCCAAGTCCTAGAAGCCAACAGGACGCCGAATGTGCAAAATCATAAGAGATCCACACCTAGACACATTATAATGAAGATACCCAACATACAGAATAAAGAGAGAATTTTAAAAGCTACAAGAGAAAGGAAGCAGATTACATTTAGGGGTAAACCAATCAGGATAACAGCTGATATTTCAACACAGACTCTGAAAGCTAGAAGATCCTTGAAATATATGTTTTTGTCAGGAGCTTTAGCTTCATTTCTAGTGAAAGCATCAAAGCTGCGTCTGCATCTATGTAACCTGGAGGACATGGTTTCTTATTTTCCAAAAGACATAAGGCGGCAGTGCTGAATTCACTCTTTGTAGGTAAACTGTGGCCACTTAAGGCTAAGTGTCTCCTGTGTGGACTGTGAAGCCATTTGATCATCCTCCACTTTTCATGGTGTTTCTTGCCGCTGCACTGGGAGTTTGGTATTTGTTTCACTAAATAAAACGAGTTCAACTGAGACCCAGTGCTGAAGGGAGTTCTGTCATGTGTGGTGGGTCAGAGTCTGCAGGAGAATTCACCAACCAGGATTCTATCCCACATAGATTGCCCCCTTGACCATAGCAACCTGATTCTGAACATTGCCCTGAAAATCTGCATATAAAAAGATGCCTTTACATGGAGAGGTTTCAGACATATAAGTTTCTGCTGGATGCACCATGTCAGTCTCAAGCCCTTTCGAAGCAATGGCAGATCCACATGGCCCCACAAGAGATGTTTTATCACACATCTGCACACCACCGCTCTAGGCCCACTATTCAGTAGGCTACAAGTTACTGGCATTTCTATTCTACATCATTTTCATGAAACCCAGACAATCAAGGGACTGTCTGGTACACTCATGATGAGCAAAAGGACATGAAAGGTTCTCCAGTGCCACCTGGTCATTGGAATGGCAAAAATTTCATGGTATTTATGTAGCCACTTTTCAATGATGAAGTTGGAAGCACTGTGGGTTTCAATTCATTCAGGAACCATTAAATGGTGAGGAAGCTCATTTCAATAAAAGCTCTGGAGAACTCTCACAGGCAATTTTTCCAAAGGAGTTGGCTAGATCTCAGTTTACAAGGGCGAATCTCATTAGTGGCCTATTCCACTGCCACACAAATGACCACAATTGAAACCAAAACACTCCCACATGACCCTCATCTTCTGCCATAGAGAAACTCATCATAACCTCTTGCTGCACGTTTCCATGAGGGGTGCAGCCCAAGACAGTGTCCAAAATAAGCTCACTTACCCCTCAATTGCCTAAAGTCAGGTTGGCCTGGACACCCTTCCTGTGAACCAGGAGTGATCAAATAGGCCTGCCCTTAATACTGCTCTGCTTCTCCATTTTGACTCTTACTGATTGTTGAGTATAAATTCCTTTGTGTGAATTGGAGTCATGAGAAAATCCAAGCACCTATGCATTAGCCTCTGCAGGGCTTTGAAGAACTCATTTGACCCAAATGATATCTATTCTCACTTGATAGAGGTCAGGACTTACAGAGGAAGGCAAGAGACTTCATCCACATTGACTGCTCTTTTGGCCATTTTGGTTTTGGATTCACAGATGGGATCTTTCTGTAGATCCATCAGGTGCCGAGAATCTAAGCCCCAGCCTCACATAGGGCCAAGGGGCTGATTCAGACACATCCCTTTTTAAGCAATTAAGCAAACAGCCACAGGTGATGCCCATTCATTTTCATTTGAAAACTGTTTTCTTCAGGATTTACAAAGGGGTTGCCTGAGGCAAAGAAATTCCTGACATTCAGGGCAACAGAACAATAGGTTAGCAAAAGGCCCAAAGCAGGGTTTCTCCACTGAGACTTTACTGGTCACACTGATATCTGAGTTTTCTGAGATGCTCCCATTGCCTTCAGCTATCCAGTACATGGCCATGTAACAAATCTTGGAGGTGGTACAAATCTTGGACACCAAATCATGAGACTATTCTGGAAAGTGGCCAGAATTCAGGAAGAAAACTGGAGCTTAGGAAGATAGTAGGTGTTGTCCATTCATAAGGCAAGCTGCAGTCCATTCATCAATTGCACAGGATGAATGCTGGGAAGCTTTCTACTAGACAGGACACTTCCATTGATGCATTCTCTTTTCAAATGTCAACAACCACGGACACTGTGGGATACACTTTTAGAAACCCTCGCCGTGTCAAACGACCTTCTAGAAACAATCCACTCAAAAACAAACAATCAACTATTCCTACCTATTCTCAGAACATGTGACAAAACCACAAACTCACACCCACACCCACAAAGCACCTCCTTCCCAGAAGTAGGTCGTTGATTATCCGGAGTTTCCTCTGACTGGTGGGCCATACTATGTTCCCCCGAAATGGCCTGTACTTTCTCAGATCTGGTGTCTTTGCCAGAACAACTACCTGCTTTCTCAGGAAACAGCCATCTTCATAGCTTTCCTGGCATTTGGCCATCCTCACATCAGTTGGTACCAATAAAGACTGACTCTGTCCTTGGTAAATACAATCAAGTGTGCCAACTGTGACTGGGACTGGCTCTGGGGGCCTAGCTTCCTGGTTCCAAAGTTCAGAGAGTTCCATTACAAAGGAAGTGAGGGGAGGTCACTTTTTTCAGGAACTGAATGAGGTCACTGCCTTGGCAACCACTTTGCTCTAACAGTTGCTTGCAAGGGTCCCATGAGATGGATGCTGCCCCAATTACTGTGACATTTTCACAAGTTAGAATGGTATATCAAACATAGCCACCCAGGAACAGCTCTCCACACAGGCTTGGTTTGGTCCATCTTCTCTACATTAAGAAGAGAGAGGCTGATTCAGACACAACCCTTCATCCTGACCAGGCTGTTTGCCATGGAAGATGACCTTTGCTCTCTCAGGTTCTTCATACCTGCCTACATGTTTTCCAGGGATAATTTCTGCATGGACCATTGAGGTTCTAAGTAGGTGGAAGATCCCCTCCATCCCTGCATTGTAAAACCAACTCTGTTCCAGCTCTTCTGTAATGTTAGATTGAGGGAACAGTGTATGGTTAGGCTTAATAACCAGTTCGATTTGGGTTAGGAATCATTCTACGGGATGTATAATGGTATTGGGTAACTGCGATACTTACAAGAATATATAGGTGAAATATAAGTATGAAAACAGAAATCCAGGTAAGATTTGAAGTCCAGAAAGTCATTGGGTCCTTGATTGGATTACTTAGCTTGAATTACGTTCTGCACAGATATGTCAGATAAATTTTTATACAATGGCATAGGAACTTGTACCTTGGATGATTGATTGTAGAAGAGAACATCCCCTCAAACAGAGATAGTCAGTAGGATCAGGAAGATAGTCGGTAAGTATCAGAAAAACAATGAGTATAGGATTTGGACCAAAAGTTATTTAGCAATAGGGTTTCGGTTAGAGAGTGAATTTCAATAACAGCACATGTGGAGGGTCTCCAACAATGATGAAGTGGGGAAAATATGTAGGAATGCAGATATCAATAGAGACATTAGGAAATCAGCCAAAGTATAAAGTGAGTGATAGGATTAGATATTTTCTACAGGGTTGAGGTTGAGCATATAATCTTAGAAAGAAACAAATATGCAGTCACCAATAGGATTGACATTTGAGAGCATAAGGCACCCTGGACATGGATGATTTTAGTAATCCATGTTCACTTTCTATTTAGGATTTGGTAGAATCATAAGTGTGACCTTTGAATTTTGTGTCCAGAATATTACTGTGATGAAATGTATATGTAGATCAGGTGACATGAGTATTTCTTCCACTATTTCTGGAAGCAATATTTTGAAGACGTATAAATTTGTATTGGGGCTACAAAAAGGTGCACCCTGTGTCTATGAATACAGAGGAAATGCATGAATAGACCATACTGTGAATAAATAATAAAACTGATTTCAACTTGAAATAATAGATTGAAATAAATGTGAAAATATATAAGAAATCTTATATTAATATTCAATCATTCATTCCAACCCATTATACATTTAATGGAAATATGAGGATTTTGGTTTATCATGAAAAGTGTGTGAGTTTTGCTTCAAATTGATTATGGAAATCGAAAATAATTTGTTTGGAAAGAAGTCTCATGAAAAGACCAGTCAAGAAACCTGGAGGAATACATGTGTTCTGAAGCAGGAAGCGATTGAAAGTGAAACAAATGCCTATAAAATTGCGAAATTGTTGATGAAATATATGTCCTATTGTGGTAAGCCATTGTTGTAGATTGTGGCCGCCATTAGAAGATGGCGCCGGCTTCCACTGTGGCCTGTGATAAACAAATTCTTTTGTGGAGAGTTGGCACACTATCCCTTGCCACCCTATAAGAAAGATCCACGCAGCGGCTTAAGATTGGTACGTGGGAGACTTTATTAGGCTGTGCTTGGGCGCTCGCCAGTAGAGAGGGGGGTCACAAAAAGATACTTTAATCAAGGCCTGAATAAACTGCTAAAAGAAGATTCCTGAGTTGCGTCTTTCTTGCGGGCAAGGGGTCGCGACAAGTGGTGCTGAAAACCCGGGAACCAGAACTTTCAGAAGTCAGGGGTGGTGAACCAGTTAGTCCCAGGTAAGTAGGACCCGCGGTCAAAGCGGAGATCAGTCCTAGATAAGTGGGACCCGCTATCAAAGCGGAGATCAGTCCCAGATAATTGGGACCCGCTATCAAAGCGGAGATTAGTCCTAGGAAATTGGGACCCGCTATCAAAGCGGAGATTAGTCCTAGGTAATTGGGACCCACTATCAAAGCTGAGATTAGTCCTAGGTAATTGGGACCCGCTATCAAAGCAGCAGCTCCTCTGTAAAGCCAGAGAGAGCATTACATCTTATTGCAGCTGCACTGTGTACTTTCGCTCTTACTTTCACTTTTGTTTTTTTGTATGTCTTTTGTTGTGTCATGGGTGCCGTATCTTCAAGTCCGCTTCTCCTGGCCCTAGATAACCTGTTACGTTCCAAGGGCCTAGAAGTGAAACGTAGTACTTTACAGAGATTTTTACAGAAGACAGATATTGTTGCACCGTGGTTCGCGTTCTCGGGTAGCCTCACTCTACCTAGATGGGATAAGTTAGGCACAGATCTTGACTTTGCTTCTGAGCAGGGCATATTAGATGGTGGGGTGATACCCCTTTGGAAGATGATCCGTAGTTGCCTCGCAATGGCAGATGTCAGGAAGCACTTACTAAAGGACAAGAAGTTTTAGAGCAATTGCATGAAGAAAGATCAGAAATGGCAGGCAGTGAGGTATTTCAGGAGGGTGGGAGTGTGCGGAGCGAGAAACAGGGGAGGAAACAATTATCTCCGGCAGGCAGTGACGTATTTCAGGAGGATGGCAGTGTGCGGAGCGAGAAACAGGGGAGGAGGCGATTGTCTCTGGCACGGAGTGAAATATTTCAGGAGGAAGGGAATGTGCAGAG
The DNA here is from genome assembly GCF_048772815.1 of Callospermophilus lateralis. Classification (NCBI taxonomy): domain Eukaryota; kingdom Metazoa; phylum Chordata; class Mammalia; order Rodentia; family Sciuridae; genus Callospermophilus; species Callospermophilus lateralis. Next base: position 481,565 of record NW_027515807.1, read on the forward strand.
CGAGAAACGGGGGAGGAAACGCTTGTATCCAGATCTCAGTACACTGCGCACACTCCCATGCAAAAGTGGGTCAGAAGAGGAGGACGATGAGGAGGAGGAGCTCGGGAGACTGTCTCGGCAGCTAGGAAGTCTAACTATGGGAGAAGGGAACAAAAATAAACAGGAGCTCAGAAGAAAAAAAAAATATGATCCTCCGGACCCGCCGCCGTACGGTGGGGGTGTTTCGAGGAGAGCTTTCCATGCCCAAACACAGGGGCTGTTAACACTTTTACTGATGGTTCCAAGTCTGGAATGGGAGCCTACATAATTAATGACTCTCCCCCTATCCAGCATCAATTTGCTCCTGGAAATCCACAATGGGTAGAACTACAAATTGTTATTGAAGTTTTTAAACAGTGTTCTTTTCCTTTTAATCTTATTTCGGACTCCAGCTATGTGGTACAAGCACTAAAAGTCCTGGAGGCCGTGGGAACTATTAGTGATGCCCACAATGTGTCTGTTTACTTTACTCAGCTTCAACAGCTTATCTCTAACCGCACTGCTTCTTTTTATCCAATGCATATCAGGGCTCACACCTCTCTTCCTGGTCCGTTATCCCAAGGTAATGCCTGTGCGGACTTAGCCACTAGAGGTCAATTGATATGCTTGGCTTCCTCCTTAGAGGGGGCTAAGTTGTTTCACCAAAACTTCCATGTTAATGCATTAATGCTGCGCAGGCGTTTTTCCATTTCAAGAGCGGATGCTCGGCAGATAGTATTGCAATGTCCCCATTGTGTCACATTTCTTCATCCCCCTAATTATGGAGTAAACCCACGGGGATTAAAGCCATTGATTGTTTGGCAAATGGATGTGACACATATACCTGACTTTGGTAACCTTAAGTATGTGCATGTTTCCGTTGATACGTGCTCTGGAATTATCCATGCTTCTGCTTTATCCGGAGAAAAGGCACGTAATGTCATTACTCACTGTTTAGAGGCATGGGCAGCATGGGGTGCACCTGCATCCCTTAAGACTTATAATGGAACTGCTTATACTGGCAGACAATTTACAGCTTTTGTTCTACTATGGGAGTGCAACTTACTCATGGTTTGCCTTATAATCCTCAAGGACAAGGCATTGTTGAGAGTGCTCATCACACCTTAAAGGAAACTTTACAAAAACAAAAAGGGGGAATAGGAGCTGAACACACTCCTAAAGAACGCCTGTCCTTAGCTCTATTTACCATTAATTTTTTGAATTTGGATATTCATGGTCGCTCTGCAGCCTATAGACATGTGTCCCCTCAGCCCTCTGTGATTGGCTATGTTAAGTGGAAGGATGTCCTTACGGGCCAATGAAACGGCCCTGACCCCGTGCTGACATGGGCACGAGGATCTGTATGTGTTTTTCCCCAGGATCGTACGGAACCGTTGTGGGTCCCTGAACGCTTGACAAGAAGAGTCTCGACATCAACTGACCAGCAACAAGAGATACCACAACAATCCTGTGATGAAGATCTTCATTCTGCTAAGTGCTCTGGCTCTGGTGCTGGTGCCGATGGCACAGGCGACACCAATGCGGTGGTGGGCAGTGGCACGGGCCTGGGCAATGCCGATGCCGATTCATGGTAATTCTAGTGTCCTCCCCACTCTTTTTTCAACCTCATGTGAGATGTCTGCTCCCTGTGCCTCTCCTAGAGGGGACATGGAGAGAATTTTTAATCAATCTCAAGTTAATCTCACAGGAGTTTTTGTTTCAGCCTTAGAAACGCTAATTGCATTAGCCTTAAGACCAAAAATTTGACTAACTGGGAGGACCCATTGCGGTCCAATCAGGTCTCAGGAAGCATTATCAGTGCTGTATTGAGCAAGGTAGCTTCGGGGAAGCAATCAGGCTCAGGGACCCCCGCAAACAGCAGCTCTGCTCTTAACATAACTACCTTGGCTATTATCTCCGAGGTACTAATCCCAGTGCCTCCTTCTTCTAGTAGTATTTATAATGCCACTCATTTCAAGGCCTCTCCTTACTGTTCCCCTAATCTTGGTTTCCCCCCAACATTTACGCCTTGTCAGGATCATTCTTGGGAGAAACATCAAGTTGCTAAAGGTTTCTCCCTTTCCCCCTCTCTTAATAGGTATGTTTCTAACTTTAACAATAGTGCCAGCTCCTCTACAGGAGTAGGTTGGTCCTGGTTTCAATGGCTGATTTCCAATGAAAAGGGGGCTTCAGCCGATATTTCTGCACTGGCTCAGTTGCTAGGAGCCAAAAGTTGGCTGGCTAATATTTCTGGTACTGTTAGGGAAAGTGAACAAGGTAATAGACTTACATCTGTTTCATTCAACTCTCTGTTGTATAATGCCACATTGCCTCCTGCAATGGTCTGTGTCCAATCCCCCTTCTTATTCCTTTTGGCTGAGGCCACCTCGTCGGGGATGCTGGATTGTTCTCATACTACCTGTCTCTTATCTGAGTGTTGGAATGGTTCCTGGACTGTAGCAGTGATTATTAAAATTCCAACTTTTGTCCCAATCCCGGTCACTGCGGATCCTGATAAATTCCCTATTGTTGAGCTACTTAGAGTCCGCAGAGATTTTGGAATCACAGCGGCTATAGTGACAGCCGTGGCGGTATCTGCTGCTGCAGCGGTTATGGCTGGAGTGGCTATGGCCAATCAAGTACAAACTGCTGCCACCATTAATCACCATTAATCAAGTTGTCCAACAAACTTCCACCATACTTGAATTCCAAAATACAATTAATCAACATATTTTGTCAGGGATTTTAGCTGCCAACCAAAGAATAGACTTATAATTTTGTTCAACTAGAAAGTTCACCCATAGGTTGAATATTCAGTTCCATAAGCTTTTAGGAGGAGTGATCTCTTCTCACAATTTGTATTTGGTGAGGAAGCCACCTCACAAAAATGTAGGTGTGATACCAGGTAGCTTTCGGTATGTGCATATAAAAATACATATGTTGAATAGGCTACAGAGAAAGGGAGACAGTAATACACATATTTTGAACTTTAAAAACACATGGAGAACTATTTAATTAAAAATCGACTAGATTAATAACACATAAACTTTATCATGCAAAAGGCAAGTCCAAATATACATCATGCCTCCTTTGAACTGCTTGTATTTATATTCTGTTTGTGTTATTTTTCTCCATCATATTAGGATTAGTAGTCACAGTCTAGTAGGGTATGTGATAGTGTCAGGGATTCTGTATTTTGAATGGAAAATTGGAAATTGTATCCAAAGTATGTGCAAATATGTGCAACCCCAAACTTCCCACTCTGATCCAGAACAATGCCTTGACATTACCTTCACTCCAAGTAAGACACAATTAGAGGAGAAGAGTTAGAAAATTTGTGAATACATGTCTGGAATGGAAAATGCTCAGGAGTTCACAAACTTCGAGATGGTAGAGGAGTTTCCAAAATCAAGGGATATGGTAAACACAACACCAACATGGAGCTCTTCTGGCCTAAAGACTGTTTGAGAAACTGCATGTGAGATTGGGCACTTGAAATATAAGGTGTTGTCAAAAGTTTTAGCTTTATTTTTAGTGAGACCATCAAAGATGGGTCTGCATCTATGTGACCTGGACGACATGTTTTCTTATTTTCCAATGAACATGAGGCAGCAGTGCTGAATTCTCTCTTTGTAGGTAAACTGTGGCCACTGGGGGCTTAGTGTCTCCCCGTGTCGCTGTGAAGCCATTTGGTCATCCTCCACTTTTCGTGGTGTTTCTTGCTGCTGCACAGTGAGTCTGATATTTGCTTCACAAAAAACAAGGAGTTCAACTGGGACACAGTGCTGCAGGGAGTTCTGTCACTTGTGGTGGGTTAGAGTCCGCAGGAGAATGCACCATCCAGGCTTCTATCACTCATTGCTTGCTACAATGCCCCCTTTTCCATTGCAACCTAATTCTGAACATTGCCCTGAAACCTCTCTATATAACAAAGTGCCTTTACATAAATGGGTCTGCTGGCTGGTGCAAGTCAATCACATGCTATTTGGAAGCCAATGGCAGATCCATATGGCCCCACCACAGATGTTTTGTCACACACCTGCCCACACCTGGTCAAGGTGCACTACTCAGAAGGTTCCAACTTACTGGCATCTCTGTTCTATGCCATTTTCAAGAAACCCAGTAAATCAAGGCCCAGTCTGGTACACTTATGATGAGCATCAGGAGATCTAACTGTTCTCCAGTGCCACCTGGTCATGGGAATTTTAAAAATTTCATGGTATTTATCTAGCCATTTTTTCAAAGATGAATTTGGAGCCACAGTGGGTTTCAATTCATTCATGAACCATTAAATGTTGTGGAAGCTCATTTCAATGAAAGATCTGGAGAACTCTCACAGGCAAGGCTTCCCAAAGAGTGGCCTAAAGGTCACATGAGGCCAGGCCCATTGAGGTCTACAATGTTAGGTTCATGGGTGTTTTGACTCTCAAATATGCCTGCCAAGTCTTTCAGAATAAAATCAGGTTATATGCTGGCTGACATTCTCAGTGCTTTGTGAAAAGCCACCCTGGGCCTAGATCTCAGTTTCCAAGGGCAACTCTAATGCGTGGCCTCCTAAAATCCCAACACAATTCATGTCAATACTTCTCTGAGGTCAGTTCCAGAACTCAGTCTCTAAGATGAATCAAACCCGAGTTAAAGCCCAGGTGGACCCAGTCTTCTCTTCCAACAGCCAAATAAATGACCACAATTAAATCCAAAACACTCCCACATTGCCCTCATCTTCTTCCATATAGACACTCATCATTACCTCTGGCTGGAGGTTTCCATGAGGGGTAAAGCACAAGACAGAGTCTGAAATAATCTAACTTGCCCTCATTTGCCTAAAGTCAGTGTGACCTGGACACCCTTCCTGTAAACAAGGAGTGATTTAATAGGCCTGCCACTAATACTGCTCTGCTTCTCCAATTTGAGGCCTACTGACTGTCAGGTATAGATTCTTTATGTGATTTGGATTCATTAGAAAACCCAAGCACCTATGGGCTAGCCTCTGCAGGGCTTTGAAAAACTCGATTAATTCAAAGGATCCCCAAATTCACTTGATGGAGGTCAGGAACCTAACAGAGAAAGGCAATAAACTTCATCTAAAATGACTGATTTTTTAGACATTTTGGTTTTGGATGCACACATGGGATCTTTCTTAAGATCCATTAGGCACTGAATATCTAAGACACAGCCTCACACACGGCCAAGAGGCTGATTCACACACATATCTCTCAAAGCATTTTAGCAAACAGCCACAGGTGATGCCCATTCATTTCCATTTGAAAACTGTTTTCTTCAGGATTCACAAAGGGGTGGCCTGAGGCAAAGACCTTCCTGACATTCAGGGCAACAGAGGAATAGGGATGCAAAAGGCCCAAAGCAGGTTTTCTCCACTGAGACTTTCCTTGTCACACTGATATCTGAGTTTTCTGAGATGCTCCCTTTCCTTTCAGCTATAGAATACATGGCTATGTCACAGAGGTTGGAGGTGGTACATAACTTGGACAAAAAACCATGAGCCTATTCTGGAGAGTGGCCAGATTCAGAAAGAAAACAGGAACTTAGGAAGATAGTACGTGTTGCCCATTGATAAGGGAAGTCACAGTCCATTCATAAATTAGGCAGGATAAATGCTGGAATTCTTTCTACTAGACAGGACACATCCATAGATGAATTCTCTTTTCTAATGAATACAACCACGGACACAGAGAGTTACACAGACATAGAAACTCGCATTGTCAAAGGAATTACTAGACACAGTCCACTCCAAACCCAACAAACTGCCTTTCCTACTTATTCTCAGAACATGAGAAAAACCACAAACTCACTCCCACACCCACAAAGACACCTCCTTCCCCCAAGTAATTCTGTGACTGTCCTGAGTGTCGTTTGACTGGTAGGCCATACTATGTTCCCCCAAATGGACTGTCCTGTCTCAGATATGGTCTCCTTGGCGAAATCTGTGACGTTGTCAGGAGCCAGAAGTGGGCAAGTACCTTTTTCTCAAGAAAGGCCCCTCTACAAAGCTCTCCTGGCATTTGGCCATGCTCACATCAGTAGGTTCCAGGAAACACTGACTCTGTCCTTGGTAAATCCAAACAAGTGACCTCACTGCGACTTGGACTGGGACTGGGACTGGCTCTGGTTGCCTGGCTTCTGCATCACAAGTTCAGAGAGTTCCATCACCAAGGAAGAGAGGTGAGATCACTTACTTCAGGTAGTGAATGAGGACACTGCCTTGGCAATCACTTTGTCCTAACAGTTGCTTCCAAGGGTCTCATGAGATAGAGGCTGCCCCTACTTCCTGTGACACTTTCACAAGTTAGAATGGTGAATCAACCATAGGCACCCAGGAACATCTCTTCACACAGGCCTGGTATGGTCCATTTTCTCTACATTGAGAACAGAGAGGCTCATTAAGATACAACCCTTCATCCTGACCAGGTTGTTTGCAATGGAAGATGAGTTTTGCTCTTTAAAGTCCTTCATAGCTGTTTATATCTTCTCCAGGAATCACATCTGCATGGACCTTTTAGGTTTTCAGCATATGGAAGATCCCCTACATTCCTGTATTGTAAGACCAACACTGTCCCTGGTCTTTTGTTAAGTGAGATTGTGGGAACAGTGTATGTTTAGGGTTTAATAACATGTTTGATTTGGGTTAGGAATCATTCTGCTAGATGAATAATGGTATTGGGAACCTGTGACATTTATTAAAACATAGAGATAAAATATAAGTATGAAAACAGAAATCTAGGTAAGATTTGAAGCTCAGAAGGACATTGAGCTGTTGATTGTGATACTTAGCTTTGAATTATGTTCCACATATATGTCTCAGATAAATCGATAATCAATGGCATAGGACCTTGTACCTTGGATGATTGAATGGAAAAGAGAACTTCCACTCAAACAGGGAAACTCAGTAAGATTAGGAAGATAGTCAGTAGCTTTCAGAAGAAGAGTGAGTACAGGATTTGGACCAAAAATTCTTCATCAATAGGGTTTCGGTTAGAGAGTGAAAGTAAATATCATCACATGTGAAGAGTCACTCACATGGTGAACTGGGGAAAATATTTAGGAAAGCAGACATCAATAGAGACATTAGGAAATCAGGCAAAGTATAAAGTGAGTGATAGGATTAGACATTATTAACTGCATTTAGGTTGAATATATAATCTTAGGAAGAAACAAATACGTAGTCACCAATAGGATTGATATTTGAGACTATTAGGCAACCTGGACCTGGATGTTTTTAGTAATCCATGTTCAGTTTCCATTTAGGCTTTGGTACAATCATAAGTGTGACTTTTGCTTTTTGTGTCCAGAATATTACTGTGATACAATGTATATGTAGATAAGGTGATCTGAGTATTTCTTCCACCATTTCTGGGAGCAATATTTTGAAGAAGTATAAATTAGTATTCGGGGTACAAACAGGTGTACTCTTCGTCTTTGAATATGGAGAATATGCATGTATAGACCATACTGTGAATAAATAATATAACTGGTTCCAACTTTAAATAATGGATTGAATTGAAATGTAAAAATATACAGGAAATCTTATATTGATATACAACCATTCATTCCAACCCGTTTTACATCTAATGGTAATATGAGGATTATGGTTTATCATGAAGCGTGTGTGAGTTTTGCTTCAAATTGATTATGGAAATTGAAAATAATTTGTTTTGAAAAAAGTCTCATAAAAAGACCAATCAAGAAACCTGGAGAAATACATGTGTTCTGAAGCAGGAAGTGACTGAATGTGAAACAAATGCCTATAAATTTGCGAACTTGTAGATGAAATATATATCCTATGATGTGCATTAACTGAAGGAGTAGTAATGTGCCAGTGTTGAGTAAAAATGAACGTCAAAATAAACATCATGTCCCATAGGAATCTTCTTGCATTGATGTTAAACTGAGTCAGTTAATTTAGAAATATTAGGATTTAAATGCACCATTCACTGAAGTTAGTTTTCAGACCTAAGAAACAAATATGTATTTCAGGTAGATGAATATTTCTGAGAATAATCTAGTGAAAATTTGATTATAACTCCACATACATGAACATGAATGAATTTTGGGACTGTACATAAGACACATCTATTTCATATTTTGAAATATATGGAGAGTGTGTATATATATATATATATATATGTATATATATATATATATATATACATATATATATATATATATACACACACACACACACACACACACACACACACAACAGACATTAAAAAGTAGCAATACATATGCCAATTGAAATTCTTCATGAAATATATATCATCCACAGATCCAAAAATCTTCATTTTACTGAGCGTGGATTTATGTGTAATATTGTTCAACTAGGAAGCTCACCAATAGCTTAAATTTTCAGTTCCAACAGCGTTTAGGAGGAGTGATCTCTTCTCATAATTTGTATCTGCCAAGTCAGCAGCCTCACAAAAATGTACGTGTGATACCAGGTAGGATTCTATATGTGCATATAAAAATATTTGTGCTGAATATGCTACAGAGAAAGGGAGACAGGAATTCACATATTTGTCAACTTTAAAAACACATTGAGAGAGGGAGGGGCAGATCTGCCAATCGCTCCTTCAACGTAGGCGGACCTGCGACCCACCGGCTGAACAGGACCAGTGGCCCGCCACCGTGGAACACACATCGCCCTGGTTGGGGAGGGGCAATGCCGCCGGGCCTGCAAGGTAGGCAGACCTGTGACCCACAGCAGGACAGGCCCAGCAATCTGCGGAGGGGCAGAGACGCCCTCCGCGCCTGCAAGGTAGGTGGACCTGCGACCACCGACAGCCCAGGCCTATGGCCCGCCAGCATGGTAGACACATCGTCCCGGTTGGGGGAAGGGCAGAGCAGCCACACGCGCCTGCAAGGTAGACAGACCTGCAAGGGACAGACAAAACAGACCCAGTGGCCCGCAGATGGTCAAAGCTGCCGCCCACGCCTGCAAAGTATCCCGACTTGCGACCCACTGGCAGAACAGGCCTGCAGAGGGGCAGAGCTGCTGCTCGCACCTTCAAGGTAGGCGGACCAGCTACCGACTGACAGAACAGGCCCAGCAGCCTGCTGGTGTGGTAGGCACATTGTCCCAATTGTAGGAGGGGCAGAGCCACCACCCGTGCCTGCGAGAGAAACTTTGAAACTATACAAGCAATAAAAATATATAGGGGAAAAATTCAATAACACAACAGTTTCACCAAGCAGAAAGAAACATGAACAGAATGAAAAGACAAGGAAAGAATGGACCATAAGCAATGCAGGTAAAGTCAACTTTAGAAGAGGTAATATGTGCAGCAGATGGAATGTCAGATAAAGAACTCAGGATATACATGCTTCAGATGATCTGGAGTCTCAAGGAAGACATTAGATAGCAAAATCAGACAATGAAAGATCACCTTGATAATGAATTACATAAAAAAATCCAAGAAGCATAATATCAACTATGCAGGGAGATAAAGATTATAAAATCAAACAAACAGATATCCTAGGAATGCAGGAATCAATAAACCAACTTAAAAACTCAATTGAGAATACTAACAGCAGAGTAGAACACTTAGAAGATAGAACATCAGACAATGAAGACAAATTATTTCAACTTGAAAAGAACACAGACAGCTCAGGAAGAATTTTAAGAAACCATGAGCAGAACATCCAAGAAATATGGGATAACATAAAAATACCAAACTTAAGAGTCATTGGGATACAGGAAGGTATAGAGGTCCAAACAAAAGGAATGAGCAATATATTCAATGAAATATAAGAGAAAACTTCCCAGACTTGTAGAATGAGACAGAATCGCAAATCCTAGAAGCTTACAGGATGCCAAATGTGCAAAATTATAAGAGATCCACACCTAGACATATTATAACGAAGATGCCCAACATACAGAAAAAGGAGAGAATTTTAAAAGCTACAAGATAAAGGAAGCAGATTATATTTAGTGGTAAACCAATCAGGATAACAGCTGATCTTTCAACACAGATTCTGAAAGCTAGAAGATCCTGCAATAACATTTTTCAAACACTGAAAGTAAATGGGTTCCATCCAAGAATTGTGTATCTAGCGAAATTAAGCTTCAGGATAGAAGATGAAATTAAAACTTTCCACGATAACAAAAGTTAAAAGAATTTGCAGCTAGAAAACGATTTCTTCAAAACATCCTTGGCAAAACACTACAGGAAGAGGAAATGGAAAATAACAATGAAAACCAACAGTGGGAGGTAGGACAGTAAAGGGGGGAAAATAATCAAGGAGGAAAAAAACCATGTTTAGTAACATAAATATACAAATATGGCTGGAAGAACAACCCATATCTCAATAATAACCCTAAATGTTAATGGCTTAAACTCACCAATTAAGAGACACAGGCTAGTAGAATGGATCACAAAACAAGACCCAACAGTATGCTGCCTATTGGAGACAAATTTGTTAGGAATAGATATACATAGACTGAAGGTGAAAAGTTGGGAAAAATCATACCACCCATATGGACTTCGGAAACAAGCAGAAGTGTCCATACTCATATCAAATAAAATAGATTTCAAGCTAAAGTTAATCAAAAGGGATAAAGAGCAACACTACATACTTCTCAAGGAAACCATACACCAACAAGACATAACAATCATAAATATATATGCCCCAAACATTGGTGCAGCTATGTTCATTAAACAAATTCTTCTCAAGTTCAAGAGTCTAATAGACCACCATACAATACTCATGGGAGACTCAAACACACCTCTCTCACTACTGGACTGATCTTCCAAACAAAAGTTGAATAATGAAACTATAGAACTCAATAACACAATTAATAACCCAGACTTATGATATATATAGAATATACCACCCAACATCAAGCAGCTACACTTTTTTCTCAGCAGCACATGGATACTTCTCAAAAAATAAATCATATATTATGTCACAGAGCAACTCTTAGACAATATAAAGGAGTAGATATAATACCAGGCATCTTATCTGATCATAATGAAATGAAACTGAAAATCAACGATAAAAGAAAGAAGGAAAAATCATGTATCACTTGGAGAATGAAAAATAAGTTACTGAATGATCAATGGGTTATAGAAGACACCAAGGAGGAAATTAAAAAATTCTTAGAGATAAATGAAAACACAGACATAACATATCGGAATCTATGGGACACATTGAAAGCAGTTCTAAGAACAAAATTCATTGCTTAGATTTCATTCCTTAAAAAAAGGAAAAAAAAAACGACAAATAAATGATCTCATAATTCATCTCAGAATCCTAGAAAAAGAAGAGCAAAACAACAGCAAAATAAGTAGAAGGCAAGAAATAATTAAAATTAGAGCTGAAATTAATGAAATCGAAACAAAAGAAACAATTGAAAAAATTGACAAAATTAAAGATGGTTCTTTGAAAAAATAAATCAAAACGACAGACCCTTAGCCAAGCTAACAAAGAAAAGAAGAGGGAGAACTCAGTATCACAACAGATAGTTCAGAAATACAGAAGATAATCCGAAATTATTTTGAATTCTTATTTTTCAATAAAATAGAAGATAGTGAAGGCATCGATAAATTTCTCAGTCATATAATCTGCCCAGATTTAGTCAGGAGGATATAGGCAACCTAAACAGACCCATAACAATTGAGGAAATAGAATAAATCATCAAAAGACTACCAACTAAGAAAAGCCCAGGACCGGATGGGTATACAGCAGAGTTTTACAAAACCTTTAAAGAGGAACTAATACCAATACTTTTCAAGCGATTTCAGGAAAAATGCAAAAATCCTCAATAAAATTGTGGCGAATCAGATACAAAAACATATTAAAAAAATTGTGCACCATGATCAAGTAGGATTCATCCCTGGGATGCAAGGCTGCTTCATTATACAGAAATCAATAAATGTTATTCATCACATAAATAGACTTAAAAATAAGAACCATTTGATCATCTCGATAGATGCAGAAAAAGCATTTAACAATGTTCAGCATCCCTTTATGTTCAAAACTCTGGAAAAACTAGGGATAACAGGAACATACCTCAATAATGTAAAAGCAATCTATGCTAAGTCTCAGGCTAGCATCATTCTGAATGGAGAAAAATTGAAGGTATTCCCTCTAAAATCTGGAAGAAGATAGGGATGCCCTCTCTCACTACTTCTGTTCAACATAGTTCTCGAAACACTGGCCAGAGCAATTAGAGAGATTAAAGAAATCAAAGGAATAAAAATAGGAAAAGAAGAACGTAAATTATCACTATTTGCAGATGACATGATTCTATACTTAGCAGACCCAGCAAGGTATACAAAGAAAGTATTAGAGGTAATAAATGAATTCACCAAAGTGGCAGGATATAAAATCAATATGCATAAATCAAAGGCATTCCTGTATATCAGCAACAAATTCTCTGAAATAGAAATGAGGACAACAACTCCATTCAAAATATCCACACACACAAAAAAAAAAATACTTGGGAATCAACCTAACAAAAAAGGTGAAAGACTTATAAAATGAAAACTACAGAACCCTAAAGAGAGAAATAGAAGAAGATCTTAGAAGATGGAAAAATATACTATGTTCATGGATAGGCAGAACTAACATCATCAAAATGGCAATATAACCAAAAGTTCTCTATATGTTAAATGCAATGCCAATCGGGTCTAAAAGCATGCAATGGAGGAAGGATAGCATCTTCAACAAATGATTTTGGGAAAACTGGAAATTCATATGCAACAAAATGAAACTGAATCCATTTCTCTCGCCATGCACAAAAGTTAACTCAAAATGGATCAAGGAGCTTGATATCAAATCAGAGACACGGCATCTGATACAAGAAAAAGTTGTCTATGATCTACATACTGTGGGGTTGGGCTCCAAATTCCTCAATAGGACACCATTAGCACACGAGTTAATACCTAGAATCAACAAATGGGACTTACTCAAACTAAAAAGTTTTTTCTCATCAAAAGAAACAATAAGAGAGGTAAATAAGTAGTCTACATCCTGGGAACAAATCTTTACTCCTCACACTTCAGATAGAGCCCTAATATCCAGAGTATACAAAGAACTCAAAAAATTAAACAATAAGAAGACGAATAACCCAATCAACAAATGGTCCAAGGACCTGAACAGACACTTCTCAGATGAGGACATACAATCAATCAATAAGTACATGAGAAAATGCTCACCATCTCTTGCAGTCAGAAAAATGGAAAACAAACCCTCCCTAAGATACCATCTCACTCCAGTATGATTGGCAGCCATTATGAAGTCAAACAACAAGTGCTGGCGAGGATGTGGGGAAAAGGGTACACCTGTACATTGCTGGTGGGACTGCAAATTGGTGCAGCCAATTTGGAAAGAAGTATGGAGATTTCTTGGAAGCTAGGAATGGAACCACCATTTGACCCAGCTATTCCCCTTCTCGGTCTATTCCCTAAGACCTAAAATGTGCATGCTGCAGGGACACTGCTACATTGATGTTCATAACAGCACAATTCAAAATAGCAAGAGTGTGGAACCAACCTAGATGCCCTTCAATAGATGAATGGAAAAAAATGTGGCATTTATACACAATGGAGTAATACTCTGCATTTAAAAATGTCAAAATCATAGAATTTGCAGGGAAATAGATGGCATTAGAACAGATTATGCTAAGTGAAGCTAGCCAATCCCTAAAAAAACAAATGCCAATAGTTTTCTTTGATATAAGGAGAGTAACTAAGAACAGATTTGGGAGGAAGAGCATGAGAAGAAGATTAAGATTAAACAGGGGTGACAGGTAGAAGAGAAAAGGAAAGAGAAGGGAAATTGCATGGAAATGGAAGGAGACCCTCATGGTTATACAAAATTACATACAAGAGGAAGTGAGGGAAAAGGGGGGAAAAAACCAAGGGGGAGAAATGAATTACAGTAGATGGGGTAGAGAGAGAAGATGGGAGAAGAGGGGATGGGGGATTGTAGAGGATAGGAAAGACAGCAGACTACAACAGACACTAGTATTGCAATACGTAAAACAGTGGATGTGTAACAGATGTGATGCTGAAACCTGTATACGGAGTAAAAATGGGAGTTCATAACCCACTTGAATCAAAGTGTGAAATATGATATGTCAAGAAATAGGTAAATTTTGAACAACCAACAATAAAAATTAAAGGAAAAAAAACACATAGAGAACTATTTCAATGAAAAATGGACTAGACATATAACACCTACGCTTTATCATGCAAAAGGCAAGTCCAACTATACACCATGCCTCCTCTGAACGGCTTGTATTTCTATTCTGTTTGTGTTATTATTCTCCATCATAGTAGGATTAGTAGTCAGAGTCTAGTAGGGTATGGGTTAGTGTCAGGGATTCAGTATTTTGAATGGAAAAAAGGAAAATGAATCCAATGTGTATGCAAATATGGGCTACACAATAAATTACCCACTCTCATCCAGAACAATGGCTTCACATTACCTTCGCCCCAAATAAGACACAATTAGAGGAGAAGAGTTAGAAAATCTGTGAATATATATCTGGAATGGAAAATGCAAAGGAGTTCACAACCTTGGATGTGGTAGAGGAGTTTCCAAATGTAAGGGACAAGGTAAACACTCCACAAACTTGGAGCTCTGCTGGCCTAAAGACTTCTTGAGAAACTGCCTCTGAGGTTGGGAACTCAAAATATATGTTGTTGTCAGGAGCTTTAGCTTTCTTTCTAGTGAGACCATCAGAGCTGGGTCTACATCTATGAGACCTGGAGGACGAGATTTCTTATTTTCCAATGAACACTAGGCTACAGTACTGAATTATCTCTATGTAGGTAAACTGTGACCACTGGGGTCTAAGAGTCTCCCCGTGTGGACTGTGAGGGCATTTGGTCATTCTCCACTTTTCGTGGTGTTTCTTGCTGCTGCACTGGGAGTTTGGTATTTTCTTCACGAAATACAAGGACTTGAACTGGGACACAGTGCTGGAGGGAGTACTGTCATGTGTAGTGGGTCATGGTCTGCAGGAGAATGCACCAACCAGGCTTCTAGCCCACATAGATTGTCCCCTTGTCCATAGCAACCTGATTCTGAACATTGCCCTAAAAATTCTCCATATACCAATATGCATTTACATATAAGAATTTCCTGGCTGCACCACGTCAGTCACATGCCATTTGGAAGCAATGGCAGATCCACATGGCCCCACCAGGGATGTTTTATCACAAACATGCACACCACAGCTTGCGCCTACAATTGAGGAGTATTCAACTTACTGGCATCTCTGTTCTACACCAATTTAATGAAACTCAGTCAATTAGGGCACTTTCTGGTACACTCATGATCAGCAACAGGGCATACAAAGGTTCTCCAGTGCCACCTGGTCATAGGAATTTCAAAAATTTCATGGTATTTATCTAGCCATTTTTCAAGGTGGAAGTTGGAGGCACTGTAGGTTTCAATTCATTTAGGAACCATTAAATTGTGAGGAAGCTCATTTCAATGAAATCTCTGGAGGACACTCACAGGCAAGTCTTCCCAAAGAGTCGCCAAAAGGTCACATGAAGCCAGGCCCATTGAGGTCTACAGTGTGAGGTCTATGTGTGTTTTGACTATGGCTGCCAAGTCTTTCAGAATAAAATCTTGTGATATCCTGGGTGAGATTCCCAGTGCTCTGTGGAAAGCCACCCTCGGCCTAGGTCTCAGTTTCCAAGGGCGAGTCTCATGTGTGGCCTCCTAAAACTCAACACAATTCATGCCAATACTTCTCTGAGTTCAGTTCCATAACTCAGTCTCTAAGGGGAATCAGACCAGATTTCAAGTCCTGGTTGACCTACTCATCTCTTCCAACCCCAACACAAATGACCAAAATTAAACCAAAACATTCCCACATGACCCTCATCTTATTGCATAGAGACACTCATCTTAACCTCTGCCTGGAAGTTTCCATGAAGGACACAGCCCAAGACAGTGTCCAAAATAGGCTTCCTTGCCCCTTATTTTCCTAATGTCAGGGTGGCCTGGACACCCTTCCTGTGACCCAGGAGTGATCAAATAGGCCTGCCATAATACTGCTCTGCTTCTCCAATTTGAGGCCTACTGACAGTGGGGTTTAGAATCTTTATGTGAATTGGAGTCATGAGAAAACACAAGCACCTCTGGGCTAGCATGTGCAGGGCTTTGAAGAAATCATTTGACCCAAAGGATCGCTATTCTCACTTGATGGAGGTCAGGAACCTTACAGTGGAAGGCAAGAGACTTTATGCTCAATGACTCCTCTTTTGGGCATTTCGGTTTTGGATTCACACATGGGATCTTTCTTTATATCGATCAGGTGCTAAGAATCTAAGCCAAAGCCTCACACAGGGCCAAGAGGCTGATTCAGACACACCCCTTTCTAAAGCAATTAGGCAAAGAGCCACAGGTGAGGCACATTCATTTCCATTTGAAAAATGTTTTCTTCCAGCTTCACAAAGGGGTGGCCTGAGGCAAAGAAATTCCTGAAATACAGGGAAATAGAACAAAAGGTAAGCAAAAGGCCCAAAGCACGGTTTTTCCACTGAGACTTTACTGGTCACACTGATATCTGAGTTTTCTTAGTTGCTCGCCATTCCCTTCAGCTATCCAGTACATGGCCATGTCACAGAGCTTGAAGGTGGTACTTCGCTTGGACACAAAACCATGAGCCTATGCTGGAGAGTGGCCACAATTCAAAAATAAAACCAGACCTTAGGAAAATAGCAGGTGTTGCCCATCGATAAGGGAAGTCACAGTGCATTCATATATTCGGCTGGATGAATGCTGGGAAGCTTTCTACCAGACAGGACACATCCATTCATGCATTCTCTTTTCTAATGTTTACAACCACGGACCCAATGGGATACACAGACATAGAAACACTTGCCTTATCAAATCACTTATTAGAAACAGTTCACTCCAAACCAAACAAACCGCCATTCCTACCTATTCTGAGAACATGAGACAAAAGCACAAACACACACCCACACCCACAAAGCACCTTCTTCCCCCAAGTAGGTCTCTGACTATCCGGAGTGTCCTCTGACTATTGGGCCATACTATGTTCCCCTGAAATTGCCTGCCCTGTTTCAGATCTGGTTTCCTTGGCCAACTCTGTAAAGTTGTCAGGAGGCAGCGGTGATCCACTACCTGCTTTCTCACGAAAGGCCACTCTTCAGAGCTTTCCTGGCTTTTGGCCATCCTCATATCAGTAGGTACCAACAAAGACTGATTCTGTCCTTGGTAAATCCAAAGAAGTGAGACCACTGCTACTGGGACTGGAATGGAATTTGGGTGCCTGGCTTCCTTGATCCCAAGTTCAGAGAGTTCTATCACCAAGGATGTGAGGTGAGGTCTGAGGTCACTTACTTCAGGAACTGAATGAGCTCACACCCTTGGCAACCACTTTGTCCTAACAGTTGCTTACAACGGTCCCCTGAAATGAAGGCTGCCCCTACTTTCTGTGACAGTTTCACAAGTTAGAATGGTATATTAACCATAGGCAACCGGGAACAGCTCTCCACACAGCCTGGTTTGGTCCTTCTTCTCTACATTAAGAAGAGAGAGGATGATTCAGACATATCCCTTCATCCTGACCAGGTTGTTTGCAAGAGAAGATGACTTTTGCTCACTCAGTTCCTTCATAGCTGCCTACAACTTCTCCAGGGATCATTTTTGCATGTACCTTTGAGTTTCTTAGCAATAGGAAGTTCCCCTACATTCCTGTATTGTAAGACCTACTCTGTCCCTACTCTTCTGTAAAGTTAGATTGAGGGAACAGTGTATGGTTAGGGTTAATAACAGGTTCAATTTGCATTAGGAATCATTCTGCTGGATGAATAATGGTATTGAAAACCTGCGATATTTACAAGAATATATAGGTGAAAATTAAGTATGAAAACAGAAATCTAGGTAAGATTTGAAGCCCAGAAGAGCATTGGGACCTTGATTGTGATACTGAGCTTTGATTTATTTTCTGCACAGATGTCTCAGATACATCAATATACAATGGCAAAGGTCCGTGTATTTTGGATGATTGATTGTCAAAGAGAACTTCCAGTCAAAAAGGGATAATCAGTAGGATTAGGAAGATAGTCGGTAGGTTTAGAAAGGAGAGTGAGCATAGGATTTGGACCAAAAGTTCTTTAGCTATAGGGTTTTGGGTATAGAGTGAATGTAAATGTCACCACATGTGAAGAGTCAGTCACAATGATGAACTGGGGAAAATATGTAGGAAAGCAGATATCAATAGAGACATTAGGAAATCTGGCAAAGTGTAGTCCGTAGTGAAAGGTTAATAAAATAGGTACTTATCACTTCCTGTTTTCTGTATGCTTAATAAAACACTGTTGAAATCTTGAGAAATGTTTGCTAGTCTTGTTCCCAGAATGTGCTGTCCTCAGCTGCCAAACTGCAGAAAGTAATTCCTCACCCGGTTGCCCACAAACAGCTCACTCGCCCGGACCCATCAATAAACATCCTGCCCTGCCCTCTCCAAGGAAAGTATATAAGCTCTGCTTAAGCTGTTCTCAGGGCTCTCTGCTCTATTCAAGTGAACTCTGAGCCCCAGCATGCTGGAACCATAATAAACCCTTTGCTTTTGCATGACACAGTCTCTTGGTGGTTTCTTCCCCGGACGCTCGCCCGACCTTTACATATGGAGGTTCCACTGAGATCCAGCAGCGGCAGATGAGAGACCCCAACGGGCTCCTCTCGGGGTATGTAAGGTGCCTCTTTCTAGTTTCAGGTTTCAGGTTAGGGCTTGGCAAATGGCTGTTGATGAAGAGTGTGAGCTCTCTCCGACGGTGGCTGAGAGACATGTCATAGAGCCACAGGCCACGTCACTGGGGGACTCCCAAGAGGACTCGGGAAATCGAGGAACAATAGTCTCCTCGACTCAGTGATATTTTGTTTCAGATTCGGTATTGCCAGCCCATCGGGTTTTGCTGGCTACTCAGTCCTGGTCTCAGTGTTGGACGTCCATTGCCTGTCTTTATTGTATTGTCTTGTCTGTGTCGTGTGTCGTTGCTTTTACTGATTGTTTATCTTTCATTATGGGATAGAGCACTTCAATGCCTCTTTTGCTGACCCTTGATCATTGCACCAAAGTCCGCTTAAGGGCTCAGAATCTTTCTTTTTCAGTTAAACGCTGGACCTGGCAGACTCTCTGTGCCTCAGAATGGCCCACCTTTGGATTCAGATGGCCCCTAGAAGGATCTTTCTACTTCCCACTAATTTAAAAAGTCAGAGATATTGACTTTCAGCCAGTGCCACATAGACATCAGGATCAAGAGACATATATCTTAACTTTGCAGGACCTCTGCAATTCTCCTCCTCCATGTGTGAAGCTTTTCCTTGCCCCTGCCCCCGCTCCTACTCTTTCCGTCATGCTCTCTCAAACCTTCTGCTTCTCCTCCTCCTTCAACCTCTGTTCTCCCTGAGTCACAAGATTTTACTCTACTGGTCTCTCGTCCTACTACTTATTCCCTGCCCTCGTCCCCCAACCCCCAACACCCTCTAAGTAATTCCCCTGCTGCTGTCTCAGCCTCTCCGCCATTGGAGGAAGCTAAGCGAGCCCAGCGCACTCCAGATAACTCCCCTGCGGAAAACACAGCCCCTCCTTTCCTGGAGGTTGCTGGCCCGGCTAAAGGAATTTGCCGGCGTTGAATGATTGAAATCCCTGGAACTCACGTGATGCTCCCTCTCCATTTCTAAGGAACAATGATTGATGACAACCATGGGGGAAAAATGCAAGCCTACCAGTATTTACCTTTCTCCTCTTCAGACCTAAATAACTGGAAAAATAACAATCCCCCTTTTACCGAGGACCCAACCTGGGTCTCAGGTGTGGTTGAGTCATTGATGTTTTCACACCAGCCTACTTGGGATGACTGCCAACAACTCCTACGGACTCTCTTCATGACAGAGGAACAAAAGAGAATCTTCCTGGATTCTAGAAAAAAATATTCTCGGACCAGATGGGTGACCGACAAAACTTCCCAACATATGCAAAGCCGCCTTTCCCTTGCACCGACCCAACTGGGACCCCAAAACTTGTGAAGGTAATGAGCATCCTTCCTCTTATTGCCGGGCTCTAATAGTGGGTATCTTAGTGGCCGCTGGGCGACCAACTATTTTGGCCAAGGTAAGAGAGATTATTCAAGGGACTGATGAATGTCCCTCCATGTTCCTACAGAGAATTATGGAGGCATATAGGAAATTTAATCCTTTCGATCCTCAGGGAGAGAATCAAAAGGCATCTGTCATGGTGGCCTTTATTGGGCAAGCTGTTCTGGATATTAAAAGACAGTTACAATGCTTAGATGGATTACAAGATATGACTTTGAGAGGTTTAGTCAGAGAAGCAAAGAAGGTATACTATAAGAGAGAAACTGAGGAAGACTAGGGAGCAAAGGGAGGATAAAAGAAACAAAAGACAGACTAAGGCATTGACTAAGATCCTGGTCACAACAACAAATAGACCAGAAATTAAGAAACATGGAGACAGGAAGGGACACCGGGGCCCACACAAGAGGCCACCCCTGGCCTCAATTCAATGTGCCTACTCTAAAAAAAAGGACACTGGGCTAAAGAGTGCCCTAGAAAGTGACAGCCAGGCCAGCTGTACATTCTGACTCTGTAGGATTACTAAGAAAGTCGGGGCTCAGATCCTCTCCCCGAGCTCAGGGTAACTTTTGAAGTGGAGGGGACCCCAGTATACTTTGAAGTGGATACAGGGGCAAGATATTCTGCCTTTAAGGCCCCATTGGAACCTCTATCAAATAAAAGGTCTCTAATTCAAGGGGCTAATGGCAGTAAATATCGGGCTTGGACAACTAAGAGGACCATGGACCAGGGGAAAGGAAAAATCCATCACTCATTCCTAGTAATCCCAGAATGCACGGCCCCATTGATTGGCAGAGATCTGCTCACAAAGCTCTGGGCCAAAATAACTTTTTACCCTGAAGGCCCCCAAGTGGAATTTCTAAATCCTTCAGTAAAAACTCCTATAATCACGGCTCTAACTATGTCAGTAGAAAATGCACATCAAATCACTCACCTTTGTTCAAAGAAACTGCATTCATTTCTGAAAGATCAAGAACAGAGTTTTCCATTAACCAACTCACAGTGAAAGGAAACAACTGAATGGATAACAAAAGCCTGTTGGGTCCATCAATTGGTTAATTCTTACCCTTCCAAGCTTCCTGCAGGAAAGCACCTACGAGGAACCAGACCAGGACAATTCTGGGAAGTGGACTTTACTGAAATTAAGCCAGCAAGGAATGGACTTAAATATCTCCTAGTCTTTGTAGATACATTTTCAGGATGGATTGAAGCCCCCCCCCCAAAAAAAAAAAAGAAAAGAAAAAAAAATGAAACAGCGCAAATGGTGGTCAAGAAGATCCTGGAAGATATTTTTCCAAGGTACGGCCTGCCTAAAGTAATAGGGTCTGATAATGGACCGGCGTTCGTGGCCCAGGTAACTCAGAGGTTAGCAAGGACCCTGGGGATTAATTGGAAGTTACATTGTGTTTACAGACCCCCGAGTTAAGGACAGGTAGAAAGAATGAATAGAACCATTAAAGAGACCATAACGAAATTAAACTTAGAGACCGGCATAAAAGATTGGACTATGCTCCTGCTTTATGTACTGTTTCATGCAAGAAATACTCAATCTATTTCTTTGTGTAACCTCACACCCTGTGAAATTCTCTATGGTGTCCCTCCTCCAGTAAGGGACCTACCCCAACTCTAAGACCTAACGATTCCTTCCACACCCCCTTGCTTAACAGACTTAAAGCTCTTGAAAGAACTCAGGGATACCTGTGAAAACAGATGGCCACTGCCTGCCAACCTGGGGATGAGGGGACTCTACAGTGATATCAAGTAGAGACTTCGTCTATGTAAGACGACATCTGGTGTCATCCCTGGAACTCCGCTGAAAAGGACCATAACAGGTGCTACTTATAACACCTACAGGGTAAAGGTAGTCAAAATCACTTCCTGGATCCCTACCTCTCATCTCAAGCCTGTGCCCTGTCCAGACTCTGGCTGGAAACTGGAAAAGACTGGAAACCCTTTCAAATTGTGGATTCGCTGTGTGGATAAGGCTATAGACTCTCCCCTTGACCACCAGTAGTCCTAACCCTCATAAGCCTGTTCAGCAGCGATGGCTGATCACAAATCCTACTGGAATGGAAGTATGGTCTATCTTGCATACAGCCCGCTTAGGGACCTGGTGGCCATCTCTCCAGCCAGACATTTGTCAGCTGCGTATAGGTCTTCCCGATTGGGATATCCCTAATGAAGAGGATCCCACTAAAATTCCATTAAATTCCTTCCATACCATAGATAATGGAAACAAACATTATTGATGTAGGGACACGCGAGCCAGATGCTGGTTGGCTAGCCTAGATTACTATGTTTGCCCAGTGTACTATCAAAGCCACAAACAGTCAAGGCTGTGTGCGGGGAACGCC
Source organism: Callospermophilus lateralis (assembly GCF_048772815.1). Taxonomy (NCBI): domain Eukaryota; kingdom Metazoa; phylum Chordata; class Mammalia; order Rodentia; family Sciuridae; genus Callospermophilus; species Callospermophilus lateralis. The sequence continues at coordinate 504,043 of NW_027515807.1, forward strand.
GACATCTTCTGTAAGACATGGGGATGTGAGCATACAGGGACTGCCACATGGAACCCAAACTACTCATGAAATTCTCTACACAGCATTGGCCATATTACCAATTAGACAACCAAAACCGATGGCCCCCAGAGGGGTCTCTAGATCCTCAAATTCTGTGTGACCTTTTTAACTTCTGCAAGTGCTCAAAAGGGTGAAAGGAGATTCCTCTATGTGGAGGCCTTTTCTCTCCTTTGCTCACATCGTGAACTATGCTTCTCCAATACATGCTCACCCTCAGCCTTCTGCTCTAGGCTCTCTGTTGTCACTCCCACCTCATCAACTTGATTTCTCCCCTCCAATTACTATATTAAAAACCCAAACCTCCACCGTTTCTCAGACCATTGCCCCCTTGCTGAGGTAGCAGGTACTGAGGTAACCCTCCACTCACTCACTCCTCTCTTCTCCTGTCAGTGCCCACACTGGGTCCCACCAGGTCCTCTTACCAGCTAACCCAAAGCTCAAACCAGCTGAGAAGAGCCCTCAGACCCCTATCCAAGATGTAATGAAAATGGCCTTTAAAGTTGCTTTGCCATCACTGAAAACAGGTTACTAAGAATTTAAAGTCCCTTACAGGCTTTTTGGGATACTCACTCCCATCTCCCGCTCTGTTCTACCCGTTCTACTACTCATGTTTTTGTTGCTAGAAAGATCTCAAAACCCTTTTCCATTATTTTTTTACATCTCTCCTTCCTCATTCTCAGATCCAAAGAGCTGCTCTCAGCCCTGCATTCCCCGTCTTCCCCCTCTGTACCAGGCCCACAGGAAAGTCTTAACTGACCTTATCCAGAAGTTGTCACCATGGCTAACTTTAGGACTTTCAGCAAAAGAGTCCCTATAAAAGAGTTCAGTGTAGATAAACTTCCTCTTTTTGTGTTGCCCTGGTCTACCTGGCAACTGGCTGAAAAAAAATCAGCACTCCTGAGCTAGACACACCCTTACTAGTTTTTCACAACATATGTGATCAAGGCTTCTGTCCTTTAGCTGGGGCTTCATAGAGATGGCTACATTGCTAAGATGAATAAGTTACAAACTGGGCTCCATGGAAACAGCTGGCAGGGGGAAAAAAAGGGAAAAAAACGCTCTCCCCCACCCAGGTGTCCTTGAAAATTTAACTTGCCCAGAACTGAGGAAAAATAAGAAACAAAAACTGCTCTTTGTGAACTTCTGCAGACTGTGAACTTCAGAGCCCTTTCCCTTACACGTTGGGTACAAAATTCTGAAACTACCTAAACTTGGGTTTCAGGGGATTAATTGATTACAACAGAAGCAATGCCCTCTGAATCTGGTTGCAACCAAATATGACTGTTTCCTTGTCTTTGGTGCTATCTTAGGTGCCTTGCCTTGTCCGTCCCTACAACAATATAATTCTATATACTTAAACGTTGTTTATGTTTTTATGAAATGGTCAACAGAAGTGATTAATTGTGTAATGGTGCAGATGTTTCCCAGAGTGCTCTATTATGATGCAGGTTCATTGGAAGATCAAATAGAGGGGCATACAACCCGGTTCAGTTGGGAACATATATCTCTCACCTTAGCCATTCTATTATGAATAGGAGTTGCTGCCTGGGTTCGCACAGGAACCACTGCCCTGGTCCATGGGACACAACAAATGACCCAATTAGAAGAAGCAATAGATCAAAACTTAAAGATATTAGAAAATTCCATCACAACTTTGCAGGAATCTTTTACCTCTCTCTTTGAAGTTGTTTTACAGAAAAGTCGAGGTTTGGACCTCCATTTCATGAGAGAAGGGAGCCTTTGTGCTGCATTGAGGAAAGAATGTTTTTTTTTTTTTTTTTTTTTTTTTTTTTTTATGTCGACCATACTGGAGTTGTAACAAACCCTATGAGTAAATTAAAAAGATGCCTTGAAGAGCATCAAAGAGAGATAGAGACCCAAAATTGGTGGTTTGAGTCTTGGTTTACACAGTCCCCCTGGTTAACTACGTTTTAATCAACCCTGGCCGGTCCAATAATAATCCTCATTTTATTGCTTACTATAAAACCCTGTTTCTCAACCATGTAATTTCTTTTCTCCAAGCTCAAATTGGACAAGTTAAACTTATGTTAATACCCCACTAGCATACATAAAATGTGACACCCCCCAACAATCACTTTTATGATTAAAAGTAGCCAGAAGAAGAAGTGGGGAATGAAATGTTAATAAAATATGTACTTGTCACTTCCTGTTTTTCTGTATGCTTAACAAAACACTGTTGAAATGTTGAGAAATGTTTCCTAATCTTGTTCCCAGAATGTGCTGTCCCCAACTGCCAAACTGCAGAATGTACTCCCTCACGCGTTTACACACAAACCGCTAACTCGCCCTGACCCATCAATAAACTTCCCTCCCTGCCCTCTCCAAGAAAATTATATAAGTTCTGCTTAAGATGTTCTCAGGGCTCTCTGCTCTATTCAAGTGAGCTCTAAGCCCCAGCATTCTGGACCCCAAATAAACCCTTTCTGTTGCATGAGATAGTCTCTTGGTGGTCTCATCCTCTGACACTCGCCCTACATTTACTTGGATGATTGAATGTAGACAAGAACATCCATTCAAAAGTGATAGTCGGTAAAATTAGGAAGATAGTCAGTAGGTTTCGGAAGAAGAGTGAGTATAAAATTTGGAACAAAAGTTCTTTAGCAATAGGGTTTCGGTTACAGAGTGAATGTAAATGTCAACACAAGTGAAGAGTCAGTCACAATGATGAATTGGAGAAAATATGTTGGAATGCAGATATCAATACAGACATTACAAAATCAGGAAAAGTATAAAGTCAGTGATAGGATTAGACATTTTCAACAGGGTTGAGTTTGAATATATAATCTTAGGAAGAAACGAATATGTAGTCATCAATAGGATTGATATTTGAGAGCAATAGGCAAATTGGACATTGATGTTTTTAGTAATCCATGTTCACTTTCCATTTAGGCTTTGGTTCAAATATAAGTTTGACCTTTGAATTTTGTGTCCAGAATATTACTGTGATAACATGTATATATAGATCGGGTGACATAAGTATTTCTTCCACCATTTTTGGGAGCAATATTTTGAAGACTTATAAATTAGTATTTGGGGTACAAACAGGTGTACCCGGTGTCTATGAATATAGAGATAATGCATGAATAGACCAACTGTGAATAAGTAATATAACTGGTTCCACTTTAAATGGTGGATTGAATTGATATCTGAAAATATAAAAAATCGTATATTGATATACAATCATTCATTCCAACAAGTTATACATCAATGTTAATATTAGGGTTATGGTTTATCATGAAGGGTGTGTGAGTTTTGCTTCAATGTGATTATAAAAATCGAAAATAATGTGTTTGTAAAAAAGAATCTTGAGAAGACCAGTCAAGAAATATGGAAGAATACATGTGTTCTAAAGTAGGAAGTGATTGAAAGTGAAAAAATGCCTATAATTTTCTGATCTTTTTGATGAAATATATATCCTATGATGTGCATAAACTGAAGAAATAGTAATGTACCAGTGTTGAATTAAAATGAACATCAAAATACACATCATGTTCCATATGAATCTTCTTGCATTGAGGTTAAACTGGGTCAGTTACTCTAGATATATTAGGATTTGTATGCAACATTCACTGAAGTTAGTTTTCAGTACTAAAAACAAAAAAGTATTTCAGGTGGATGAATATTTCTGAGAATAATATTTAGAAAAGATGATCATAAATCCACATACATGAATATGAATGAATTAAGGGAGTGTATATTAAGATACAAATATTTCATATTTTTAAAAATCTGGAGAATGTGTGTATGTATATATATATATATATATATATATATATATATATATATATATATATATACACACACACACACACATATATATATACATACACACACACATTAAAAACTAGCAATATATATGCTATTCGAAATTCATGATGAAATATATATCATTCACAGATCTAAAAATATTCATTTTACTGAACATGGATTTATATATAATGTTGTAAAACTAGGAAGCTCACCCATTGGTTATATTTTCAGTTCCAACAGCGTTTAGGAGGAGTGATCTTCTCTCACAATTTGTATCTGCCAAGTCGTTCACCTCACAAGGATGTAGGTGTGGTACCAGGTAGGATTCTATATGTGTTTATTGCTGTTGCATTGGGAGTTTAGTAATTGCTTCATGGAATCCAAGGAGTTCAACTGGGACACAGTGCTGGAGCGAGTTCTCTCAGGCGTGGTGCGTTAGGGTATGCAGGAGAATGCACCAACCAGGCTTCTATCCCACATAACGTGCCCCCTTAAACATAGCAACCTGATTGTAAACATTGCCCTGAAACGTCACCATATAACAAGATGCCTTTGCATAGGAGGGTCTGCTGATTGCACCATGTCAGTCACAAGCCATTTGGAAGCCAATGGCAGATCCACATGGCCCCACCATAGATATTTTTTCACACACCTGCCAACCACTACTCTAGGACAACTACTCAGCAGGCTCGAACTTATTTTCATGAAACCCAATCAATCAAGGCACTGTCTGGTACACTCATGATCAGCAACAGAATATCCAATGGTTCTCCAGTGCCACCTGGTCATGGGAAATTGAAAATTTTCATGGTATTTATCTAGCCATTTTTCACGGATGAAGTTGGATGCACTGTGCGTTTCAATTCCTTCAGGAACCATTAAATGTTGAGGAAACTGATTTCAATGTAAGTTCTGGAGAATTCTCACGGGCAAGGCTTCCCAAAGAGTGGCCAAAAGGTCACATGAAGCCAGGGCCATTGAGGTCTAAAATGTGATGTCATTGTCTGTTTTGACTCTCAACAATGGCTTCCAAGTCTTTCAGAATAAAATCATGTGATATCCTGGTTGAGATCAGAGTGCCCTGTGGAAAGCTACCCTGGGCCTTCATCTCAGTTTCCAAGGATGACTCTCAGGCGTGGCTTTCTCAAATCCCAACACAATTCATAGCAATACTTCTCTGAGGTGAGTTCCAGAACTCAGTCTCTAAGGGGAATCACACCAGAGTTCAAGCCCAGGTGAACCCAGTCATCTCTTCCAACTGCCACACAAATGACCACAATAAAACCGAAATTCTCCCACATGGTCCTCATCTTCTTCCATATTGACACTCATCATAACCTCTGGCTGGAGGTGTCCATGAGGGACGCAGCCCAAGACAGTGTCCAAAATAAGCTCTGTTGCTCCTCATTTGCCTAAATTCAGGGTGGCCTGGACACCCTTCCTTTGTACCAGGAGTGATCAAAAAGGCCTGCCTGTCATACTGCTCCACTTTTCCCATTTGAGGCCTATTGAGTGTCGCTTAAAGATACTTTATGTGAATTGGAGTGATGAGAAAACCTAAGCACCTACGGGATAGCCTCAGAAGGGCTTTGGTGAACTCATCTGACCCAAATGATCCCTATTCTCATTTGATGGAATTCAGGAACCTTACAGAGGAAGGCAGAAGACTTCATCCACAATTACAGCTCTTTTTGCCATTTTTGATTTGGATGCACACATGGGATCTTTCTTTAGATCCATCAGGTGCTGAGAATCTAAGTCAAAGAATCGCACTGGGCCAAGAGGCTGATTCAGACACAACTCTTTCCAAATCAATTAAGTAAAGAGCCAAAGGTGAAGCCTATTTATTTCCATTTGAAAACTATTTTCTTTAGGATTCACAAAGGGGTGGTGTGAGACAAAGACTTCCTGACTCTCAGGGCAACAGAACAATAGGCAAGCAAATGGCCCAAAGCAGGGTTTCTCCACTGAGACTTTCCTGGTCAACTGATATCTGAGTTTTCTCAGATGCTCGTCATTTCCTTCAGCTATCCAGAACATTGCCTTGTCACAGAGCTTGGGTGTGGTACATAACTTAGACACAAAACCATGAGCCTATTCTGGAGAGTGTCCAGAATTCTGGAGGAAAACAGCAACTTAAGAAGGTAGCAGGTATTGCCCATTAATAAGGCAATCCACAGTCCATTCATAAAATGGGCAGGATGAATGCTGGGAAGCTTTCTACTAGACAGGACATATCCATTGATGCATTCTCTTTTCTAATGTCTACAACCACGGACACAGTGTGATACACAGACCCAGAAACACTTGCCTTGTTAAACGACTTACTAAAAACAGTTCACTCCAAACCAAACAAACTGACTTTTCTTCCTATTCTCAGAACATGGGGCAAAACCACAAACCCACACCCACACCGGCAATGACACCTTCTTCCCCCAAATAGGTATGAGACTATCCGGAGTATCCTCTGACTGGTGGGCCATACTATGTTCCCCCGAAATGTCCTGTCCTGTCTCAGATCTGGTCTCCTTGGCCAACTCTGTGAAGTTGTCAGGAGCCAGGAGTGAGCCACTATCTGCTTTTCCAGGAAAAACCCCTCTTCCAAGCTTTCCAGGCATTTGGCTTCCTCACCTTAGTAGGTACCAAGAAAGACTGATTCTGTCCTTGGTAAATCCAAACAAGTGAGACCACTGGGACTGGGACTGGGACTGGATCAGGGTGCCTGGCGTCCTGGATCCCATGTTCAGAGAGTTCCATCAATAAGGAAGTGCTTTGAGGACATTTCCTTCAGGAACTGAATGAGATCACTGCCTCGGCAACCACTTTGTCCTAAGAGTTTCTTCCAAGGGTCCCATGAGATGGAGGCTGCTCCTACTTCCTGTGACACTTTCACAAGTTAGAATGGTATATCAACCATAGGGAACCAGGAAGAGCTCTCCACACAGTCTTGGTTTGGTCCATCTTCTCTACATTAAGATGAGAGAGGCTGATTCAGAAACATCCCTTCATCCTGACCAGGTTGTTTGCAATGGAAGATAACTTTTGCTCTCTCAGGTCCTTCATATTTGCCTACATCTTCTCCAGGGATCATTTCTGCATGGAGCTTTGAGGTTCTCAGCAGATGGAAGATCCACTACATTCCTGTATTGTAAGATCAACACTGTCCCTGCTCTTCTGTAAACATGTTATTAACACAAACAGTGTATGGTTAGTGTTAATAACATGTTCCATTTGGGTTAGGAATTATTCTGCTGCATGAATAATGGTATTGGAAACTTGTGATTATTTTAAGAATATAGAGATGAAATATATGTATGAAAAAAGAAATCTAAGTAAGATTTGAAGCCCAGAAGGGCATTGGGCCCTTAATTGTGATACTTAGCGTTGAATTACATTCTGCACCGATGTCTCAGATAAATCAATATACAATAGCATAAGACCTTTTACCTTGAATGATTGAATGTAGAAGAGAACATCCAGTCAAAAAGGGATACTCGGTAGGATTAAGAAGATAGTTAGTATGTTTAGGAAGAAGAGTGAGTATAGGATTTGGAACAAAAGTTCTTTAGCAGTAGGTTATTTATTAGGGTGTGAATGTAAATGTCAGCACATGTGAAGAGTCAGTCACAATGATGAACTGGGGAATATATGTAGGAAAGCAGATAGCAATAGAGACATAATGAAATCAGGCAAAGTATAAAGTGAGGTATAGGATTAGACATTTTCAATTGGGTTGAGTTTGAATATATAATTTTAAGAAGAAACACATATGTAGTCACCAATAGGATTGACATTTGAGAGCATTAGGGAACCTGGACATGGATGTTTTTAGTAATCCATGTTTTCTTTCCATTTGGGCTTTTATACAATCATAAGTGTGACCTTTGCATTTTGTGTCCAGAATATTTCTGTGATTAAATGTATATAAAGATCAGGTGACATGAGTCCACATCCACCATTTCAGGGAGCAATATTTTGAAGACGTATAAATTAGTATTGGGGGTACAAAGAGGTGTACACTGTGTCTATGAATATAGAGATAATGCATGAATAGACCATAGTGTGAATAAATAATATAACTGGTTCCACTTTAAATAATGGATAGAATTGATATCTGAAAAGATATAAGAAATCTTATATTGACATACAATCATTCATTCAAACCAGTTATACATCTAATGGTAATATCAGAGTGATAATTAATATGAATGGTATGTGAGTTTTGCTTCAAAAGTGATTATGAAAATCAAAATTAATGTGTTTGGTATAAAATCTCATGAAAAGACCAGTCAAGAAACTTAGAGGAATACATGTGTTCTGAAGCAGGAAGTGATTGAAAGTGAAACAAATGCCTATAAATTTTTGAACTTGTGGATGAAATGATATATCTTATGATGTCCATAAACTGAAAAAATAATAATGTACCAATATTGAATAAAAATAAACTTCAAAATACACATCATGTCCCGTAGGATTCTACTTGCATTGATGTTAAACTGATTCAGTTACTGTAGAAATATTAGGATTTGTAAGCTCCATTCACTGAAGTTAGTTTTCAGTACTAGGAAATAAATATGTATTTCAGGCGGATGAATATTTCTGAGAATTATCTTGTGAAAAGTTGGTTATAAACCACATATAGAAACATGAGTGAATTTAGGGAGTGTATAATAAGACATATATATTTCATATTTTGAAAAATCTGGACAGTATATATATATAGATAGATAGATAGATAGATAGATAGATAGACACACGCAGACATTATAATGTAGCAATACAAATGCTAATCGAAATTCACCGTGTAATACATATCATCCACATATCCAAAAATATTCATTTTACTGAACATCGATTTATATATAATGTTGTTCATCTAGGAAATTCACCAATAGGTTTAATTTTTAGTTCCATCATTATTTAGGGGGAGTGATATCTTATCACAATATGTATCTTTCAAAATCAGCGAGCTTACAAAAATGTACTTGTGATACCAGGTAGGATTCTAAATATGCATAAAAAATACATGTAATGAATAGGCTACAGAGAATGGGAGACAGAAATTTACATATGTGTTAACTTTAAAAACTCATGGAGAACTATTACAATGAAAAGTTTACTAGATTTATAACACATACCCTTGATAAAGCAGAAGGGAAGTCCAAGTATACACCATGCCTCCTATGAACGGCCTGTATTTCTATTCTGTTAGGTTTCTTGTTCTCCATCATATTAGGATTAGTAGTCAGAGTCTAGTAGGTTATGGGTTAATGTCAGGGATTCAGTATTTCAAATGGAAAATATGAAAATGAATCTAATGTGTATGCAAATATGTGCTACACAAAAATCATCCCACTCTCATCCAGAACAATGCCTTGACATAACCTTCGCCCCAATTAAGACACAATTAGTGGAGAAGAGTTAGAAAATCTGTGAATACGTATGTGGAAATGAAAATGCTCAGGAGTTCACAGCCTTGGAGGCGGTAGAGAAATTTCCAAAAGTATGGGATAGGGTAAATACTCCACAAATATGGAGTTCTGCTGGCCTAATGACTCTTTGAGAAACTGCCTTTGAAGTTGGGACCTTGTAATATATGTTGTTGTCAGGAGCTTCAGGTTCCTTTGTAGTGAGACAATCAAAGCTGGATCTGCATATATGTCACCTGAAGGACATGGTTTCTTATTTTCTAGTGAACATGAGGCAGCAGTTCTGAATTCCCTCATTGTAGGTAAACTGTGGCCACTGGGAGCTAAGTGTCTCCTCGTGTGGACTGAGAAGCCATTTGGTCATCCTCCACTTTTCCTGGTGATTCTTACTGCTGCACTGGGAGTTTGGTATTGGCATCAGTAAGTACCATGAGTTCAACGGGGACACAGTGCTGGAGGGAGTACTCTCACGTGTAGTGGGTCAGGGTGTGCAGGAGAATGCCCCAACCAGGCTTCTATTCAACAAAGCTTGCCTCCTTGTCTGCAGCAACCCAATTCTGAACATTGCCCTAAAACCTCTCAATGTAACAAGATGCCTTAACATATAAGGTTCTGCTGGCTGCACCATGTCAGTCACAAGGCATTTGGAAGCCAATGGCAGATCCATGTGGCCCCATCACAGATGTTTTATCATACACCTGCAAACCACTGCTCTAGGCCCACTACTAAGCAGGTTCCAACGTACTGGCACCTTTGTTCTACACCATTTTCATGAAACCCAGTAAATCAAGGCACTGTCTGGTACACTCATGATCAGCAACAGAACATCCAAAGATTCTCCAGTGCCACCTGCTCTTGGGAATTTCAAATATTCCATGGTATTTATCTAGCCATTTTTCAAGGATGAAGTTGGTGTCACTGTGGGTTTCAATTCATTCAGGAACCATTAAATGGTGAGGAAGCTCATTTCAATGAAAGCTCAGGAGAAGTCTCACAGGCAAGTCTTCCCAAAGATTGGCCAAAAGGTCAAATGAAGCCTGGCCCATTGAGGTCTACAATGTGAGTTCCATGTGTGATTTGACTCTCAAGTATGGCTGCCAAGTTTTTCAGAATAAAATCATGTGATATCCTAGCTGAGATTCCCAGTGCTCTGTGGAAAGCCATCCTGGGCCTAAATCTCAGTCTCCAAGGGCAATTCTCATGTGTGGCCTTCTAATATCCCAACAGAATTCATGGTAATACTTCTCTGAGTTCAGTTCCAAAACTCAGTCTCTAAGGGGAATCACACCATAGTTCAAGCCCAGGTTGACCCAGGAATCTCTTCCTACTGCCACACAACTGACCACAATTAATACCAAAACACTCCCACATGGCCCTCATCTTCTTTTATATAGGCACTCATCATAACCCCTGGGTTGAGGTTTCCATGAGGGGTGCATACCAAGACAGTGCCCAAAATAATCTCCCTTGCCTCTAATTTGCCTAAAGTCAGGGTGGCCTGGAAACCCTTCCTGTTAAACAGGAATGATCAAATAGGCCTGCCATTAATACTGATCTACTTCTCCAAATAATCACACTGGGAAAATATGCTGATTAAGACACATCTCTTTACAAAGCAATAAAACAAAGAGCCACAGGTGATGCCTATTCATTTCCATTTGAAAACTCTTTTCTTCAGGATTCACAAAGGGGTGGCCTAAGGCAAAGACCTTCTAGATATTCACAGCACCAGAACCATAGGTAAGCAAAATTCCCAAAGCAGGGTTTCTCCACATAGTCTTTACTGTTCACACTGATATCTGAGTTTCCTGAGATGCTCCCATTTCCTTCAACTCTCCAGTACATGGCCATGTCACAGAGCTTGGAGGTGGTACATATCTTGGACAGAAAACCATGAGCCTATTCCGGAGAGTGGCCAGAATTCAGGAATAAAACAGGAAATTAGGAAGTTAGTCATTGCTACCCATCCATAAGGAAAGCTGCAGTCCAATCATGAATCGGGCAGTATGAATTTTGGGAAGCATTGTACTAGACAGGACACATTCATTGATGCATTATGTTTTCTAATGTCTACAACTACAAACACAGTGGGATAAATAGACATAGAAACACTTGCCTTGTCAAACGACTTACTAGAAACAGTCCACTTCAAATCAAACAAACTGCCTTTCCTACCAATTCTCAGAACATGAGACAAAACAACAAACTCACACCCACAACAACATAGGACTTTCTTCCCCCAAGTAGGTCTTTGACTCTCGGAATTTCCTCTGACTGTTGTACCATACTATGTTCCCCCAAAATGCCCTGTACTGTCTCAGAGCTGGAATTTTTGGCCAACTCTTTGAAGTTGTCAGGAGCCAGCTTTGAGCCACTACCTTCTTTCTCAGGGAAGGCCACTCTCCAAAGCTCTCCTGGCATTTGGCCATTCTCAAATCAGTAGGTACCAAGAAAGACTGATTCTGTCCTTGGTAAAACCAAACAAGTGAGCCCACTGGGACTGGGTCTGGGACTGGTTCTGTGTGCCTGGCTTCCGGGATTCCAAGTTCAGAGTGTTCCAAGACCAAGGAAGTGAGATAGGTCACTTCCGTTCGGAACTGAATGAGGTCACTGGTTTGGCAACCACTTTGTCCTAACAGTTCCTTCAAAGGTTCCCATGAGATGGAGGCTGCCCCTACTTTCTGTGACACTTTCACAACTTAGAATGGTATATCAACCATAGGCACCCAGGAACAGCTCTCACACAGAACTGGTTTGGTCCATCTTCTCTACATTAAGAAGAGAGAGCCTGATTCACACACATCCCTTCATCCTAACCAGGTTGTTTGCCTTACAAGATGACTTTTGCCCTCTCAGGTCCTTTATAGCTGCCTTCATCTTCCCCAGGGATAATTTTGCATGGACCTTTGAGGTTCTCAGCGGGTGGAAGATCCCCTATATTCCTCTATATTAAGACCAACTCTGTCCCTGTTCTTCTATAAAGTTAGATTGAGGGAACAATGTATGATTAGGGTTAATAACATGTTCGATTTGAGTTAGGAATCATTCTGCTGGATGAATAATGGTATTGGGAACCTGGGATATTTATAAGAATATAGTTGTGAAATATAAGTATGAAAACAGAAATCTAGGTAAGATTTTAAGCCCAGAAGGGCATTGGGTCCTTGATTGGAATACTTAGCACTGAATTTCGTTCGCACAGATGTCTCAGATAAATCAATATACAATGGCATATCACCTTGTACCCTGGATGATTGAATGTAGAAGAGTTCATCCAGTCAAAAAGGGATAGTTGATAGGATTAGGAAGATAGTCGGTCTGTTTCGGAAGAAGAGTGAGTATAGGATTTGGACCAAAAGTTCAATAGCCCTAGGTTTTCGGTTAGAGAGTGAATGTAAATTTCAGCACATGTGGAGAGTCAGTCACAATGATGAACTGGGAAAATTATGTAGGAAATCAGATATCAATACACACATTATGAAACCAGGCAAAATATAAAGTGAATGATAGGATTAGACATTATCAATAAGGTTGAGTTTCAATATATAATCTTAGGAAGAAACAAATATGTAGTCACCAATATGATTGACATTGGAGAGCATTAGGCAACCTGGACATGGATGTTTTTAGTAATCCAGGATCACTTTCCATCTAGGATTTGCTACAATCAGAAGTGTGACCTTTGCATTTTGTGATCAGAATATTACTGTGATAAAATGTATATGTAGATCAGGTGACATGAGTATTTCTTCTAACATTTCTTGGAGCAATATTTTGAAGAGATATAACTTAGTATTGGGGGTACACAGAGTTGTACCCTGTGTCTATGAATGTAGAAGAAATGCATGAATTGACAATACTGTGAATAAATAATATACTGTTTCCACTTTAAATCATGGATTGAATTGATATCTGAAAATACGTAAGAAATCTTATATTGATATACAATCATTCATTCCAACGAGTTATACATCTAATGGTAATATTAGGGTTATGTTTTATCATGAAGGGTGTGTGAGTTTAGCTTCAAAAGTTATTATGGAAATGGAAAATAATGTGTTTGGAAAGAAATCTCATAAAAAGATGAGTCAAGAAATATAGAGGAATTCATATGTTCTGAAGCAGGATTTGATGGTAAGTATAAAAAAAGCCTATAAATTTCCTAACTTGTGGATGAAATATATATCCTATGATGTGCAAAAACTGAAAAAATAGTAATGCACCAGTGTTGAATGAAAATGAACGTCAAAATACACATCATATCCCATAGGAATCTACTTGCATTGATGCTAAACTGTGTCAGTTACTGTAGAAATATTATGATTTGTATGCACTATTCACTGAAGTTAGTTTTCAGTAGTAGGAAACAAATACGTATTTCAAGTGGATGAATTTTTATGAGAATAATCTTGTGAAATGTTGACTATAAATTTACATATATGAACACGAATGAATTTAGGGAGTGTATAATAAGAAACATATATTTCATATTTTGAAAAATCTTGAGAGTGTATATATATATATAGATATGTGTGTGTGTGTGCATTTATGTATATATATATATATATATATATATATATATATATATACACACACACACACACACACACACACACACACAGAGACACTAAAATGTATCAATATGCATGCCAATCGAAATTCACTATGAAACATATATCATCCACAGATCCAAAAATAATCATTTTACTGAACATGGATTTATGTATAATATTGTTCAACTAGGAAGTTCACCCATAGGTTGAATTTTAAGTTCCAACAGCGTTTAGGAGGAGTGATCTTTTCCCATGATTTGTATCTCCCAAGACAGCCAAACTCACAAGGATGTACGTGTGATACCAGTTTTGTTTCTATATTTACATATAAAAATACATGTGCTGAACAGGCTACAGAGAAAGGGAGACAGGAATTCACATATTTGTTAACTTTAAAAACACATGGAGATCTATTTCAATTAAAAATTGACTAGATTTATAACACCTACACTTTATCATGCAAAAGGAAAGTCCAACTATACACCATGCCTTCTCTGAACTGCTTTCATTTCCATTCTGTTTGGTTATTTTTGTCCATCATTTTAGGATTAGTAGTCAGAGTCTATTAGGGTATGGGTTAGTGTCACGAATTCAGTAATTCGAATGGAAAATAGGAAAATGAATCCAATGTGTATGCAAATATGTGCTACACAAAAATATTCCCACTCTCATCCAGAACATTGCCTTTACATTACCTTTGCCCCAAATAAGACACGATTAGAGAAGAAGAGTTAGGAAATCTGTGAATACATATCTGAAATGGAAAATATTCAGGAGTTCACAATATTGGATGTGGTAGAGGAGTTTCCAAAAGTAAGGGACAGGGTAAACACTTCACAAACATGGAGCTCATTGGGCCTAAAGACTCTTGAGAAACTGCCTCTGAGGTTGGGCACTTGAAATATATGTTGTTGTCAGGAATTTTAGCATCCTTTATAGTGAGACCAACAAAGCTGGGTCTGATCTCTGTGACCTGGAGGATATGTTTTTTTTTTTTTTATTTTCCAATGAACATGAGGAAGCAGTGCTGAATTCTCTCTTTGTAGGTAAACTGTGGCCACTGGGGTCTAAGTGTCTCCCCATGTGGACTGTGAAGCCATTTGATCATCTTCCACTTTTCGAGGTGTTTCTTGCTTCTGCATGGTGAATTTGGTATTTGCTTCAGGAAATACAAGGAGTTCAACAGGTACCAGTTATGGAGGGAGTTCTGTCACGTGTGGTGGGTCAAGGTCTGCAGGAAAATGCACCAACCAGGCTTCTACCCCACATAGCTTGCCCGCTTGTCCATAGCAATCTGATTCTGAACATTGCCCTGAAACCTCTCCATATAACAAGATGCTTTTATATATAAGGGTCTGCTGACATCACCATGTCAGTCTCAAGCCATTTGGAATCCAAGGGCAGATCCACATGGTACCACCACAGATGTTTTATCACATACCTGCACACCACTGCTCTAGGCCCACTACTCAGCAGTCTCCAACTTACAGGGATCTCTTTTCTACACTGTTTTCATGAAACCAAGTAAATCCAAGCACAGTCTGGTACACTCATGATCAGCAACAAGTCATCCAAAGTTTCTCCATTGCCACCTGGTCATGGAAATTTCAAAAAATCCATGGTATGTACATAGCTATTTTTCAAAGATGAAGTTGGAGGCACTGTGGGTTTCAATTTATTTAGGAAACATTAAATGGTGAGGAAGCTCATTTCAAAGAAATCTCTGGAGAACTCCCACAGGCAAGGCTTCCCAAAGAGTGGCCAATATTTCACATGAATCCAGGCCCATTGAGGTCTAAAATGTGAGGTCCATGTGTGTTTTGACTCTCAATTATGGCTGCCAAGACTTTCAGAATAAAATCACGTGAAATCCTGGCTGAGATTCCCAGTGCTCTGTGGAAGCCACCTTGGCCTAGATCTCAGATTTCAGGGTGACTCTCATGTGTTGCCTCCTAAAATCCCAACACAATTCATGGCAATACTTCTCTGAGGACAGTTCCAGAATTCAGTCTCTAAGGGGAATAACACCAGAGTTCAAGCCAAGGTGAACTAAGTCATCTCTTTCAACCGCCACACAAATGACCAGAATTAAAACCAAAACACTCCCACATGGCCCTCAACATCCTCCATATAGACACTTATCATAACCTCTGGCTGGAAATTTCCATGAGGGGTGCAGACAAAGAAAGTATCCAAATAAATTTCCTTGCCCCTCATTTGCCTAAAGTCAGGGTGGCCTGGACACCCTTCCTGAGAACCAAGAGTGATTAAATAGGCCTGCACTTAATACTGCTCTGCATCTCCAATTTGGGGCCTACTTACTTGGGGCCTACTTACTTTCAGGTATAGATTCTTTATGTGATTTGGAGTCATGAGAAAAGCCAAGCACCTCTGGGCTAGTCACTGCAGGGTTTGAAGAACTCATTTGACCCAAATTATCCCTATTCTCACTTGATGGATTTCAGGAACCTAACAGAGGAAAGCAAAAGACTTAATCTACAATGACTGCTCATTTGGCCATTTTGGTTTTGCATGCACACATGGTATCTTTCTTTAGATCCATCAGGTGCTAAGAATCTAAGCCACCGCCTCACATAGGGTCATGAGGCTGATTCAGACACATCCCTTTCCAAAGCAATCAAGCAAAGAGCCACAGGTGATGCCCATTCATTTGCATTTGACAACTCATTTCTTCAGGCTTCACAAAGGGGTGGTCTGAGGCAAAAAGCTTCCTGAAATTCAGGGCAACAGAACAATAGGTAAGCAAATGGCCCAAAGCAGGATTTCTCCACTGAGACTTTCCTGGTCACACTGATATCTGAGTTTTCTGAGATGCTCGCCATTCCCTTTAGCTATCCAGTACATGGCCCTGTCACAGAGATTGGAGGTGGTATATATATTGGACACATAACCATGAGCCTATTCTGAGGAGTGGAGTGGATTCAGGAACAAAATAGAATCTTAGGAAGATAGTAGGTGTTGCCCATTCATAAGGCAAGCCGCAGTCCATTCATAAATTGGCAGGATGAATGTTGGGAAGATTTCTACTAGACAGGAGACATCCATTGATGCATTCTCTTTTCTAATGTCTAGAACCACGGACACAGTGGGATACACAGACTTAGAAACACTCGCCTTTTCAAAAGACTTATTAGAAACAATTCACTTCAAACCAAAAAACCGCCTTTATTACCTATTCTCACAACATGAGACAAAACCACAAACCAACACCCACATACACAAAGACACCTTCTTCCCCAAGTCAGTTTGTGACTATCCATAGTGTCCTCTGATTGGTGGGCCATACTATGTTACCCCGAAATGGCCTGTCCTGTCTCAGATCTGGTCTCCTTGTTCAACACTGTGAAGTTCTCAGGAGCCAGTGGTGATCCACTAACTGCTTTCTCAGGAAAGGCCACTCTTCAGAGCTTTCCTGGCATTTGGGCATCCTCACCTCCGTAGGTACCAACAAAGACTGACTCTGTCCTTGGTAAATCTGAACAATTGAAACCACTGCGACTGGGACTGAGACTGAGACTGAATTTGGGTGCCTGGCTTCCTGGATCCCAAGTTCAGAGAGTTCCATCACAAAGGATGTTAGGTGAGGTCACTTCCTTTAAGATCTGAATGAGGTCACTGCCTTGGCAACCACTTTGTCCTAACAGTTGCTTCAAAGTGTCCCATAAAATGGAGGCTGCCCCTACATCCTGTGACACTTTCACAAGTTAGAATGGTATATCAACCATAGGCACCCTGGAAGTGCTCTCCACACTGGCCTAGTTTGGTGCTTCTTCTCCATATTAAGAAGAGAGAGGCTGATTCAGACACATCCCTTCATCCTGACCAGGTTGTTTTCAATGGAAGATGACTTTTGCTCTCTCAGTTCGTACATATGTGCCTACAACTTCTCCAGGGATCATTTTTGCGTGGACCTTTGAGTTTCTCAGCAGTTGGAAGAAACCGTAAATTCCTGTATTGTAAGACCAACTCTGTCCCTGCTCTTCTGTAAAGTTAGATTGAGGGAAGAGTGTATGGTTAGGGTTAATAACAGTTTCGATTGGGGTTAGGAATCATTCTGCTGGATGAATAATGGTATGGCGAACCTTCGATATTTTCAAGAATATATAGGTGAAATATAAGCATGAAAACAGAAATAAAGGTAATATTTGAAGCCCAGAAGGGCGTTGGGCCCTTGATTGCAATATTTAGCATTGATTTATTTTCTGCACAGATGTCTCAGATAAATCAATATACAAATGCATAGGACATTGTACTTTGGATTATTTATTGTCAAAGAGAACTTCCAGTCATAAAGGGATAGTCGGGGGGCTGGGGATGTGGCTCAAGTGGTAGCGGGCTCGCCTGGCATGCGTGCGGCCCGAGTTCGATCCTCAGCACCATGTACAAACAAAGATGTTGTGTCTGCCAAGTACTAAAAAAAATAAATGTTGAAAAATTCTCTCTCTCTCTCCCTCTCTCTCTAACTCTTTCTTTAAGAAAAAAAAATTTAAAAAAAAGAATAGTCGGTAGGATTAGGACGATAGTCGGTAAGTTTAGAACGGAGAGTGAGTATAGGATTTGCACCAAAAGTTCTTTAGCTATGGGGTTTCGGGTATAGAGTGAATGTAAATGTCAGCACATGTGAAGAGTCAGTCACAATGATGAAATGGGGAAAATATGTAGGAAAGCAGATTTCAATAGAGACATTAGGAAATCTGGCAAAGTATATTTGGTAATGAAAATTTAGTAAAATAGGTAAATGTCACTTCCCGTTTTTCTGTATGCTTAACAAAACACTTTTGAAATCTTGAGAACTGTTTGCTAATCTTGTTCCCAGAATGTGCTGTCCCCAACTGCCAACCTGCAGAATGTACTCATTCACCCGGTTGCACGCAAACTGCTCACTCGCCCAGACCAAACAATAAAGTTCCCTCTCTGCCCTCTCCAAGCAAAGTATATAAGCTCTGCTTAAGCTGTTCTCAGGGCTCTCTGCTCTATTCAAGTGAGCTCTGAGCCCCAGCATGCTGGACCCCCAATAAACCCTTTGCTTTTGCATGAGACAGTCTTTTGGTGGTCTCTTCACCCAATGCTCGTCTGACCTTTACATATGGAGGTTCCAGTGAGATCCGGCAGCGGCGAACGAGAGACCCCAACAGGCTCCTCTTGGGGTATGTATGGTGCCTCTTTCTGGTTTCAGGTTTCAGGTTAGGGCTTCGCAAAATGGCTGTCAATGAAGAGTGTGACCTCTCTCCGATGGTGGCTGACATACGTGTCACAGAGCCACAGGCCACATCCCTGGGGGATGCACCAGAGTACTCGGGAAATCGAGGAGCAATAGTCTCCTCAACTCAGTGATATTTTGTTTCAGATTCGGTATCGCCAGCCCATCGGGTTTGGCCAGATACTTAGTCCTGGTCTCAGTGTTGGAAGTTCCATTGTCTGTCTTTATTTTCTTGTCTTGTCTGTGTCGTGTGTCATCGCTTTTACTGTTTGTGTATCTTTCATTATGGGACAGAGCACTTCAATGCCTCTGTCCCTGACCCTTGATCACTGGACCAAAGTACCCTTAAGGGCTCAGAATCTTTCTTTTTCAGTAAAATTCTGGACCTGGCAGACTCTCTGTGCCTCAGAATGGCCCACCTTTGGATTCGGATGGCCCCTAGAAGGATCTTTCTACTTCCCACTAATTTAAAAAGTCAGAGGATATTGTATTTCAGCCAGGGCCACATATCCATCCGGATCAACAGCCATATATCTTAACTTGGCAGGACCTCTGCAAATCTCCTCCATGGGTGAAGCATTTCCTTGCCCTACCCCCGCTCCTACTCCTTCCCCCATGATCTCTCAAACCCTCTGCTTCTCCTCCTCCTCCACCCTCTGTTCTCCCTGAGTCACAAGATTTGACTCTACTGGACTCTCGTCCCCCTCCTTATCTCCTGCCCACGTCCCCCAAAGACCAACACCCTCTAAGTGATTCCCCTGCTGCTGACTCAACCTCTCCACCATTGGAGGAAGATAAGCCAGCCCAGCGCCCTCCAGATAATTTCCCCGCAGCACACACAGCCCCTCCTCTTCTGGAGGAAGCTAGCCCAGCTAAAGGTACTCACCAGCAGTGAATGATTGAAAAACCTGGAACTCGAATGATGCTCCCCCTCATCCCTAGGGGCCAATGATTGACAACGGCCTTGGGGGAAAAATGCAAGCCTACCAGTATTAACCTTTCTCCTCTTCAGACCAATATAACTGGAAAAATAAATATCCCCCTTTAACCGAGGACCCCACCCGGCTCCTAGGTGTGGTTGAGTCATTGATGTTTTCACACCAGCCTACTTGGGATGACTGTCAACAACACCTAGTGTTGTCTCTTCATGATAGAGAAACAAAAGAGAATCCTCCTGGATGCTGGAGAAAATATCCTCTGACCAGATGGGTGACCGACAAAACTTCCCAACATATTCAACCCGGCTTTCCCTTGAATCGACGAAACTGGGACCCCAACACCTTTGAAGGTAGGGAGCATCTGTCCACTTATCGCTGGTCTCTAATTGTGGGTATCTTAGTGGCTGCTAGGCGACTAACAAATTTTGCCAAGTTAAGAAAGATTATTCAAGGGCCTGATGAATCTCCCTCTATGTTTTTAGAGAGAATTATGGAGGGATATAGGAGATATACTCCTTTCGATCCTCAGGCAGAGGATCAAAAGGCATCTGTCAAGATGGCCTTTATGGGCAAGCTGCCCTGGATATTAAAAGAAAGTTACAATGCTTAGATGGATTACAAGATATGACTTTGAGAGATTTAGTCAGAGTAGCCGAGAAGGTATACTATAAGAGAGAAACTGAGGAAGAGTAGGGAGCAAAGGGAGGATAAAAGAAACAAAAGACAGACTAAGGCATTGACTAAGGTCCTGGTCACAACAACAAATAGGCCAGAAATCAGAAACATGGAGACAGGAATGGATATCGGGGCCCATACTAGAGGCCACCCCTGGCCTCAATTTAATGTGCCTACTGTAAAGAAAAAGGACACTGCTTCAAGAGTGCCATTGAAAGAGACAGCCACTCTAGCCAGCCATTCTGACTCTGGAGGATGACTAAGAACGTTGGGGCTCAGATCCCCTCCGAGAGCTCAGGGTAAATTTTGAAGTGGAGGGGACCCCAGCAAACTTTGAAGTGGATACAGGGGCAATATACTCTGCCCTGAAGGCCCCATTGGTCTCTCTATCAAATAAAAGGTCTCTAATTCAAGGGGCTAATGGCAGAAAATATCGGGCTTGGACAACTAAGAGGACCATGGACCAGGGGAAAGGAAAAATCCATCACTCGTTCTTAGTAATCCCAGAATGCCCGGCCCCATTGATGGGCAGAGATCTGCTCACCAAGCTCCGGGCCAAAATAACTTTTAACCCTGAAGGACCACAAGTGGAATTTCTAAATCCTTCAGTAAAAACTCCTATAGTCACGGCTCTATATATGTCAGTAGAAAATGTACATCAACTCACTCAACTTGGTTCAAAGAAATTGCATTCATTCCTGAAGGATCAAGAACAGAGTTTTTTACTAACCGACTCAAAGCAAAAGGAAATAACTGAATGGGTAACAAAAGCCTGTCAGGTCTGTCATGGATAATGCTTACCATTCCAAGCTTCCTGCAAAAAAGCACCTACGAGGAACCAGACCAGGACAATTCTGGGAAGTGGAATTTACTAAAATTAAGCCAGCAAGGTTTGAAATTAAATATCACCTAGTCTTTGTAGATATATTTTGAGGATGGATTGAAGCCTTTTCCAGGAAAAAAGAAAAAAAAAACGAAACAGCGCAAATGGTCGTCAAGAAGATCCTGAAAGATATTTTTACAAGATACGGCCTGCCTTAAGTAATAAGGTCTGATAATGGACTGGCGTTTGTAGCCCAGGTAAGTCAGGGGTTAGGCCAAACCCTGGGGATTAATTAAAAGTTACATTGTGCTTATAGACCACCGAGTTCAGGACAGGTAGAAAGAATGAATAGATCCATTAAAGAGACCATAACGAAATTAAGCTTAGAAACCTGCATAATAGATTGTACTATGCTCCTGCCTTATGCACTATTTCATGGAAGAAATACTCCCTCTGTTTCTTCGTGTAACCTCACCCCCTATGAAATTGTCCATGGTGCCCCTCCTTCAGTAAGGGACCTAACCCCAACTCTAAGACCTAACAATTCCTTCCACACCCCATTGCTTGACTGAATTAAAGCTCTTGAAAGAACTCAGGGATACCTGTGAAAACAGATGGCCAATGCCTATCAACCTGGGGACGAGTGGACTCTACATCGATATCAAGTAAGAGACTTCATCTATGTAAGTCGACATCAGGTGTCATCCCTGGAACCCCACTGGAAATGACGATACAAGGTGCTACTTATAACACCTACAGCGGTAAAGGTAGAAAGAATCACTTCCTGGATCCATACCTCTCATCTCAAGCCTGACCCTGTCCAGACTCTGGCTTGAAACAGGAAAAAATTGGTAAAACTTTCAAATTGTGTATTTACCCTGTGTCTAAGGCTATACACTCTCCCCTTGACCACCAGTAGTCCTAAACCTCTTCAACCCGTTCAGCAGCGATGGCTGATCACAAATCCTACTGGTAAAGAAGTATGATCTATCTCGCAAACAGCCCACTTAGGGACTTGGTGGACATCTATCCACCCAGACATTTGTCAGCTGGCTATCGGTCTTTCCTATTGGGATATACCTGGTGAAGAGGATCCCACTAAATTTTCATTAAATCCATTCTGCACCATTGATAATGGAAACAATCATTATGGATGTAGGGACACGCAAGCCAGATGCAGGTTGGCTAGCCTAGATTACTATGTTTGCCCAGTGGACTACCAAAGCCACAAACAGTCACGGTTGTGTGGAGGGAATGCCGACTTCTTCTGTAAGTCATAGGGTTGTGATCATACAGGCAGTGCATGATGGAACCCAAACTCCTCATCAACTTCTGTACACAGCATTGGCCCTATTACCAATTAGATCACCAAAACCGATGGCCCCTAGAGGGGTCTCTAGATCCTCAAATTCTGCCTGACCTTTTTAACTTCTGAAAGTCCTCAAAAGGGTGAAAGGAGATTTCCCTATGTGGAGGCCTTTTCCCTCCTTCGCTCACATCCTGAACTATGCTTCTCCAATAGGTCCTCACACTCAGCCTTCTGCTCCAGACTCTCTGCTGTCACTCTCACCTCAGCAACATGATTTCTCCCCTCCAATTACTAGATCAAAAACCCAAACCTCTGCCGGATCTAAGACCATTGCCCCCTTGCTGAGGTAGCAGGTACTAAGGTAACCCTCCACCGAATCACTCCTCTCTTCTCCAGTCAGTGCCCGCACCGGGTCCCACCAGTTCCTCTTACCAGCTAACCCAAAGCTCAAACCAGCTGAGGAGAACCCTCAGACCCCTATCCAAGATTTAGTGAAAATGGCCTTTAAAGTTTCTTTGTCATCACTGAAAACAGATTACTAAGAATTTAAAGTCCCTCACAGGCTTTTAGGGATACTAACTCCCATCTTCCCCTCTGCTCTACCTGTTCTACTGCTCACCTTTTTGTTGCTAGGAAAATCACAAACCCCTTTCCCAGTATTCTTTCACATCTCTGCTACCTCATTCTCAGATCCACGGAGCTGCTCAAAGCCACGCCTTCCCCATCTCCCCCCTCTGTTCCAGGCCCACAGAAAAACATTAACTGAAATTCTACAGAAGTCTTCAGCATGGCTGACTTTAGGACTTTCAGCAAAAGAGTCCCCATGAAAGACTTCAAAGTAGATAAACTTCCTCTTTTCCTGTTGCCCTGTTGTACTTGGCCACTGGCTAAAAATATCAGCACTCCTAAGTTAGACACCCCCTTACTAGTTTTTCACAAAATATGTGAACAAGGCCTTTGGCATTGAGCTGGGGCTTCACAGAGATGGCTACATTTCTAAGATAAAGAAGTTACCAACTGGGCTCCATGGTAACAGCTGGAAGGGGGAAAAATAAAGGGAAGAAAAAGCTCTCCTTCACCCAGGTGGCCTTGAAAAGTTAACTTGCCCAGAACCGAGGAAAAAAAACAGAAAAAATCTGCTTTTTGTGAACTTCTGCAGGCTTTGAACTTCTGCGCCCCTTCCCTTATATGTTGGGTACAAAATTCTGAAACTACCTAAACGTGGTTTTCAGGGAAGTAATTGATTATAACAGAAGTAATGCCCTCTGAATCCGGTTGCAAATAAAATGGAAAGTTTCCCTGTTTTTGGTAGTATCTTAGGTGCCTTGCCATGTCCGTCTCTACAACAGTATAATTCTATAGACTTAAACATTGTTTATGTTTTCATGAAATTGTCAAGACGATGTGATTAATTTTGTAAAGGTGCAGAGGTTTCCCAGAGTGCTTTATCATAATGCAGGTTCATTTGAAGATCAAATAAGGGGGCATAAAACCCGGTTCCACTGAGAACATATATCCATCACTTTAGCCATCCTATTAGGAATAGGAGTTGCTGCAGGCGTGAGCACAAGAACCACTGCCTTGGTCCATGGGATACAACAAATGACACAATTAGAAGCAGCAATAGACCAAAACTTAAAGATATTAGGAACCTCCATCTTGGCTTTGCAGGAATCTTTAACCTCTCTCTGTGAAGTTGTTTTACAGAACAGGCGAGGGTTGAACCTCCTCTTCATGAGAGAAGGGGGCCTTTGTTCTGCATTGATGGAGAATCTTGTGTTTTTGCCGACCATACTGGAGTTTTAAAAAATCTAGGAGTAAATTTAAAAGATGCCTTGAAGAGTGTCATTGAGAGAGAGAGGCCCAAAAAGGGTGGTTTGAGTCTTGGTTCACCAGTCCCCCTGGTTAACTACGCATTTATCAACCCTGGCCATTTCAATAATAATCCTCATATTATTGCTAACTATAAAACCCTGTTTGCTCAACCGTGTAATTTCTTTTCTCCAAGCTCAAATTGGACGAGTTAAACTTATGGTAATACCCCACTAGCAAACATAGAATGTGACACCCCGCAATGATCACTTCTATGATTAAAAGTAGCCAGAAGAAGAAGTGGGGAATGAAAGGTTAATAAAATAGGCACTTTTCACTTCCTTTTTTCCTGTATGCTTAACAAAACACTGTTGAAATCTTGAGAAATGTTTGCTAATCTTGTTCCCAGAATATGCTGTCCCCAACTGACTAACTGCAGAATGTGCTCCCTCAGTGGGTTGCATGCAAACTGACCACTCGCCCTGACCCATCAATAAACTTCCCTCCCTGCCGTCACCAAGGAAAGTGTATAAGCTCTGCTTAAGCTGTTCTAAGGGCTCTCTACTCTATTCAAGTGAGCTCTGAGCATCAGCATGCTGGACCCCCAATAAACCCTTTGCTGTTGCATGAAATAGTCTCTTGGTGGTCTCTTCCTTCGACCTCACCCGACCTTTACTTGGATAATTAAATGTAGAAGAGAACATGCATTCAAAAAGGGTAGGTTTAGGAAGAAGACTGTGTATAGGTTTTGGAACAAAAGTTCCTTAGCAATAGGGTTTCGGTTAGAGAGTGAATGTAAATGTCAGCACATGTGAAGAGTCAGTCACAATGATGAACTGGAGAAAATATGTAGGGAATCAGATATCAATAGACACATTATGAAATCAGGCAATGTATAAAGTGAATGATAGGATTAGACATGATCAACCAGGTTGAGTTTCAATATATAATCTTAGGAAGAAACAAATATGTAGTCACAAATATGATTGACATTGGAGAGCATTAGGCAACCTGGACATGGATGTTTTTAATAATCCAGGATCACTTTCCATTTAGGATGTGCTACAATCATAAGTTTGACCTTTGCATTTTGTGATCAGAATATTACAGTGATAAAATGTATATGTAGATCAGGTGACATGCATATTTTTCTAACATTTCTGGGAGCAATATTTTGAAGAGGTATAAATTAGTGTTGGGGGTACACAGAGTTGTTCCCTGTGTCTATGAATATAGAAGTAATGCATGAATTGACAATACTGTGAATAAATAATATAACTGTTTCCACTTTAAATCATGGATTGAATTGATATCTGAAAATATATAAGAAATCTTATATTGATATACAATCATTCATTCCAACGAGTAATGCATCTAATGGTCATATTAGGGTTATGTTTTATCATGAAGGGTGTGTGAGTTTAGTTTCAAAAGTGATTATGAAAATGAAAAATTATGTGTTTGGAAAGAAGTCTCATGAAAAGACGAGTCAAGAAACATAGAGGAATACATGTGTTCTGAAGCAGGAAGTGATTGTAAGTTTAAAAAAACGTATAAATTTACTAACTAGTGGATGAAATATATATCCTATGATGTGCAAAAACTGAAAAAAATAGTAATGTACCAGTGTTGAATGAAAATGAATGTCAAAATACATATCATGTCCCATACGAATCTACTTGCATTGATGTTAAACTGGGTCAGTTACTGTAGAAACATTAGGATTTGAAAGGACCATTTACTAAAGTTAGTTTTCAGTACTAGGAATCAAATATATATTTCAGGTGGATGAATATATCTGAGCATAATCTTGTGAACATTTTATTATAAATCAACATTCATGACATGAATAAATTTAGGGAGTGTATATAAGACACATATATTTCATATTTTGAAAAATCGGAGGGTGTATAATATATATATATATATATATATATATATATATATATATATATATATATATATATCACAGATACATTAAAAAGTACCAATATATAAATATATATGCGTATCAAAATTTATCATGAAATATATATCATCCACAGATTAAAAAGTATTCATTTTAGTGAACATGGATTTATGTATAATGTTGTTCAACTAGGAACCTCACCCATAGGTGGAATTTTAAGATCCAAAAGCGTTTAGGAGGAGTGATCTCTTCTCACAATTTGTATCTGCAAAGTCAGCCACCTCACAAAAATGTACGTGTGATACCAGGTAGGATTCTATATGTGCATATAAAAATACATGTGCTGAATAGGCTCCAGAGAAATGGAGACAGGAATTCAGAAATAAGTTAACATTAAAAACAATGGAGAACTATTTCAATTAACAATTGACTATATTTATAACACCTACCATTTATCATGCAAAAAGCAAGTCCAACTATACACCATGCCTCCTCTGAACTGCTTATGTTTCTATAATGTTTGGGTTACTTTCCTCCATCATATTAGGATTAGTAATCAGAGTCTAGTAGGGTGTGAGTTAGTGTCAGGGATTCAGTATATCGAATGGAAAATAGGAAAATGAATCCAATGTGTATGCAAATATGTGGTACACAAAAATCTTCCCACTCTCATCAAGAACAACACCTAGATATCACCTTCGCCCCAAGTAAGACACAATTAGAGGAGAAGCGTTAGAAAATCCGTGACTACATATCTGGAATGGAATACGATCAGGAGTTTACAACCTTGGAAGTGGTAGAGGAGTTTCCAAAAGTAAGGGACAGGGTAAAAACTCCACAAACATGGACCTCTGCCTGCCTAAAGACTTCTTGAGAAACTGTTTCTGAGGTTGGGCACTTAAAACATATGTTGTTGTCAGGAGCTTTAGCTTCCTTTCTAGGGAGACCATCAAAGCTGGGTCTTCATCTCTTTGACCTTGTGGATATGGTTTCTTATTTTCCAATGAACATGAGGCAGCAGTGCTGAATTCTCTCTTTGTAGGTAAACTGTGGCCACGGGGAGCTAAGTGTATCCACATGTTGACTGTGAAACCATTTGGTCATCCTCCACATTTCGTGGTGATTCTTGGTGCTGCACTGGGAATTTGGTATTTGCTTCATGGAATACAAGGAGCTCAACTGGAACACAGTGCTGGAGGGAGTTCTGTCATGTGTGGTGGGTCAGGGTCAGCAGGAGAATGCACCAACCAGGTTTCTAGCTCACATAGTTTGCCCCCTTGACCATAATAACCTGATTGTGAACATTTCCCTTAAACCTCTTCTTATAAAAAGATGCCTTTACATATAAGGGTCTGCTGGATGCACCATGTCAGCCACATGCCATTTGGAAGTCAAAGGCAGATCCACAAGGCCCCACGACAGAAGTTTTATCACAAAACTGCACATCTCTGCTCTAGGTCCACTAATCAGCAGGCTTGAACTTACTGGCATCTCTGTTCTACACAATTTTCATGAAACTTAGTCAATCAAGGAACTGTCTGGTACACTCATCGTCAGCAACAGTACATCCAAAGGTTCTCCTGTGCAACCTGGTCAAAGGAATTTAAAAAATTTCATGGTATTTATCGAGCCATTATTCAAGCATGAGGTTGGAGGCACTGTTGGTTTCAATTTTTTCAGGAAACATTAAATGGTGAGGAAGCTCATTTCAATGAAACCTCTGGAAAACTCTCACAGGCAAGTCTTCCCAAGGAGTGGCCAAAAGGTCACAGAAATCCAGGACTATTGAGGTCTACAATGTGAGGTCCATGTGTGTTTTGATGCTCAAGTATGCCTGCCAAGTGTTTCAGAAAAAATCATGTGATATCCAGGCTGAGATTCTCAGTGCTCTGTGGAAAGCCACCTTGGACCTAGATCTCAGTTTATAAGGGCGACTCTCATGTGTGGCCTGCTAAAATCCCAACACAATTCATGGCAATACTTCTCTGAGTTTAGTTCCAGAACTCAGTCTCTAAGTCCCCTTGAACTCACACCAGAGTTCAAGCCCAGTTGGACCCAGTCATTTCTTCCAATCGCCACACAAATGACCAAAATTAAAACCTAAACACTCCCACAAGGCCCTCATCTTCTCCATATAGACACTCATCATAACCTCTGGCTGAAGGTTTCCATGAGGGGCGCAGCCCAAGACAGTGACCAAAATGAGCACCCTTGGCCCTCATTTGCCTAAAGTCAGGGTGGCCTGGACACCATTCCTGTGAACCAGGAGGGATTAAATAGACCTGCCATTAATACTCCTCTGCTTCTCCATTTTGAGGCCTACTGAATGTCAGATATAGATTCTTTATGTGGTTTGGAGTCATGAGAAAACCCAAGCACTTCTGCAGG
This sequence comes from Callospermophilus lateralis, assembly GCF_048772815.1. Taxonomy (NCBI): domain Eukaryota; kingdom Metazoa; phylum Chordata; class Mammalia; order Rodentia; family Sciuridae; genus Callospermophilus; species Callospermophilus lateralis. Next base: position 532,931 of record NW_027515807.1, read on the forward strand.
GCTTTGAAGAACTCATTTGACGCAAAGGATCCCTATTCTCACTTGATGGAGTCAGGAACATCACAGAAAAAGGCTAGAGACTTCATCTACAATGACTGATCTTTTTGCCATTTTGGTTTTGGATGCACACACGGGATCTTTCTTTAGATCCATCATGTGCTAAGCTGGAGCCTCACACAGGGCCAAGTGGCTGATTCAGACACCTCCCTTTCCAAAGCAATTATGCCAAAAGCCACAGGTGATCCTCATTCATTTCCATTTGATAACTGTTTTTTTCAGTCTTCACAAAGGGGTGGCCAGAGGCAAATACCTTCCTGACATTCAGGGCAACAGAACAAAATGTAAGCAAAAGGCCCAAAGCAGGGTTTCTCCACTGAGAGTTTCCTGGCCACACTGATATCTGAGTTTTCTGAGATGCTCTCCATGCCATTCCCTTCAGCTATTCAGTACATGGTCATGTCACAGTGATTGGAGGTGGTACATATCATGGATAAAAAACGATGAGCCTATTCTGGCTAGTGGCCAGAATTCTGGAAGAAAACAGGAACTTAGGAAGGTTGTAGGTGTTTTCCATTGGTAAGGCAAGCCGCAGTCCTTTCATAAATTGGACAGGTTGATTGGTGGGAGGCATTCTACTACACAGGACATATTCATTGATGCATTCTCTTTTCTAAAGTGTACAACCACGGACACAGTGGGATACACAGAAATAGGAACACTCACCATGTCAAATGACTTATTAGAAACAGTCCATTCCAAAAGAAATAAATCACGTTTTTTTACCTATTCTCAGAACATGAGACAAAACCACAAACTGACATCCACACACCCAGGCACCTCCTTCCCCCAAGTAGGTCTGTGACTCTTCTGAGTGTCCTCTGACTGGTAGGCCATACGATGTTCCTCCGAAATGGCCTTTCCTGTCTCAGATCTGGTGTCATTCACCAACTCTGTGAAGTTGTCAGGAGGCAGTGGTGAGCCAATTCCAGTCTTGTCAGTAAAGGCCCCTCTTCAGAGCTTTCTTGGAATTTGGCCACCTTCACATGAATAGGTACCTAGAAAGACTGATTCTATCCTTGGTAAATCCAAACAAGTGAGACCACTGGGACTTGGACGGGTAATGGCTCTGGGTGCCTGGCTTCCTGGATCCCAAATTCAGAGAATTCCATCACCAAGGAAGTATGTGAGGTCACTTCCTTCAGGAACTGAATGAGGTCACTGACTTGGCCACCAATATGTCCTAACAGTTGCTTCCTAGGTTCTCATAAGATGGAGGCTGCCCCTATTTCCTGTGACACATTCACAAATTAGAATGGTATAGAAACCACAGGCACCTGGGAACAGCTCTCCACAAAGGCCTGGTTTGGTCCGACTTCTCTACATTAAGAAGAGAGAGGCTGATTCATAAACATCCCTTCATTCTGATTAGGTTGTTTGCCATGGAAGATGACTTTTGCTCTCTCAGGTCCTAAATAGCTGCCTAAATCTTCTCCATGCATCATTTCTGCATGGACCTTTGAGGTTTTCAGCAGATGGAAGATCTCCTACATTCCTGTATTGTAAGACCAACTCGGTCCCTGCTCTTCTGTAAAGTTAGATTGACGGAACATTGTATGGTTAGGGTTAATAGCATGTTCGATTTTGGTTAGGAATCATTCTGCTGGATGAATAATGGTTTGGGAACCTGTGATACTTATAAGAATATAGACTTGAAATATAAGTACAAAAACAGAAATCTAGGTAAGATTTGAAGCCCAGAAGGGCATTTGGCAATTGATTGGCATAGTAAGCTTGAATTATGTTCTGTACCGAGGTCTCAGATAAATTCATTTACAATGGCATAGGATGCTGTACCTCAGATGACTGAATTTAGAAGAGATCATCCAGTCCAAAAGGGATAGTCCAAAGGATTAGGAAGATTGTCAGTAGGATTAGGAAGAAGAGTGAGTCTAGGAGTTGGACCAAAAGTTCTTTAGCAATCGGGTTTTAGTTAGAGAGTGAATGTAAATGTCAGCACATGTGAAGAGTCAGTCACAATGATGAACTGGGGAAAATATGTAGGAAAGATAGTAAATATGTATCAATAGACCCATTAGGAAATCAGGCAACGTCTAAAGTGAGTGATAGGATTAGACATTTTCAACAGGGTTGAGGTTGAATATATAATCTTAGGAAGAAACAATTATTTAGTCACCAATAGGATTGACATTTGAGCGCATTAGGGAACCTAGACATGGAGGTTTTTAGTAATCCATGCTCACTTTAAATTTAGGCTTTAGTACAATCATAAGTGTGACCTTTGCATTTTGTGTCAAGAGTATTACTGTGGTAAAATATATATTTATATCAGATTACATGAGTATTTCTTCCACCAATATGAGGAGCAATATTTTGAAAACTTATAAATTAGTATTGCGGATAAAATAGGCGTACCCTGTGTTGATGAATAAGAGATGATGCATGAATAGACCATATTGTGAATTAATTATATAACTGGTTCCAACTTTAAATAATGCATTGAAATTATATTTGAAAATATATAGGAAATCTTATATTGATATATATACATTCATTCCAACCAGTTATACATCTAATGGTAATATTAGGGTTACGGTTTATCATGAAGAGTGTGTGAGTTTTGCTTCAAAAATGAGTATAGAATCGAAAATAATGTTTTTAGAAAGAAGTCTATTGAAAAGACCACTAAAGAATCATAGAGGAATACATGTTTTCTGAAAGAGGAAGTGATTGAATGTGAACCACATGCCTATAAATTTGTGAATTTGTGGATGAAAGGTTATATCCTATGATGTCCATAAACTTAAGAAATAGTAATGTATCAGTGTGGAATAAAAATGAACTTCAAAATACATTTCATGTCCCATAGGAATCTAACTGCATTGATGTTAAATTTGGTCAGTTACTATAGAAATATTAGGATATATAAGGACCATTCACTGAAGTTAGTTTTCAGTACTAGGAAACAAATATGTATTTTAGGTGGTTAAATATTTCTGAGAATAATCTGTTGAGAGCCACAGCCAAAGGAGCCCCAGTAAACTTGCAGCTGCCAGCAAACTTCCATCTGCCGGCTGATGATTGGCTCACAGCGGCCCCAGCATCATCTAGCTGATTTGCTTCTCTGTGGTGATGCTCATTGGAGATGCTCAATGAGCGGTTTCCCCGACCTTTCAGACTGCCAGCGGATGATTGGCTCACAGCGGCCCCAGCAACATCTAGCTGATTGGCTCCTCTGTGGTGATGCACATTGGGCTGGTTCCCTGCCCTTTCAGACCACGGAACTGCTCATTGGGGGACTTTTTTGGCTCCGCCCATGCGACCCAGCCAATCGGCCTCAAGAGGAGGAGACTTGTGTTTGAGGGAGAGGCTTGTGGGAAGCCTGTGGTGGCAGTTGGGCTCTGACGGCTATTCCTGAGGAGCTGTTTTGTTTGGTGTCATCTTGTTGGGTTGTATTATAGTAGAAATGCGGAATCAGAAATTATTAAAAAAAAAAAACTGAAAGAGTGTTCAGTAAATTGTTAGATGCAATTAAGGCATGGAAGACTTTACAAGGACATGGAGGTTTACAAGGTTAATTATCTAAGGTAATACAAGGAGCTAATGAACCTTATGCTGAATTTGTAGATAGGCTTATTCAAACAGCTACCAGAGTTTTTGGAAATACACAACAAGCAATGCCATTACTAAAACAAGTGGCTTATGAGCAAGCGAATCTTTGGTGTAATGATATCATTAGACCATGGAAACATGAAGATTTAAACACATATATTAAATTATGTAGAGACATTAAAGAACAAGAGCAAGTCGTGGAAGCTGCAGTAAAACAGGCTTTAGATGCCAGAGACATTAATGAACAAGGGCAAATTGTGGCAGCTGCAGTAAAACAGGCTTTAGATTCCAGGCCAAGAACATGCTACAATTGTGAAGAAACAGGACATTTTAAAAGGAATTGTCCCATAGGAGGAGGGTTTAACAAAACTAGGTATCAAAGGAGTAGAATACCAGGTATTTGTCCACGATGCCGTAGAGGGAGACTTTGGGCTAATGAATGCTGTTCTCAAACCACCATAGAGGGTACACCATTATCAAAAAACGAACAAGGACCAGGTGTTTATCCACAATATTGTGGACAAAGACATGGAGCTCCATTTCCAAAAATGGACAAGGGGGCTCAATGCTCCGGGGCCCAAAACCACAAATATATGCAGCACTGGAGAAACCCAGCAACCCCATCAGGGTAGTGCCCAGGACACATTGTCCATCAGATCCCTCATCAGACAAACCAGAGGGAGCTCAGGGTTGGACATCTGTGCCTCCGCCAGAGCAGTACTAACTGCAGAGATGGGAGTTCAATTCATTTCCACATGGGTAAAAGGACCTCTTCCCAAAGGAACAGTAGGCTTATTATTGGGACGCAGCTCTTCTACTCTAAAAGGACTTATGATAAGTCCTGGGGTAATTGATCTCCACTATGAAGGTGAAATAAAAATTATAGCCAGTTCTCCAAAGGGTATATCAGTAATTTCACCAGGAGATAGAATAGCGCAGTTACTAATAATACCCAGCCTACATGAAAAATTTTCCAGTTGTACTGTAGAAAGAGGTTCCAAGTGATTAGGCTCCACAGGTGTAGATTGGGCTATGCTTTCTTTAAATTTATATTCTGGCCCCATGCTAAAACTAAATATTCAAGGGCATAAATTTAATGGGCTACTGGATACAGATGCAGACCTTAGCATCATCTCTCGTCAAGAATGGCCAAAACATTGGCCGTTACAACAAGCCACTCAAACGCTTCGAGGCCTAGGAGTGGCGTCTAATCCCCATAGAAGTGCAATGGTATTAGATTGGAAGGATCCTGAGGATGTGAAGGAACTCTACAGCCATATGTATTGGATCATCTTCCCGTAAATTTATGGGGACGAGATAGTCTTCTGGACTCAGTGATATTTTTTTTTCGGATTCAGTATTGCCAGTCAATCGGGTTTTGCCGGCTCCTCAGTCCTGGTCTCAGTGTTGGACGTCCATTGCCTGTCTTCATTGCCTTGTCTTGTCTGTGTCATGTTTCATTGCTTTAACTGTTTGTGTATCTTTCATTATGGGACAGAGCACTTCAATGCCTCTTTCCCTGATCCTTGATCACTGGACCAAAGTCCGCTTAAGGGCTCAGAATCTTTCTTTTTCAGTAAAGCCCCGGATGTGGCAGACTCTCTGTGCTTCAGAATGGCCCACCTTTGGATTTGGATTACCCCTAGAAGGATCTTTCTACTTCCCACTAATTTAAAAAAGTCAGAGATATTGTCTTTCAGCCGGGGCCACATAGCCATCTGGATCAACAGCCATATATCTTAACTCGGCGGGAACTCTGCATATCTCCTTTTCCATGGGTGAAGCCTTTCTTGCCCCTGCCCCCACTCTGACTCCTTCCCCCAGGAACTCTCAAATCCTCTGCTCCTCCTCCTCCTACACCCTCTGTTCTCCTTGAGTCACCAGATTTCACTCTACTGGACTCTCCTTCCCCTCCTTATCCCCTGCCCTTGTCCCCCAACCTCCAACACCCTCTAAGTGATTCCCCTGCTGCTGACTCAGCCTCTCCTCCATTGGAGGAAGCTATGCCGGCCAAGCGCCCTCCAGATAATTCCCTTGCGGCACACACAGCACCTCTTCCCTTGGAGGAAGCTGACCCGTCTAAAGGAACTCGCTGGCGGTGAATGATTGAAAACCCTGGAACTCTCGGGATGCTCCCCCTCCATCCCTATGGGCCAATGATTGACGATGGCCACGGGGAAAAAATGCAAGCCTACCAGTATTAGCCTTTCTCCTCGTCAGACCTAAATAACTTAAAAATATTATAATCCCCCTTTTTCTGAGGACCCTACTTGGCTCTCAGGTCTGGTTGAGTCATTGATGTTTTCACACCAGCCTACTTCAGAAGACTGCCAAAAACTCCTAGGGATTCTCTTCATGACAGAGGAACAACAGTGAATCCTCCAGGAAGCTAGAAAAAAATATCCTAAAACAAGATGTGCGTCCAACACAACTTCCCAACATAATCAAAGGCAGCTTTCCCTTGAACCCACCCAACTGAGACCCCAAAATCTTTGAAGGTAGGGAGCATCTGTCCACTTATCACCGGGCTCTAATAGTGTGTCTCCAAGCAGCCGCTAGCGACAAACTAATTTGGACAAGGTAAGGGAGATTATTCAAGGGCCTGATGAATCTCCCACTATGTTTCTAGAGAGAATTATAGAGGCATATAGGAGATATACTCCTTTTGATCCTCAGGCAGAGAATCAAAAGGCATCTGTCACGATGGACTTTATTGGGCAAACTGGCCTGGATATTAAAACAAAGTTACCAAGTTAGATTGATTACAAGATATGACTTTGAGAGATTTAGTCAGAGAAGTCAAGAACGTATACTATAAGAGAGAAACTGAGGAAGAAAAGGGAGCAAAGGGAGGATAAAAGAAACAAAAGGCAGACTAAGGCGTTGACTAAGGTCCTGGTCACAACAACAAATAGGCCAGAAATTAAGAAACAGGTAGACAAGAAGGGATAACATTGGCCCATGCCAGAGGGCACCCTGCCCTCACATCAATGTGCCTACCCTAAAGAAAAAAGGACACTGGGCCAAAATTGCCATAAAAAGCGACAGCCACACCAGCCAGCCATACTGACTCTGGAGGATGACTAAGAAATTCGGGGCTCAGTTTCCCTCCCCAAGCTCAAGGTAACTTTTGAAGTGTTTCAAAAGTGATTATGGAAATCGAAAATAATGTGTTTGGAAAGAAGTCTCATGAAAAGGTCAATCAAGAAACATGGATGAATACATGTGTTCTGAAGCACGAAGTGATTGAAAGTGAGACAAATGCCTATAAATTTGCTAACTTGTGGATGAAATATATATTCCATGATGTGCATAAAGTGAATAAATAGTAATGTAGAACTGTTGAATAAAAATGAACATCAAAATACACATCATGTCCCATAGTAATCTACTTGAATTGATTTTATACAGGGTCAGTTAGTGTAGAAATGTTAGGATATGTTTGCACCATTCAAAGAAGTTAGTTTTCAGTACTAGGAAACAAATATGTATTTCAGGTGGATGAATATTACTGAGAATAATCTTGTGAAAAGTTGATTAAAAATCCAAAAACATCAATATGAATGAATTTAGGGAGTGTATAATAAGACACATGTTTTATATATATATATATCACAGACATTAAAAATAGCAATATATATGCCAATTGAAATTCATCATGAAATATATATCATCATCATATCCAAAAATATTCATTTTAATGAATATGGATTTTTATATAAGTTTGTTCAAATAGGAAGCTCACCCATGGGTTGAATTTTCAGTTCCAACAGTGTTTAGGACGAGTGATCACTTCTCGCAATTTGTATGTGCCATGTCAGCCACCTCACGAGAATGTACGTGTGACACCAGGTAGGATTCTATATGTGCATATTAAAACACATGTGCTGAATAGGCTACTGTGAAAGGAAGACAGTAATTCATATATTTGTTAACTTTAAAAACACATGTAGAACTATTTCAATTTAAAATTGACTAGATTTATAACTCCTACCCTATATATTTCAAAAGGCATTTCCAACTATACACCATGCCTCCTCTGAAATGCTTGTATTTCTATTCTGTTTGGGTTATGTTTCTCCATCATATTAGGATTAGTAGTCAGAGTCTAGTAGGGAATGGGTTAGTGTCAGGGATTCACAAAAATCTTTCCACTCTCATTCAGAACAATGCCTAGACATTACCCTCGTCCCAAGTAAGACACAATTAGAGGATAAGAGTTAAAAATTCTGTGAATACATATCTGGAAATGAATATTCTCATGAGTTCACAACCTTGGATGTCGTAAAGGAGTTTCCAAAAGTATGGGACAGGGTAAGCACTCCACAAACATGGAGCTCTGCTGCCCTAAAGACTTCTTGAGAAACTGCCTCTGAGGTTGGGCACTTGATATATATGTTTTCGTAAGGAGCTTTCTTTGTACTGAGACCATCAAAGCTGGGTGTGCATCTATGCGACCTGGAGGACATGGTTCATATTTTCCAATGAACATGAGGCAGCAGTGCTGAATTCTCTCTATGTAGGTAAACTGTGTCCACTGGGGCCTAAGTGTCTCCGCGTGTGGACTGTGAAGCCATTTGGTCATCCTTCACTTTTCCTGGTGTTTCTTGCTGCTGCACTGGGAGTTTGGTATTTGCTTATGAAGTAAAAAAAAGATCACCTGGGACACAGTGCTTGAGGGAGTTCTGTCACGTGTGGTGGGTCAGGGTCTGCAAGAGAATATACCAACAATGCTTCTATTCTACATAGCTTTTCCCCTTGACCACAGCAACATAATTGTCAACATTGCCCTGAAACCTCTCTATATAACAAGATACCATTACATATAAGGGTCTGCTGGCTGCACCATGTCAGTCACAAGGCATTTGGAAGCCAATGGAAGATCAACATGGCCCCACCACAGATGTTTTATCACACACCTCCCCTCCTCTGGTCTAGGCCCACTACTCAGCAGGCTCCAATTTACTGGCATCTCTGTTATACACCATTTTGATGAAACCTAGTCAATCAAGGCACTGTCTGGTATACTCATGATCAGCAACCGGTTTTCCAAATTTTCTCCAGTGCCACCTGGTCATGGAAATTTCAATAATTTTATTGTATTTATCTAGCCATTTTTCACGGATGAAGATGGAGGCACTGTGGATTTCAATTTGTACAGGAACCATTAAATGATGAGAAACCTCATTTCAATGAAAGCTCTGTAGAACTGTTAAAGACAAGGCTTCCCAGGGAGTGGCCAAAAAGCCACATGAAATCAGACCCATTGAGGTCTACAATGTGAGGTCCATGTGTGTTTTGACTGTCACCTATGCCTACCAAGTCTTTCAGAAAAAAAAAATCATGTGGTATCCTGGCTGAGATTCCCAGTGCTCTGTGGAAAGCCACCCTGGGCCTAGATCTCAGTTTCCAAGGGAGACTTTCATGCGTGCCCTCCTAGAATCTCAACACAATTCATGTCACAAGTTCTCTGAGATCAGATCCAGAATGCACTCTCTAAGTGTAATCACACCAGAGTTCAAGCCCATGTGGACCCAGGCATCTCCTTTAACAGCCACACAATGACCACAATTAAACCAAAACACTCCCACATGGCCCTCATCTTTTTCCATATAGATACTCATCATAACCTCTGGCTGGAGGTTTCCATGAGGGGCACATTCCAAGACAGTGTCCAAAATAAGCTCCCTTGCCCCTCATTTGCCTAAAGTCAGGGTGGCCTGGACATACTTCCTGTGAACCAGGAGTGATCAAATAGGCATGCCGTTAATACTGCACCGCTTCTTCAATTTGAGGCCTACTGAGTTAGAGGTATAGATTCTTTATGTAAATTAGAGTCATGAGAAAACCCAAGCACGTTTGCAGGGCTTTGAAGAACTCAATTGGCACAAAGGATCCCTATTCTCACTTGATAGAGGTCAGGAACCTCACAGAGGAAAGCGAGACTTTATCCACAATGACTGGTGTATTTGCCATTTTGGTTTTGGATGCACACATGGGATATTCTTTAGATCCATCTGGTGCTGAGAATCTAAGCCACAACCTCACACAGGGCCAAGATGCTAATTCAGACACATCCTTTTCCAAAGCAATTAAGCAAAGAGCCACAGGTGATGCCCAATCATTTCCATTTGAAAACTGTTTAATTCAGGCTTCACAAAGGGGTGGCCAGAGCAAGAACTTCCTGACATTCAGTTCAACAGAACAATATATAAGCAAAATGCCCAAAGCAGGGTTTTTCCACTGAGATTTTCCTGGTCACACTGATATCTGAGTTTTTTGAGATGCTCGCCATTCCCTTCAGCTATCCAGTACATGGCCATGTCACAGAGCTTGGAGGTGGTATATATGTTGGACACAAAACCATGATCCTATTCTGGAGAGTGAACAGAGTTCATGAATAAACCTGGAAATTAGGAATGTATTAGGTTATGCCCATCTTTAAGGAAAGCCGCAAACCATTCATAAATTGGGCAGGATGAAATGGGAAGCTTTCTACTAGACAGGACACATCCATTGATGCACTCTCTTTTCTAATGTCTACATCCACGGACACCATGGGATACACAGACATAGAAACACTCTCCTTTTCAAACGACTTACGAGAAACAGTTCACTCCAAACCAAACAAACCACCTTTTTTTCCTATTCTCACAACATGAGACAAAATCACAAACTCACAACCACACCCACAAAGGCACCTCCTTACCCTAAGTAGGTCTGTGACTCTATGGAGTGTCCTCTGACTGGTGGGCCACACAATGTTCCCCCGAAATGTCCTGTCCTGTCTCAGATATGGTCTCCTTGGCCATCTCTATGAAGTTGTCAGGAGCCAGCGGTGGGCCACTACCTGCTTTTTCAGGAAAGGCCCCTCTTCAGAGCTCTCTTGGCTTTTGGCCATTCTAACATCAGTAGGTACAAAGAAAGACTGACTCTGTCCTTGGTAATTCCAAACAAGTGAACCCACTGGGACTGGGACTGGGACTGGCTCTGTGTGCCTGGCTTCCAGGATCCCAAGTTCAGAGAGTTCCATCACCAAGGGAGTTAGGTGAGGTCACTTCCTTCAGGAACTGAATTAGGTCACTGCCTTGGCAACCACTTTATCCTAACAGTTGCTTCCAAGTGTCTCATTAAATGGAGGCTTCCCCTACTTCCTGTGAAACATTCAAACAGGTGAAAGATCCCCTACATTCCTGTATTGTAAGACCAACTCTGTCCCTGCTCTTCTTTAAATTTACATTGAGGGAACAGTGTATTGTTAGGGTTAATAAAATGTTTGATTTGGGTTAGAAATCATTCTGCTGGATGAATAATGGTATTGGGAACCTGCGATATTTTTAAAAATATAGAGGTGAAATATATAAATGAAAAAAAAAAGTCTAGGTAATTTTGAAGCCCAGAGGGGCAATGGGCCCTTCATTGGGATACTTAGCTTTGATTTACGTTGTGCACAGATATCTCAGATAAATCGATATACAATGGCATAGGACCTTGTACCTTTTATGATTAAAATTCGAAGAGAACATCCAGTCAAAAAGGGATAGTAACTAAGATTAGATAGATATTCGGTAGGTTAACAAAAAAGAGTGAGTATAGGATTTGGAACAAAAGTTCTTTAGCAATAGGGTTTGGGTTAAAGTGTGAAAGTAAATATCAGCACACTTGAAGGGTCAGTCACAATGATGAACAGTGGAAAATATGTAGGAAAGCAGATATCAATAGAGATATTACAAAATCAACAAATGGGCCAAGGACCTGAACAGACACTTCTCAGAAGAAGACATACAATCAATTAATAAGTACATGAAAAAATTCTCACCTTCTCTAGCAGTCAGAGAAATGCAAATCAAAACCACCCTAAGATACCATCTCACTCCAGTAAGATTGGCAGCCATTAGGATGTCAAACAATAATAAGTGGTGGCAAGGATGTGGGGAAAAGGGTACACTTGTACATTGCTGGTGGGACTGCAAAATGGTGCGGCCATTATGGAAAGCAGTATGGAGATTCCTGAAAAAGCTGGGAATGGAACCACCATTTGACCCAGCTATCGCCCTCCTCGGACTATTCCCTGAGGACCATAAAAGAGCATGCTATAGGGATACCGCCACATCAATGATCATAGCAGCACAATTCACAATAGCCAGACTGTGGAACCAGCCTAGATGCCCTTCAATAGATGAATGGATAAAAAATAATGTGGCATCTATACACAATGGAGTATTATGCAGCACTAAAAAATGACAAATTCATGGAATTTGCAGGGAAATGGATGGCATTAGAGCAGATTATGCTAAGTGAAGCTAGCCAATCCTTAAAAAACAAATGCCAAATGTCTTCTTTGATTTAAGGAGAGCAATTAAGAACTGAACAGAGGGAAAGAGCATGAGGAAAATATTAATATTAAACTGAGACAAGTGATGGGAGGGAAAGGGAGAGAGAAGGGAAATTGCATGGAAACGGAAAGAACCCTCATCGTTATATGAAATCACATATACGAGGTTGTGAGGGGAAAGGGGGGGAAGGGAGAGAACGGAACAACAACAGATGAGGTAGAGAGGGAAGATGAAAGGGGAGGGGAGGGGGGATAGTAGGGGATAGGAAAGTCAGCAGAATACAACAGTCATTAATATGGCATTATGTAAACATTGTGAATGTGTAACTGATGTGATTCTGCAATCTGTATTTGGGGTAAAAATGGAAATGCATAACTCACTTGAATCAAATGTATGAAAGATGAAAAAAATAAAAATTAAAAAAGTACTAAATTGGCTCATCGTAACAATAAAAAAGAGATATTACAAAATCAGGCAAAGTATAAAGTGAGTGATATGATTAGATATTTGCAACAGGGTTGATTTTGAATATATAATCTTAGGAAGAAACAAATATGTAGTCACCAATAGGATTGATATTTGAGAGCATTAGGCAACCTGAACATGGAAGTAATTCATGTTCACTTTCCATTTAGGCTTTAGTACAATAATAAGTGTGAACTTTGCATTTTGTGTCCAGAATATTACTGTGATAAAATGTATATGTAGATTAGGTGACATGAGTATTTCTTTCACCATTTCTGCGAGTAATATTTTGAAGACATATACATAAGTATTGGTTGTACAAAAAGCTGTACCCTGTGTCTATGAATATACAGATAATGCATGAATAGACCATACTGTGAATAAATAGTATAGCTGGTTCCACTTTAAATAATGGATTGAATTGATATTCACAAAGGAGTGGTCTGAGGCAAAAACCTTCCTGAAATTCAGGGCAACAGAACAATAGGTAAACAAAACGCACAAAGCAGGGTTTCTCCACTGAGACTTTCCTGGTCACACTGATATCTGAGTTTTCCTAGATGCTCGCCTTTCCCTTCAGCTATCCAGTACATAGCCATATCACATAGCTTGGAGGTAGTACATATCTTGGACACAAAACAATGAGGCAATTCTGGAGAGTGTCCAGAATTCAGGATGTAAACAGAAACTTTGAAAGATAGCAGGTGTTTCCCTTCAATAAGGAAAGCTGCAGTCCATTAATAAATCGGGCAGGATGAATGTTGCGAAGCTTTCTCCTAGACAGGACACATCCATTGATGCATTTTCTTTTCTAATGTCTACAACCACGGACAGAGTGGGATACACAGACATAGAAGCACTCGCCTTGTCAAAGGACTTACTAGAAACAGTCCACGCCAATTCAAACAAACAGCCTTTCTTACATCTTCTCAGAACTTGAGAAAAAACCATACACACACCTACACCCACAAAGGCACCTCCTTTGTTGAGTGTCCTCTGAATGGTGGGCCATACTATATTCCCCCAAAATGGCCTGTTGTATCTCAAATCTGGTCTCCTTGGCCAACTCTGTGCAGTTGTCAGGAGCCAGCGGTGAACCAATACCTGCTTTCTCAGAAAGGTCTTTCTTCAGAGCTTTCCTGGCATTTGGCCATCCTCACATCTGTTGGTACTAAGAAAGACTGACTCTGTGCTTGGTAAATTGAAACAAGTGAGACCACAGGGACTGGGACTGCAACTGGCTCTGGGTGCCTCTCTTCCTGGATCCCAAGTTCAGAGAGTTCCATCACCAAGGAAGTGAAGTGAGGTCACTTCCTTCAGGAACAGAATGAGGTCACTGCCTTGGCAACCTCTTTGTCCTAACAGTAACTTCTAAGGGTCCCATGAGATGGAGTCTGTCCCTTCTTTCTGTCACACTTTCACAAGTTAGAATGGTATATCAACCATAGGCACCTGGGAAGAGCTCTCCACACAGGCCTGATTTGGTCCATCTTCTCTACATTTAGAAGATAGAGGTTGATTCAGACACATCCATTCATCTTGACCAGGTTGTTTACCATAAAAGATGACTTTTCCTCTCTCAGGTCCTTCATAGCTGCCTATATCTACTCCAGGGATAATTTCTGCATGGACCTTTGATGTTCTCAGAAGGTGGAAGATCCCCTACATTCCTGTATTGTAAGACCAACTCTGTCCCTCCTCTTTTGTAAAGTTAGATTGAGGGAACAGTGTATGTTTAGGGTTAATAACATGTTTGATTTGGGTTAGGAATCTCTCTGCCCCATGAATAATGGTATTGGGAACCTGTGATATTTACAAGAATATATAGGTGAAATGTAAGTATGAAAACAGAAATCTAGGTAAGATTCGAAGTCAGAAGGGCATTGGGTCCTTGAGTGGGATTCTTAGGTTTGAATTATGTTCTGCATATATGTCTCCGACAAATTGAAATACAATGGTTTAGGACCTTATACCTTGGATGATTAATTGTCGAAGAGAACATCGAGTCAAAAAGCAATAGTCAGTAGGATTAGGAAGATAGTCAGAAGGTTTAGAAATAAGAGTGAGTATAGGATTTAGACCAAAATTTCTTTAGCAATAGGGTCTCGGGTAGACATTGAATGTAAATGTCAGCATATGTGAAGTGTCAGACACAATGATGAACTGGGGAATATATGTAGGAAAGCAGATATCAATATAGATATAAGGAAATCAGGCAAAGTATAAACTGAGTGATAGGATTAGACATTTTCAACAGGCTTGAAGTTGAATATATAATCTTAGAAAGAAACAAATATGTAGTCACCAATAGGATTTACATTTGAGAGCATTAGGCAACCTGGATATGGTTGTTTTTAGTAATCCATGCTCACTTTCCATTTAGGCTTTGATACAATCATGAGTATGACCTTTGTTTTTTGTGTCCAGAATATTACTGTGATTAAAAAAAGAAATATATATATATATTGATAGGTAGATAGATAAGGTGACATGAATATTTCTTCTACCATTTTTGGGAGCAATGTTTTGAAGAGGTATAAATTAGTATTGGGGGAACAAAGAGGTGTACACTGTGTCTATGAATATAGAGATAATGCATTAATAGACCATACTGTGAATAAATAGCATACCTGGTTCCAACTTTAATAATGGATTGAATTGAAATGTGAAAATGTACAGGAAATCTTATATTGATATTCACACACTCATTCCAACCACTTATACATCTAATGGTAATATTAATGTTATGGTTTATCTTGAAGAGTGTGTGGGTTTAGCTTCAAAATTGATTAAGGAAATGGAAAATAATGTGTTTGGAAAGAAGTCTCATGAAAAGACCAGTCAAGAAACATGGAGGAATACATGTGTTCTGAAGCAGGAAGTGATTAAAAGTGAAACAAATTCCTATAAATTTGTGAACTTGTGAATGAAATATATATCCTATGATGTGCAAACCTGAAGAAATAGTAATGTACCAGTGTTGAATTAAAATGAATGTCAAAATAGACATCATGTCCCATAGGAATATACTTGCATTGATGTTAAACTGGGTCAGTTACTGTAGAAATATTAGGATTTGTAAGCACCATTGATTGAAGTTAGTTTTCAGCACTGGGAAACAAATATGTATTTCAGGTAGATGATTATTTCTGAGAATAATCTTGTGAAAAGTTGATTATAAATCCACATACATGAACATGAATGAATTTACGGAGTGTATATAAGACAAATATATTTCATATTTTATAAAATCTGTAGAGTGTATGTGTATATATATATATATATATATATATATATATATATAGACAAAAAAAACACAAAAATTCATTAAAAAGTATCAATATATATATGCCAATCGTAATTCATCATGTAATATATATCACCCTCAGATGCAAAAATATTTATTTTACTAAACATGGGTTTATGTATAATATTGTTCTAATAGGAAGCTCACCCATAGTTTGGATTTTCAGTTCCAACAGCGTTTAGGAGGACTGATCTCTTCTTACAATTTGTTTCTGCCAAGTCAGCCAACTCATAAAAATATACGTGTGATACCAAGTAGGAATCTATATGTGCATATAAAAAGTACATGTGCTGAGTAGGCTACAGAGAAAGGGAGACAGGAATTCACATATTTGTTAACTTTAAAAACGCATGGAGAGAGCTGGGGATGTGGCTCAAGTGGTAGCGCGCTCGCCTTGCATGAGTGCGGCATGGGTTCGATTCTCAGCACCACGTGCAAACAAAGATGTTGTGTCCGCTGATAACTAAAAAAATAAATATTATAGAATTCTCTCTCTCCTCTCTAACTCTCTCTTTAAAAAAAAACACATGGAGGACTATTTCAATTAAAAATTGAGTAGATTTATAAAACCGACCCTTTATCATGCAAGAGGGAAGTCCAACTATACACCATGCTTCCTCTGAACTGCTTGTATTTTCATTTTTTTGTTTATTTTTCTCCATCATATTAGGATTAGTAGTCAGAGTCTAGTAGGGTATGAGTTAGTGTCAGGGATTCAGTATTTCGAATGGAAAATTGGAAAATGGATCAATGTGTATGCAAATGTGTACTACAAAAAAATTTTCCCACTCTCATTCAGAACAATGCCTTGACATTACCTTCACCCCAAGTAAGACACAATTAGAGGAGAAGAGTTAGAAAATCTTTGAATACATATCTGAAATTGAAAATGCTTAGGGTTCACAACCTTGGAGATTGTAGAGGAGTTTCCAAAAGTAAGGGACAGTGTAAAAACTCTACAAACATGGAGATTTGCCTGCCTAAAGACGTCTGGAGAAACTGTCTCTAGGTTGGGCACTTGAAATATATGTTTTTGTGAGGATCTTTAGCTTCCTTTCTAGTGAGACCATCAAAGCTGCGTCTTCATCTCTGTGATCTGGAGGACATGGTTTATAATTTTCCAATAAACATGAAGCAGCAGTGCTGAATTCTCTCTTGTATGTAAACTGTGGCCA
The DNA here is from genome assembly GCF_048772815.1 of Callospermophilus lateralis. Taxonomy (NCBI): domain Eukaryota; kingdom Metazoa; phylum Chordata; class Mammalia; order Rodentia; family Sciuridae; genus Callospermophilus; species Callospermophilus lateralis. The sequence goes on from NW_027515807.1 coordinate 549,844, forward strand.
CTGGGGGCTAAGTGTCTCCCCATATGGACTGCGAAGCCATTTCATCATCCTCCACTTTTCCTAATGTTTCTTCCTGCTGCACTCGGAGTTTGGTATTTGCTTCACGAAATACAAGGAGTTCAACTGGGACACAGTGTTGCCGCGAGTTCTGTCATGTGTGGTGGATCAGGGTCTGCAGGAGAATGCACCAACAGGGCTTGTATACCACATAGGATGCCCCCTTGACCATAGCAACCTGATTCTGAACATTGCACTGAAACCTCTCCATATAACAAGTTGCCTTTACATATAAGGGTCTGCTGGCTGCACCATGTCAGTCAAAAGCCATTTGGAAGCCAATGGCAGATCCACATGGCCCCACCTCAGATGTTTTATCACACATTTGCTCACCACTGCTCTAGGCCCACTACTCAGCAGGATCCAAATTATTGAGATCTCTGTTCTACACCATTTTCATCAAAACCAGTCAATCAAGGCACTGTCTGGTACACTCGTGATCAGCAACAGGACATCCAAATGTTCTTCATTGCCACCTGGTCATTGGAATTTCAAAAATTTCATGGTATTTATCTAGCCAATTTTCAAAAATGAAGTTGGAAGCACTATGGCTTTCAAATCATTCAGGAATCATTCAATGGTGAGGAAGCTCATTTCAATGAAAAATTTGAAGAACTCTCACAGGCAAGGCTTCCCAAAGAGTGGCCTAAAAGTCACATGAATCCAGGCCCATCGAGGTCTACAATTGAGGTCCATGTGTATTTTGACTAGCATATATGGCTTCCAAGTCTTTCAGAAAAAAATAATGTGATATCCTGGCTGAGATTCCCAGTGCTCTGTGGAAAGCCACCCTAGGACTAGATCTCAGTTTCCAACAGAGACTCTCATGCATGGCCTCCTAAATTCTTAACACAATTCATGGCAATACTTCTTTGATGATTGATCCAGAACCGAGTGTTTAAGGGGAATGACACCAGAGTTCAAGCCCAGGTGGATCCATTCATCTCTTCCAACTGCCACAGGAACGACTACAATTAAAACCAAAACACTTCCACATGGTCCTCACCTTCTTCCAGAGAGACACTCATCCTTACCTCTGGCTGGAGTTTTTCATGTGGGACGCATCCCAAGAGAGTGTCCGAAATAATCTTCCTTGCCCCTCATTTGCCTAAAATCAGGGTGGCATGGTCACCCTTCCTGTGAACCTGGAGTGATCCAATAGGCCTGCTTCTCCAATTTGAGGCCTACTGACTCTCAGGGATAGATTCTTTAAGTGATTTGGAGTCACAAGAAAACACAAGCACCTCTGCAGTTCTTCAAAGAACTCATTTGACCCAAAGGATCCCTATTCTCACTTGATAGAGGTCAGAATCCTAACAGAGGAAGGCAAGAGATTCATCAACAATGACAGATTTTTGGCCATTTTGGTTTTGATTGCACATATGGAATCTATCTTTAGATCCATCATGTGCTGAGAATCTAAGCCACAACCTCATACAGGGCCAAGAGGCTGATTTAGACACATCCTTTTACAAGCAATTAAGCAAAGAGCCACAGGTGATGCCCATTCATTTCCATTTGAAAACTGTTTTCTTCAGGCTTCACAAAGGGGTTGCCTGAGGCAAAGACCTTCCTGACATTCAGGACAACAGAACCATAGGTAAGCAAATGAACCAAAGCAGGGTTTCTCCACTGAGAATTTCCGGGTCACACTGATATCTGAGTTTTCTAAGATGTTCCCATTCTCTACAGCTATCAAGTATATGGACATGTCTCAGAGCTTGGATGTGGTACATATCTTGGAAACAAAACCATGAGACTATTCTGGAGAGTGGCCAGAATTCAGGAAGAAAACAGGAACTTAGGAATTTAGTAGGTGTTGCCCATCCATAAGGCAAACGAAATTCCATTCTTCAATTAGGCAGGATGAATGCTGGGAAGTTTTCTACTAGACAGGACACATCCTTTGATGCCTTCTCTTTTCTAATGTCTACAACCACGGACACAGTGGGATACTCAGACTTAGAAACACTAGCCTTGTCAAACGACTTACTAGAAACAGTCCACTCCAACCCAAAAAAACTGCCTTTCCTACCTATTCTCAGAACATGAGAGAAAAGCACAAACTCACTGAACACCCACAAAGGCACCTCCTTAACCCAAGTAGGTCTGTGACTATCCGGAGTGTCCTCTAACTGGTGGGCCATACTATGTTCCCCTGAAATGGCCTGTCCTTTCTCAGATCTGGTCTCCTTGGCCAACACTGTGAAGTTGTCAGGAGCCAGCGGTGAACCAATACCTGCTTTCTCAGGAAAGGCCCCTCTTCAGAGCTCTTCTGCCATTTGACAATCCTCATATCAGTCGGTACCAAGGAAGACTGACTCTGTCCTTTATAAATCCAAACAAGTGAGACCACTGGGACTGGGACTGGGACTGGCTCTGGGTGCCTGGCTTCCTGCATCACAATTTCAGATTTTTTGATCACCAAGGAAGAGAGGTGAGGTCACTTTCTTTAGGAACTGAATGAGGTCACTACCTTGGCCACCACTTTGTCCTAACAGTTGCTTCGAAAGGTCCCATGAAATGGAGGCTGCCCCTACTTCCTTTGACACTTTCACAAGTTAGAATGGTATATCAACCATAGGCACCTGTAAACAGCTCTCCACAGAGGCATGGTTTCATCAGTTCTCAACATTAAGAAAGGAGAGGCTGATTCAGACACATCCCTTCATACTGACCCTGTTGTTTGCCATGGAATATGACTTTTCCCCTCTTAGGTCCTTCATAGCTGCCTGCAACTTCTTCAGGGTATAATTTCTGCATGGTCCTTTGATGTTCTCAGCAGGTGGAAGATACCCTACATTACTGTATTGTAAGATAAACTCTGTCTCGGCTCTTCTGTAAAGTTAGTTTGAGGGAACAATGTATGGTTAGGCTTAATAACATGTTTCATTTGAGTTAGGAATCATTCTGCTTAATGAATAATGGTATTGGGAACTTGCGATATTTACAAGAATATATTGGTGAAATATAAGTTTGAAAACAGAAATCTAGATAAGATTAGAATCCAGGAAGGGCATTGGGCTGTTGATTGGGATACTTAGCTTTGAATTATGTTCTGCACAGATGTCTCAGATAAATCAATATACAATGGCATAGGACCCTGTACCTTGGATGATTGCTTGTCAAAGAGATCATCCAGTCAAAAAGGGATAGTCTTTAGGATTAGGAAGATAGTCGGTATGTTAGAAAAAAGAGTGAGTATAGGATTTGGACCAAAAGTTCTTTAGCAATAGGGTTTCGGATAAAGAGTGAATGTAAATGTCAGCACATGTGAAGAGTCAGTCACAATGATGAACTGGGGAAAATATGTAGGAAAGCAGATATCAATAGAGACATTAGGAAATCAGGCAAAATATAAAGTGAGTGATAGGATTAGTCATTTTCAACAGGGTTGAGGTTGAATATATTATCTTAAGAAGAAACAAATATGTAGTCACCAATAGGATTGATTTGAGAGCGTTAGGCAACCTGGATATGGATGTGTTTAGTAATCCATGCTCACTTTCCATTTAGGCTTTGGTGAAAGGTTAATAAAATAGGTACTTGTTACTTACTGTTTTTCTGTATGCTTAACAAAACACTGTTGAAGTCTTGAGGACTGTTTGCTAATCTTGTTTCCAGAATGTGCTGTCCCCAACTGCCAAACTGCAAATGTATACCCTCACCCGTTTGCACCCAAACCACCCACTTGCCCTGACCCATCAATAAACTTCCCTCCCTGCCCTCTCCAAGGAAAGCATATAAGCTCTGCTTAAGCTGTTCTCATTGCTCTCTGCTCTATTCAAGTGAGCTCTGAGCCCCAGAATGCTGGACCCATAATAAACCATTTACTGTTGCATGAGACATTCCTCTGGTGGTCTCTTCCTCTGATGCTTGCCCGACCTTTACATCTGGAGGCACGAGCAAGATCCGGCAGCGGCGGATGAAAGATCCCCAAGGGGCTCCTTTCAGGGTAAGTAAGGGAACTCTTTTTGGTTTTAGGTTTCAGGTTAGGGCTTGGCAAAATGGCTATTGGTGATGAGCGTGAGCTCTCTCTGACAGAGGCTGACATACGTGTCACAGAGCCACAGGCCACGTCCCTGGGGGATGCCCCAGAGGACTCAGGAAATCGAGGAACAATAGTCTCCTTGACTCAGTGATATTTTTCTTCGGATTCAGTATTGCCAGCCCATCAGGTTTTGCTGGCTACTCAGTCCTGGCCTCAGTATTGGACGTCCATTGCCTGTCTTTATTGTCTTGTCTTGTCAGTGTAGTGTGTGATTGCTTTCACTGTTTGTGTATCTCTCATTTTGGGACAGAGAACTTCAACACCTCTCTTCCTGACCCTTGATCACTGGAACAAAGTCTGCGCAAGGCCCAGAATCTTTCTTTTTCAGTAAATTGCTGGACCTGGCAGACCCTCTGTGCCTCAGAATGACCCACCTTTGGAGTTGGATAGCCCCTAGAAACATCTACTTCCCACTAATTTGAAACGTCAGAGATTTTGTCTTTCAACCGGGGCCACATAGACATCCAGATCAACAGCCATATATCTTAACTTTGCAGGACCTCTGCAAATCTCCTCCTACATGGGTGAAGCCTTTCTTTGTCTCTGCGCCCACTCCAACTCCTTCCACCATGATTCTATCTCACAAACCCTCTGCTCTTCCTCCTCCAACCTCTGTTCTCCCTGAGTCTCAAGACTCTACTGGACTCTAATACCCTTCTTATCCGCTGCCGTCGTCCACCAACCCCCAACAACCTCTAAGTGATTCCTTTGCTGCTGACTCAGCCTCTCCGCCATTGGAGAAAGCTAGGCCGGCCCAGCGCCCACCAGATGACTCCCCCTTGTCACACACACAGCCCCTCCTTCCCTGGAGGAAGCTGGCCCGGCTAAAAGAACTCAAAGAACTCCCTGGCGTTTTCACACCTGCCTACTTGGGATGACTGCCAACAAATCCTAGGGATTCTCTTCATGACAGAGGAACGAGAGAGAAACTTTCTGGAAGCTAGAAAAAAATATCCTCGGACCAGATGGGTGACCAACACAACTTCCCAACATTATCAAAGCCTGCTTACCCTTGAACTGACCCAACTGGGACCCCGACACCTTTGAAGGTAGGGAGCATCTGTCCACTTATTGCCGGGCCCTAATAGTGGGTTTCCAACCGGCCGCTAGCCAACCAAATAATTTGGCCAAGGTAAGAGAGATTATTCAAGGGCCTGATGAATATCCCTCTATGTTTCTAGAGAGAATTATGGAGGCATATAGGAGATATACTCCTTTCGATCTTCAGGCAGAGGATCAAAAGACATATGTCATGATGGCCTTCATTGGGCAAGCTGATCTGGATATTAAAAGAAAGTTACAATACTAAGATGGATTACAAGATATGACTTTGAGAGATTTAGTCAGGGTAGCCGAGAAAGTATCCTATAAGAGAGAAACAGAGAGAACGAAAGGGAGCAAAGGGAGGATGACAGATGAAAAAGACAGATGAAGGTATTAACTAAGGTCCTGGTCACAACAATAAATAGGCCAGAAATTAAGAAACAGGGAGACAAGAAGCGATACCTGGGTCCCCACCAGAGGCCACCCTTGGCCTCAGATCAATGTGCCTACTGTAAAGAAAAAGGACACTGAGCCAAAAAGTGCCCTAGAAAGAGACAGCCACGCCAGACAGCCTTTCTGACTCTGGAGGTTGACTGAGAATGTCGGGGCTCAGATCCCTTCCCCGAGCTCAGGGTAACTTTTGAAGTGAAGGGGACCCCATAAACTTTGAAGTGGATACAGCAGCAGTATACTCAGCCCTTAAGGCCCCACTGGGCCCTCTATCAAATAAAATGTCTCTAGTTCAAAGGGCTAACAGCAGTAAATATCAGACTTAGACAACTAAGAGGACCATGGACATGGGGAAAGGAAAAATCCAACATTCCTTCCTAGTAATCCCAGAATGCCTGGCCCCATTGATGGGCAGATATCTGCTCAGTAAGCTCCGGGCCAAAACAACTTTTAACCCCGAAGGCCCCAAAATGAAATTTCTAAATCCTTCATTAAAAACTCCTATAGTCATGGCTTTATAAATGTCAGTCGAAGATGAACATCCACTTTTCACACACCCCAAGAATGATCAAACAGGCAAGCTACCCCAGAAATGGATAACAGATTACCCAGATGCCTGGGCAAAAATTGTTGGGTTAGGCCTAGCCATGAAACAACCTCCAAGAACAGTGGAGTTAAAAACCTCAGCCTCCCCAATCAATGTCAAACAACATCCTCTGAGCAAAAATGCTAAAGATGGGTTAAGGCCCCATATTCAGAAATATCTGGCTTTAGGGTCCTAAGGCCCTGTCAATCGGCCTGGAACACTCCCCTGCTACCAGTAAAAAATCCAGGAACTGGTCACTATCCCCGTTCAAGACCTAAGAGAGATCAACAACAGAGTGCAGGACATTCACCCCACGGTAAATAATTTGTACAATCTGCTTATCACTCTGAACCCTGAGTAAAAATGGTATGGACATAAAGATGCTATCTTTTGCATGCCTCTGCATAAAGACAGTCAGTTTCTGTTTCCTTTTGAGTGGGTAGACCCAGAAACCGGAACGTATGGTAAACTAACATGGACTAGACTCCCACAGGGGTTCAAAAACTCCACCACTCTCTTTGATGAAGCCCTCCACAGAGATGTCAACAACTTCAGAACTATGCACCCTGAAGTCACCCAGCTTCAATACGTGGATGACCTGCTACTGCAGCCAACACCAAGGAAAACTGTGAGTCTGGGAACCAAGCACTATTATGTAAGCTTGCTCAACTCGGGTATAGAGCTTCTTCCAAAAAACCCCAAATTTGCCAGCAAGAAGTAGTCTTCCTGGGCTATTCCCTTAGAGGTGGTAAACGTTGGCTCACTGAGCCCAGAAAACAAACGGTTGTGCAGATACCCCCCCCAGCAGCAGACAACACAAAGAGTTTCTTGGGATTACTGGGTTTTGCAGGTTATGGATTCCTGTGTTTGCGTCCTTAACTTCTCCTTTATACCCGCTGTTAAAGGGAGATGCCAAATTCCAATGGACCCCTGAGCACCAGCAAGCTTTTGATAACATCTTACGACACTGGCACTGAACTCCTCAACTTCACTGAGCCAAGCCTGCAATTTCAGAAAGCCCTACACTACGTTAAAAATGTACATCAATTCACACACCTTGGTCCAAAGAAACTGCAGGCATTCCTGAAGGATCAAGAACAGAGTTTTCCACTAACTGACTCACAGCGAAAGGACATAACTGAACGGGTAACAAAACCCTGTCCGTCCTGTCAATAGAACAATTACCCTTCCAAGCTTCCTGCAGGAAAGCACCTATGAGCAACCAGACCAGGAAATTCTGGGAAGTGGACTTTACTGAAATTTAGCCAGCAAGGTATAGACTTCAATATCTCCTAGTGTTTGTAGATATATTTTCAGGATGGATTGAAGCCTTCCCCACAAAAAAAAGGCACAAATGGTGGTAGAAAATCCTGAAAGATATTTTTCTATGATACGGCCTACCTAAGGTAATAGGGTCTGATAATGGACCGGCATTCATGGCCCAGGTAAGTAAGGGGTTAGCCAGGATCCTGGGGATAAATTGGAAGTTACATTGTGCTTATAGACCCCAGAGCTCAGGACAGGTTAAAAAAATTAATAGAACCATTAAAGAGACCTTAACGAAATTAAGCTTAGAGAGGACATCAAAGATTGGACTATGCTCCTGCCTTATGCACTGTTTCATGCAAGAAATACTCCCTCTGTTTCTTTGTGTAACCTCAGCTCCTATGAAATTCTCTATGGGGCCCCTCCTCCAGTAAGGACCTAACCACAACTCTAAGACCTACCGATCCCTTCCACACCCCCTTGCTTGACAAACTTAAAGCTATTGAAAGAATTCAGTTATACCTGTCAAAACAGCTGGCCACTGCCTACCAACCTGGTGAAGAGGAGACTCCACATCGATATCAAAAAAGAGACTTCATCTACATAAGACGACATCAGGTGTCATCCCTGGAACCCCGCTGGACAGGACCATACCAGGTGCTACTTATAAAACCTACAGTGGTAAAGGTAGACGGAATCACTTCCTGGATCCTAATTCTCATCTCAAGCCTGTGCCCTGTCCAGACTCTGGCTTGAAAGTGGAAAAGACTGGTAACCCTTTCAAATTGCATATTTGCCATGTGGATAAGGCTATAGACTCTCCCCTTGGCCACCACTAGTCCTAACCATCATCAGCCCATTCAGCAGCGATGGCTGATCACAAATCCTATTAGACAAGAAGTATGGTCTGTCTCACATACAGCCCCCTTAGGGACCTGGTGGCCAACTCTCCACCCAGATATTTGTCAGCTGGGTATACGTCTTTCCAATTGGGATATCTCTGATGAAGAGGATCCCACTAAAATTCCATTAAATTTCTCCCGTACCATAGATAATGGAAACAAACATTATGGATGTAGGGACACGCAAGCCTGATGCAGGTTGGCTAGCCTAGATTACAATGTTTGCCCGGTGGACTATCAAAGCCACAAACAACCACGGCTGTGTGGGGGAAAAGCCGTCTTCTTCCGTAAGTCATGGGGATGTGAGCATACAGGGGCTGCCTGGTGGAACCCAAAATCCTCATCAAATTCAGTTCACAGCATTGGCCATATTACCAATTAGACAACCAAAACCGATGGCCCCCAGAGGGGTCTCTAGATCCTCAAATTCTGTGTGACTATTTCAACTTCGGCAAGTGCTCAAAAGGATTGAAGAAAATTCCCCTGTGTGTAGGCCTTTTCCCTCCTTTGCTCACATCACGAAATATGTTTCTCCAATAGATCCTTCTGCTCCAGATTCTCTGCTGTCACTCTCACATCAACAACCTGATTTCTCCCCTCCAATTACTAGATCAAAACCCCAAACCTCCGCTGGTTCTCAGACCATTGCCCCCATGCTGAGGCAGCAGGTACTGAGGTACCCTTCCACCCACTCACTCCTCTCTTCTCCTGTCAGTGCCCACACCGGGTCCCACCAGGTCCTCTTACCAGCTAACCCAAAGCTCAAACCAGCTGAGGAGTGCCCTCAGACGCCTATCCAAGATGTAATGAAAATGGCCTTTAAAGTTGCTTTGTCATCACTAAAAACAGGTTACTAAGTATTTAAAGTCCCTCACAGGCTTTTTAGATACTCATTCCCGTCTTCCCATCTGCTCTACCTGTTCTACTGCTCAAGTTTTGTTGCCAGGAAAATCCCAAACCCTTTTCCCATTATTCTTTTATATCTCTTTTTCCTCATTCTCAGAACCACAGAACTCTCTCACCCCCCGCCTTCCCCGTCTTCCCCTCTGTACCAGGCCCACAGAAAAATCTTAAATGGCCTTCTCCAGAAGTCTTCATCGTGGCTGACTTTAGGACTTTCAGCAACAAAGTCCCTATAAAAGAGTTCAGTGTAGATAAACTTCCTCTTTTCGTGTTGCTCTGTTATACTTGGCCACTGGCTGGAAAAATCAGCCCTTCTAAGCTAGACACCCCCTTACTAGTTTTTCACAAAATATGTGAACAAGGCCTCTGGCCTTGAGCTGAGGCTTCCAGAGATGGCTACATTTCCAAGATAAAGAAGTTACCAACTGGGCTCCATGGTAACAGCTGGCAGGGAGAAAATAAAAGAGAAGAAAAAAGCTCTCCCCCTCCCAGGTGTCCTTAATAAGTTATCTTTCCCAGAGAAGAGGAAAATAAAAACAGAACCAAAAACTGCTTTTTGTGAACTTCTGCAGACTGTGAATTTCGGAGTCTTTTCCCTTACATGTTGGGTACAAAATTCTGAAACTACCTCAACTTGGGATTCAGGGGATTAATTGATTACAACAGAAGCAATGCCCTCTATATCCGGTTGCAACCAAATAGGACTGTTTCCCTGTCTTTGGTGCTATCTTAGGTGCCTTGCCTTGTCCATACCTACAACAGTATAATTCTATATACTTAAACATTGTTTATTCTTAAAATTATCAGCAGATGTGATTAATTATGTAATGGTGCAGATGTTTCCCCGAGTGCTCTATCATGAGGCAGGATCATTTAAATTTCAAATAGGGGGGCATACAACCCGGTTCCGCTGGCAACCTGTATCCTTCACTTTAGCCATCCTATGAGGAATAGTAGTTGCTGCAGAGAAGGGCACAGGAACCACTGCCCTAATCCATGGGACACAACAAATGACCCAATTAGAAGCAGCAATAGACCAAAACTTAAAGATATTAAAAAACCACCATCACAGCTTTACAAGAATCTTTAACCTCTCTCTCTGAAGTTGTTTTACAGAACAGGCGAGGGTTCGACCTCCTCTTCATGAGAGAAGGGGCCTTTGTCCTGCATTGAGGGAAGAATGTTGTTATTATGCCTACCATACTGGAGTTGTAAAAGAATCTATGATTAAATTAAGAAGACGCATTGAAGAGCATCACCAAGAGAGAGAGGCCCAAAAAGGGTGGTTTGAGTCTTGGTTCACAGAGTCCCCCTGGGTAACTATGCTTTTATCAGCCCTGGCCGGTCCATTAATAATCCTCACATTATTGCTAACTGTAGGACCCTGTTTGCTCAACCGTGTAGTTTCCTTTCTCCAAGCTCAAATTGGACAAGTTAAACTTATGGTAATCAGAAATCAATATACCACACTAGCAGACATAAAATGTGACATCCTCAATGATCACTATTATGATTTAATGTAACCAAAAGAAAGTGGGGAATGAAAGGTAAATAAAATAGGTAATTGTCACTTCCAGTTTTACGATATGCTTAAAAAAACAGTGTTGATATCTTGAGAACTGTTCGCTAATCTTGTTCCCTGAATGTTCTGTACCAACTGCAAAACTGCAGAATGTACTCCCTCACTCATTTGCACGCAAACTGCCCACTCGCCCTGACCCATCAATAATCTTCCCTCCCTGCCCTCTCCAAGGAAAGTATATAAGTTCTGCTTAAGCTGTTCTCAGGGCTCTCTGCTCTATTCAAGGGAGCTCTGAGCCCCAGCATGTTGGACCCCCATAAACTTTTCGCTGTTGCATTAGACAGTCCCTGGTAGTCTCTTCCTCCGATGCTCGCCTGACATTTACATTGGTAAAATAATAAGTGTGACCATTGCTTCTGTGTCGAAATGTACAAATTATTATTGGGGGTACAAATAGGTGTACCCTGTGATATGAATATAGAGATAATGCATGAATAGACAATACTGTGAATAAATAATATAATGGATTCCAAATTTAATAATGGATTCAATTGATATCTGAAAATATACAGGAAATCTTATATTGATATACATACATTCATTCCAACCAGTTAAACATCTAAACGTTATATTAGGATTATGATTTATCATGAAGAGTGTGTGAGTTTTGCTTCAAAATTGATTATGGAAGTAGAAAATAATGTGTTTGGAAAGAAGTCTCATGAAAAGACCAGACAAGAAACCTGGAGGAATCCATGTGTTCTGAAGCAGGAAGTTATTGAAAGTGAAACAAATGCCTATAAGTTTGCTAACTTGTGGATGAAATATGTATCTTATGATGTGCATAAATTGAAGAAATAGTAATGTAGCAGTGTTGAATAAAAATGAATGTCAAAATACGCATCAGGTCCCATAGTAATCTACTTGCATTGATGTTAAACTGGGTTAGTTACTGTACAAATTTAGTATTTGTATGCAACGTTAACTAAAGTTAGTTTTCAGTACTGGTAACAAATATGTATTTCAGGTGGATGAATATTTCTGAGAATAATCTTGTGAATACTTGATTATAAATCCATACACATGAACATGAATGAATTTAGGGAGTGTATATAAGACACATATATTTCATATTTTGAAAAATCTGGAGAGTATATATATATATATATATATATATATATATATATATATATACAAAAAACACACATGCAGAGACATTAAATTACCAATATATATGCCAATCGAAATTTATCATGAAATATATATCATCCACAGATGCAAAAATATTTCTTTTACTGAACATGGATTTATGTTTAATGTTGTTCGACTAGGAAGCTCACCCATAGGTTGAATTTTAAAATCCAACAGGGTTTAGGAGGAGTGATCTCTTCTCATAATTTGTATCTGCCAAGTCAGCCACCTCACAAGAATGTACATGTGATACCAGGTAGGATTCTATATGTGCATATAAAAATACATGTTCTGAATAGGCTACAGGGAAAGGGAGACAGGAATTTTTATATTTATTAACTTTAAAAACACAAGGAGAACTATTTCAATTAAAAATTAACTAGATTTATAACACCTACCCTTCATAATGCAAATGGCAAGTCCAAATATACACCATGCCTCCTTTGAACTGCTTGTATTTCTATTCTGTTTGGGTTAGTTTTCTCCATCATATTAGGATTAGCAGTCAGAGTCTAGTAGTTTATGAGTTAGTGTCAGGGATTAAGTATTTCGAATGGAAAATTGGAAAATGAATCCAATGTGTATGCATATATGTGCTACACAAAAATCTTCCCACTCTCATCCACAACAATGCCTTGACATTAACTTCGCCCCAAGTAAGACACAATTAGAGGAGAAGAGTTAGAAAATCTGTGAATGCATATGTGGAATGGAATATGCTCAGGATTTCACAAACTTGGAAGTGGTAGAGCAGTTTCCAAAGGTAAGGCACATGGTAAACACTCCACAAACATGGAGTTCTGCTGGCCTAAAGACTTCTTGATAAACTGCCTCTGAGGTTGGGCACTTGAAATATATGTTGTTGTCAGTAGCTTTAGCTTACTTTCTAGTGAGACCATCAAAGCTGGGTCTGCATCTATGTGACCTGGAGGACATTGTTTCTAATTTTCCAATGACAATGAGGCAGCAGTGCGAATACTCTCTTTGTAGTTAAACTATGGCCACTGGGAGCTAAGTGACTCACCGTGTGAACTGTGAAGCCATTTGGTCCTCCTCCACTTTTCGTGGTGGTTCTTGCTGCTGCACTGGGACTTTGGTATTTTCTTCATGAAATACAAGGAGATCAACTGGGACACAGTGCTGGAGGGAGTTCTGTCACGTGTGGAGGTCACGGTCTGCATGTGAATGCACCAACCAGGATTCTATCCCACATGGGTTGCCCCTTTGTCCATAGCAACCTGATTCTGAACATTGCCTTGAAATCTCCCTATACAAAAAGATGCCTTTACATGGAACGTTCTGCTGGCTGTACCATGTCATTCACAAGCCATTTGGAAGCCAGTGGCAGATCCACATGGCCCCACCACACGTTTTAACACACACCTTCACACCACTGCTCTAGGCCCACTAATTTGCAGGCTCCAACTTACTGGCATCTCTGTTCTACACAATTTTCATGAAACCTAGTCAGTCAAGGCACTGTCTGATACACTCATGATCAGCAATAGGACATCCAAAGATTCTCCAGTGCCGCCTGGTCATGGGAATTCCAAAAATTTCATGGTGTTTATCTGGCCATTTTTTTGAGGATGAAGTTGGAGGAACTGTGGTTTTCAAAAACCATTAAATGTTGAGGAAGCTCATTTCAATGAAACTCTGGAGAACTCTCATAGGCAAGGCTTCCCAAAGAGTTGTCAAAAGGTCACATGAAGCCAGTCCAATTGAAGTCTATAATGTGAGGTACATGTGTGTTTTGACTCTCAGCTATGGCTGCCAAGACTTTAAGAAGAAAATCATGGATTATCTTGGCTGAGATTCCCAGTGCTCTGTGGCCTTGATCTAAGTTTATAAGGGCTACTCTCATGCGTGGGCTCCTAAAATCCCAACAAAGCTCATGGCAATACTTCTCTGAGGTCAGTTCCAGAATTCAGTCTCTATAGGGATTCACACTAGAGTTCAAGCCCAGGTGGACCCAGTGATTTCTTCCAATCGCCACACAAATGACCAAAATTTAAACGAAAACACTCCCATATGGCCCTCATCTTTTCCACATAGACACTCATCATAACCTCTAGCTGGAGGTTTCTATGAGGGGCGCTGGACAAGACAGTGTCCAAAATAAGCTCACTTGCCCGTCATTTGCCTAAAGTCAGGGTGGCCTGGAAACCCTTCCTCTGAACCAGGAGTGATCAAATAGGCCTACCATTATTACTGTTCCACTTCTCCAATTTGAGGCCTACTGACTGTGGGGTTTAGATTCTTCATGTGGATTTGGGTCATGAGAAAACCCAAGCACCAATGGGCTAGACTCTGAAGGGCTTTGAAAAACTCATTTGACCCAAAGGATTCCTATTCTCACCTTATGGAGGTCAGGAAACTTACAGAGGAAGGCGAGAGACTTCATCCATAATGAGTACTCTTTTGGCCATTTTGGTTTTGGATGCACACATGGCATCTTTCTTTAGATCCATCAGGTGCTGAGAATCTAAGCCACAGCCTCACACAGGGCCAACAGGCTGATTCAGACACATCCCTTTTGAAATCAATTACTCAAAGAGGGACAGGTGATGCCCATTCATTTACATTAGAGAACTGTTTTATTCAGGCTTCACAACGGGGTGGCCTTAGGCAAAGACCTTCCTGACATTCAGTGCTATAGAACAATAGGTAAGCAAAAGTCCCAAAGCAGGGTTTCTCCACTGAGACTTTCCTGGTAACATTGATATCTGAGTTTTCTGAGATTCTCGCCATTCCCTTCAGCTATCCAGTACATGGCCAAGTCACAGAGCTTGGAGGTGGTACCTATCTTGGTCACAAAATCATGAGCCTATTCTGGAGAGTGGCCAGAATTCAGGAAGAAAACAGGAACTTAGGAAGATTTCAGGTCTTGCCCACAAATAAGGCAACCCTCTGTCCTTTTATAAATTGGGCAGCGTGAATGTTGGGAAGCTTTCTCCTAGACAGGACACATCCATTGATGCATTTTCTTTTGTAATGTCTACACCCACGGACACAGTGGGATACACAGACATAGAAACACTTGCCTTGTCAAATGACTTAATAGAAACAGTCCACTCCAAACCAAACAAACCAACTTTCCTACCTATTCTCAGAACATGAGACAAAACCACAAACCCACACTCATTCCCACAAATGCACCTCCTTCCCCCAAGAAGGTCTGTTACTAACCGGAGTGTCCTCTGCCTGGTGAGCCATTCTTTGTTCACCCAAAATGGCCTGTCTGTTCTCAAATCTGGACTCCTTGGCCCACTCTGTGAAGTTGTCAGGAGCCAGCTTTGAGCTGCCACTACCTGCATTCTCAGGGAAGACACCTCTTCAGATTTTTTCTGGCATTTGACCATCTTCACATCTGTAAGTACCAAGAAAGACTGACTCTTTCCATGATAAATCCAAAAAAGTGAGATCTCTGTGACTGTTACTGGGCCTGACCCTGGGTGCCTGGTTTCTGGGATCCCAAGTTCAGAGAGTTCCATCACAAAGAAGTGACGTAGGTCACTTCCTTTATGAACTGAATGAGCTCACAGCCTTGGAAAACACTTTGTCCTAACAGTTTCTTCCTAAGGTCCCATGAGATGGAGGCTGCCCCTACTTCCTGTGACACTTTCACAAGTTAGAATGGTATATCAACAATAGGTACTGGGGGAGAGATCTCCACACAGGGTTGGTTTGGTCCATTTTGTCTACATTAAAATGTGAGAGGCTTATTCAGACACATCTCTTCATCCTGACCAGGTTGTTTGCCATGGAAAATGACTTTTGCTCTCTCAGGTCCTTCATAGCATTCTATATCTTCTTCAGGGATAATTTCTGCATGGATCTTTGAGATTCTCAGCAGGTGGAAGATCCCCTATATTCCTGGATTGTAAGACCAACTCTATCCCTGCACTGCTGTAAAGTTAGATTGAGGGAACAGTGTATGGTTAATGTTAATATCATGTTCTATTTGCGTTAGGAATCATTCTGCTGGATGAATAACGGTATTGGGAACCTGAGATATTTACAAGAATATATAGGTGAAATATAAGTATGGAAACAGAAATCTAGGGAAGACTTGAAGCCAAGTAGGACTTTGGGCCCTTGAGTAGCATACTTTGCTTTGAATTATATTCTGCACAGATGTCTCAGATAAATTGATATACAAAGAAATAGGATCGTATACACTAGATGATTGAATAACATACAGAATATCCAATAAAAAAGGGATAGTCTGTAGGATTAGCAAGATAGTCAGTAGGTTTAGAAAGAAGAATGAGTATAGGATTTGTACCAAAAGTTCTTTACAAATAAGGTTTCGGGTAGAGAGTGAATGTAAATGTCAGCACATGTGAAGAGTCAGTCACAATGACGAATTGGGGAAAATATGTAGGAAAGCAGATATAAATAGAGACATTAGGAAGTCAGTAAAAGTATGAAGTGTGTAATTTGTTTAGACATTTTCAACGGTTTGAGTCTGAATATATAACCTTAGGCAGAAACTAATATGTTGTCACAAATTGGATTGACTTTTGAGAGCATTAGGTAACCAGGACATGGATGTTTTTATTAATACATGCTCACTTTTTATTTAGGCTTTGGTAAAATCATAAGTGTGACCTTTGCATTTTGTGTCCAGAATATTATTGTGATAAAATGTATATGTAGATCAGGTGACTTGAGTATTTCTTCCACCATTTCTGTAGCAATATTTTGTAGATGTATAAATTACTATTGAGGGTACAAATAGGTGTACCCTGTGTCTATGAATATTCAGATAATGCATGAATAAACCATACTGTGTGTAAATAATATAACTTGCTCTACTTTAAATAATGGATTGAATTGATATCTGAAAATATAAAAGAAATCTCATATTGATATACAATCATTCACTGCAACCAGTTATACATCTAATGGTAATATTATGGTTGTGGTTTATCCTGAAAGGTGTGTGAGTTTTGTTTCAAAAGTGATTATGGAAATCAAAAATAATGTGTTTGGAAAGAAGTCTCATGAAAAGAATAGTCAAGAAACCTGTAAGAATACATGTGTTCTCAAGAAGGAAGTGATTGAACATTATATATCATACTATATATAATGTGCATAAACTGCAGAAATAGTAATGTACCAATGTTGAATAAAAATGAACATCAAAATACACACCATGTCCCATAGGAATCTACTTGCATTGATGTTAATCTGGGTCAGTTACTGTAGAAATATTAGGATTTTTATGCACCATTCACTGAAGTTACTTTTCAGTACTAGGAAAAAAGTATGTATTTAAGTTGGATGAATATTTCTGAGAATAATCTTGTGAAAATTTGATTATAAATCCACATAAATCACAAAACATTATAAACACAAAAGTCACATGGACATTAAAATGTAGCAATATATATGCCAATTTAAATCCATCTTGAAATATATATCATCCACTGATCCAAAACTATTTATTTAATGAACTTGAATTTATGTATAATGTTGTTCAGCAAGGAAGCTCCCCCATAGATTGAATTTTCTGTTCCAAATCAGTGTTTAGGAGGAGTGATCTCCTAAATGTGTATGCAAATATGTGCTACACAAAAATCTTCCCACTCTCATCCAGAACAATGCCTTGATATTACCTTCACCCCAAGTAAGACACAGTTGGAGGACATGAGTTAGAAAATCTGTAAATACATATCTGGAATCTAAAATGGTCAGGAGTTCACAACCTTGCAGGTTGTAGAGGAGTTTCCAAAAGTAAAGGACAGGCTTGATAGACCCAACCTGATCTTTTATTAGAATTGGGAGCCATCTTGCCAGAAAGCCATGAAAAGATAATTTGGGCTTTACTATAAATTACTGCAAATTCTGAACCTGCTTGGAATGCCTGTCCGTGCCTTGAACTCATCCATGCCTGGCTCTCTGACCAGATAACAGTGCTCTCTGAAACATTAGTGACACCTAATAAATATTGGCCTTCCCAGGCCAGACAACGACCCTCTCTGAGTCTCTAATGGTCCTCATAATTTCTGATGTTGGGGCCAGCAAAAAAAATGTAAACTACCATCAGTGTGATGCTTTCAAAGTTCTGTTATCTGTAACCCCCTTTTTGTGTAACTTTCTGGGCTATATAGCTGGGCTGTAGGAAAGGTGGTGTTGCTGTCTTGTTCCCGCCATTTTTGGAGGGAGAGGCAGCCTGGCCAGTTTTAATAATAAGCCTGCCTTAATTTGATTTTAATTGGAGTCACTGGTCTTTTCTTGCATCCTATTCCAACATTTTGGAGTTCCCCAGTGAGATGACCCTGCCCGACCAGATCACAAGACCAGACTGCTGAAAATTCTGAAGCTGGCCTTCCCTCCAGGGCTACGGGCTGGGGAGCCACTCTAGGGGGTGCACAACTTGAGATGTTCCAAGGCCTTGGAGTGAGCCGTCGGTCTGGGGAGCACTGCAGTGAACCATCGCACTGAAACTATTAGCAAGTACCTGGTGGAGGAGGCCTCCATAGGTAAGTGGCACCTTGATAACATCTTATATCTGGTTAAGGGAGATCTCTTCTAATGACAGAGAGGTGGCCTGGGGAGGCACACATTCACTCCTGTCCAGGATAGTAATGAGAATCGTTCTGTCCTCTGTTCCGTTCTGTAGGGAATTCCTCTGGAAGGTTAGAGAGGTGCCGAGGGACACGCATGCGCTCCTACCCCAGAGCTTTAGCAAGACGTTGAATTGCTCATCTGTTTTTCTGTTTTGGCACCGGGATTCTGTTTTTTTTTTTTTTTTTTTTTTTTTTTTTTTTGTGTGTGTGTGTGTGTGTGTGTGTTTTGTTCTGTGTTCTATATGTTTTTTGTTTGTTTGTTTTTGTGCGTTTTGTTTTGTGATTTCTGTGATAAAATCTTAAGGATATTGAACGTGAAAATGGGTAACAAAGCAAGTAAGCCTGACACCCATTTGGACTGTGTTTTAAGGAACTGTGATGAACTTTACCACCATTTGTTAAGCAGAATGAGAGAAGCCCCTAGCTGGCTGCCTGGAGCACACCCAGTGCAGATGGCAATGCCTGCTGGGGAATGAAGAACTGAGTATCTCCCAGCATCTGCCGAAGCCCTGTTGCTTCAGGGAATTCCCTCCATCGTTCCCTGCACTGCAAGGATAATGCCACCTCTGTCTTCTTAAAAAAAGAGAAATACAAAAAGGGGACACTAAATGCAGTAAAGTCGCCATGGAGACACTTTACTTTATATTTCAGGTTGCTCCTCTGTGAAAACATTTGGTCCCCTTGTGGGGACATCTGTGGTGCCACTGGAGAAGGAGATTTTTCTCTTATTTGCTCTGTTTTAAAGGGTTCTGTCTGTCAGCCATTGTCTGGAGTTCATTTCTGTCTGTCTTGTGCCTTTTTTCTAGCCCTTTAAGACATGTGCAATAATGTGTTAATATTATAAATTGTTTCTTGGAAATGATCTTAGCTGAATGTGTGTCTAAATGATGATGTTTCATTGTACCAATCTGGTATCTGAATGGGTTTTTGAAGCATTCCACAATCTTGCAGTTAAAAGTCGGGTTTAGGTATTTGTTTAGTTCATGGTTTCAGATAATTCATGCCAGAGAACTTAAATACTTAGGATGGAAAACTAAAGAACTCTACTTCCAAGTTGGCAAGTAACTTCCCAATCATTCAGTCTTTTTTTCACCAATTTTAAATTAGGTAGCCTCGGAAAATGTCACGGTGTGTACCAGTGCATTAATTTGGACAAGGATACTAAATCACAGTATGATATCTGTTGACAAAACAACTTGTAAAGATATAAAATTTTGTGAATTGTATCTTAAACTTGTATCATAATTTTCAACATCCTAACATGAAAATTATGGTTAAAATACCTTAGGCCTAAGGTTTCTGCTCAGAATAGCCTTTTTTTCCTTCTTCTTCCAGACCTCAGCCAGGACTTATTTTGAAATGCAAATGAAAGAAGCCTGTAATCTTAGTAGGAGACTTATTTGAGGCCTAAGGGAAAAAAAAGGTAAATTGTATGGTATTTACTAATTACTGGCCAGTCATTTTATCTAGGACTCATATTTTTTTCCTTAGGTTCTTTATTTATTTTTTGAGCTCATGATTTTGCTCCTACAGACCTAGGTTAATGTTTTTCTGATCAGTAATATCTTTGACCAACTGTGGAATTTTTAAATCATTGCAATGGAGATTTCACCTGTGAAAAGCTACAAGGCCTTCACTTTTATTATGTGTGCACAATTTGTTATGTGTTGTATATATATATATATATATATATATATATATATATATATATATATATATACATATGTCCATATATCATATATATGATACAAATTAACATATATAAGGAGCACTCATATTAAAAAGAACTCATAAAAACAATTTTAAAAAGTGGGTCCAAAGATCTTTAATTCACGTGATTTAAATGTTTCAATTTAAATTGGGTAAACAGATAAATATAAATGTCTTTAAATTTAAGCTTACAAGTTTTTCTAGGTGTTCAAAAATCTAATAAACTACTAATGTCTACAAAAGGTCTAATATGCCTTTGTTCCAGGACTTTTCTTTCAATCAAAAAAATGGTTTACAGTGTACAAAAAAATTTGTCTAATATTTTGATAAATAAGTAAAGTAAATTTGATATGGGATTAGTCATTCATGAGTACTTTTGTTTGATATCTGATTGATATACTAAGGTCTGTATCAGTTTGTACTAAAGTCTGTATAAGATTGTAAAAATCAGTCATGTGTAAAAGAGACAAAAATTTCTTAAACATAAGTTTACCCATAACATTAAGTTTATTAAGATTTAAATTTTCTAGAGCAAGCAACCATAAAAATTAAACAAATGTTTAAATAAGAACTGTTATTTTAGAGCACTGTACTGCCATTTCTTTAAAAGCTAAACTTGGTTAATGTAGAAACTTCAATGCAATTGTGATGCTATTAATGTGCTCATATTTTCCAGTTATACAACTCTATAAGGTAGAAACTTTAAAAGAGCATTATATCAAGCAGGTGTTCTGAAGTTGTATGGTAAATAAAATATATATTGGGGATTTATTTACCTGTTATCAATAATATATGTAAAGTTTTATGTTACTTTTTACATTTTGGAACAATTTAAATGTATTTTTAAGTTAATGAGACCCTAATCTATGTAAAGGTTAAAATCTTTCAGCCGTACTTTAATTCATGTTTTAAATGTGATATCATATGGTGTGAGCTAATGTTCATGTGACCTCAAACAATTCATGTAAACTTTGTAAAATGATATTTAAAAAAAAGATCAGCTTGAGAACTAAAGCATTTAAGATTTATAAGGAGCCCTGCTTACCTGAGATAAGACTCTGTGTCCCATCTTACTACATGTGAGAATGACTACGAAAGCAGTAGGTCAGATTTTATTTCATTTAAAGTTATGTTCAAATTTTTTTTTCTGTCAAGATTACTAGGATCTCAAAAAGGTGATATAATATATAACTCACCAAAAAATTCAGGGTAGCTATTACATGAACTAAGTATTTTTACTCTTGTTAAAAAATTTTATTTTTTAATTTCTTTATAAGTGATCTAAAGATTCCCCGTTGGTGTTTTACAGAAGTGTTGCTTTAAGAACACAACATGGGTTAATTTAAGAAAATAAGTCATCAACTACAAGACAGACAGAATAATAAGATCCCAATTAATAAAATATAAATAATTATAAACTTATAGACATTAAAGTGCAGTACTGTTAATATATGGCTGTTAAAATTTATTTGCTGGTTGTTTCAGATTAGGATTGAAAATTAAAGTTAAATGAAAAGGGCCAAAAAAAAAAAAAAACAATATTTGACTCTTGCCCTTTGAGTCAGTCTGAATCCAGGGAACAGGGGACTTCTCTATGAGCTTTGCAACTCTTGGCCACATAACCTCCCGATCAGGGAGATTAATGAGACCACTGGAGAACAGAAAGCCAATCAGTGCATTTGCTACAAAGAGGAGAGTCATCAGGAAAGGGAGACATCCCTGATGCTTCTGAGGGAAGCCACATGGTCAAGCAAGACCTGAACCCACCTAGCTCAAATTGCACTAGCAGAACTGAGAAGCTGCTCTCAAGTTTCCCAAGGAATGACTCCCATAAAAGCTCAGCTGACTGCTAACAATAGATAGAAACAAAAGTCATTTGACTGCTTCATCTTAAACACTTAGCAAAGACAGTTAAAACCAAAATACAGCCATTCCTGGGCATTTTAAATAATAATAATAATAATAATAATAATAATAATAATAATAATAATAATATTTTAAGGTATACACTTTATGTTAGCCTCCCAAAATAAGTAAAACTGTTGGCTACAAAGACTATCAAGAGGAGCTGCCAGAGGCAGAAGTTTTTAGTTTAAGGCCTACAGATATTCCTAACCTACACAGGTAGGCTTGGTGTTTGCTAGTACGATTATCCAGCCCTGAGTAACAGAATTAAATGTTTCTCTATTAGACACAGAGGTCATACTAGTGAAAGGATTTTGCAAAATCAGATGACATTAAATTATTAAACTGTATATTATGGGGAGGGACAACTGTAACACTAAAAGTTAAATATTAAGTTGACAGTCCTGATAATTGGGGATATTAAAGACTGGTGAGGGTACTTCATACAGTGACATGATCCAGCTACTGCAACATTTATTCAATACTCATGTTTTTTGTTTCTCTCATAGAAGAACCCATCCCCAGATGACTTTACAACCTGTTCTTCCTCAACAAGACTTCAAAAAGAACTGACTTCTAAAAGGCAACTCATATTCCTCAACTGACTTCAAAAAGGCAACTCATGTCTCTCACGCCATGCACACTCATGTCACCCTCTCTCAGCTGAGAAGAAGGCAAAATGAGAGACGACTCTCCACTTACACCAATGGAGCCCAAAATAAATAGACTATCAATATAAGTAATTAATTAAGTCAGGTAATATCAGGGAGACTGGTTTTCGGTGAGTTCTAAAAATTTTAGACTGTTAACTGAGGGATTAAAATTTCCTCAGTGCTTTTCCACTAACCTATCAAGGATTACAAATGGACACATAAGAAAAGGGGGGAATGATAGACCCAACCTTATCTTTTATTAAAATTGGGAGCCATCTTGCAACAAAGCCATGAAAAAATCATTTTGGCTTTACTGCAAATTACTGCAAATTCTGAACCTGCTTGGAATGACTGCCCGTGCCTTAAACTCACCCGTGCATGGCTCTCTGACCAGATAGCAGCCCTCTCTGAAACTTTGTCACACTTCATTAATATTGGCCTTCTGTGGCCAGACAATGACCCTCTCTGAAGCTCTAATGGTCCTCATAAATTTTGATGTTGGGGCTAGCAAAAAAAAAAATGTAAACTCCCATTAGTGTGATGCTTGTCAGAGTTCTGTTATCTGTTACCCCATTTTTGTGTAACTTTCTGGGCTGCAAACCTGGGCTGTAGTAAAGGTGGGGTTGCTCTCTTGCTCTCGCAATCTTTGGAGGGAGAGGCAGCCCAGCCAGTGGAAATAATAAGCTTACTTTAATTGGATTTTAACTGGAGTCAGTGTTCTTTTCTTACATCCTGGTCTAAGAGGTAAACACTCCACAAACATAGAGCTCTGCCGGCCTAAAGACTTCTTGAGAAACTGCCTCTGAGGTTGGGTACTTTAAATATATTTTGTTGTCAGAAGGTTTAGCTTCTTTTTTATTGAGACCATCAAAGCTGGGTCTGCATCTATATGAATGGAGAGCATGGTTTCTTATTTTCCAATGAACATGAGGCAGCAGTGCTGAATTCTCTCTTGGTAGGTAAACTGTGGCCACTGGGGGCTAAGTGTCTCCCCGTGTGGACTGTGAAGCCATTTG
Source organism: Callospermophilus lateralis (assembly GCF_048772815.1). Classification (NCBI taxonomy): domain Eukaryota; kingdom Metazoa; phylum Chordata; class Mammalia; order Rodentia; family Sciuridae; genus Callospermophilus; species Callospermophilus lateralis. The sequence continues at coordinate 573,678 of NW_027515807.1, forward strand.
ATCATCCTCCATTTTTGTGGTGTTTCTTGGTGCTGCACTGGGAGTTTGGTATTTGCTTCACGAAATACAAGGAGTTCAACTGGGACACAGTGCTGGAGGGAGTTCTTTCACGTGTGGTGGGTCAGGAACTGCAGGAGAATGCACCAACCAGGCTTCTATTTCACACAGCTTTTTCCTTGACCATACCAAAATGATTCTGAACATTGCCTTGAAACCTCTCCATATAATAAGATGCCTTTACATGTAAGGTTCTGCTGGATGCACCATGGCAGCCAAAAGGCATTTGGAAGTCAATTGGAAATCCACACGGCCCCACCTCAGATATTTTATCACACACCTGCACACCACTGCTCTGGGCCCACTACTCAGCATTCTCAACTTAATGGCATCTCTGTTCTTCACCATTATCATGAAACCCAGTCAATCAAGGCACTGTCTGGTACACTCATGATCAACAACAGGAGATCCAAAGGTTCTCCAGTGCCACCTGGTCATGGGAGTTTCAAAAATTTCAGGGTATTTATCTAGCCACTTTTCAAGGATGAAGTTGGAGAAACTGTGGGTTTCAATTCATTCAGGAATCATTTAATGTTGAGGAACCTCATTTCAATGAATGCTCTGGAGAACTCTCAAAGGCAAGGCTTCCCAAAGAGTAGCCAAATAGTCACATGAAGCCCAGCCCATTGAGGTCTACAATGTGAGGTCCATGTGTGTTTTGACTCTCAACTATGCCTGTCAAGTCTTTCAGAATAAAATCATGTGATATCCTGGCTGAGATTCCAAGTGATCAGTCGAAAGCCACCCTTGGCCTAGATTTCAGTTTCCAATGGCGACTCTCATGTATGGCCTTCTAAAATCGCAACACAATTCATGACAATACTTCTCTGAGGTCAGTTCCAGAGCTCAGTCTCTAAGGTGAATCATACCAAAGTTCTAGCCCTGGTGGATCCAGTCATTTCTTCCAACCACTACACAAATGAACACAATTAAAACCAAAACACTCCCACATGGTCCTCACCTTCTTCCATATAGACACTCATTATAACCTCTGGCTGGAGGTTTCCATGAGGGGCGCAGCACAAGACAGTATCCAAAACAAGCTCCCTTATCCCTTATTTGCTTAAAGTCAGCTGGGCCTGGACACCATTCCTGTGAACCAGGAGTGATAAAATAAGCCTGGCCTTAATACTGCTCTGCTTCTCCAATTTGAGGCCTACTGACTGTCAGGTATAGATTCTTAATGTGATTTAAAGTAATGAAAACACCCAAGTTCATATGGGCTACCCTCTGCAGGGCTTTGAAGAACTCATTTGACCCAAAGGATCCCTAGTCTCATTTGATGGAGATCAGAAACCTATCAGAGTAAGGCAAGATACTTCATACACAATTACTGATATTTTTGCCATTTTGGTTTTGGAAGCACACATAGGATCTTTCTTTAGTTCCATCAGGTGCTGAGAATCTAAGCCACTGCCTCACACAGGGCCAAGTGGCTGATTCAGACACATCCCTTTCCAAAGCAATTAAGCAAAGATACACAGGTGATGCCCATTCATTTCCATTTGAAAACAGTTTTCTTAAGGCTTCACAAATTGGTGGCCTGAGGCAGAGAACTTCCTGACTCTCAGAGCAACAGAAAAATAGGTAAGCAAAAGACCCAAAGCAGGGTTTCTCTACTGAGACTTTCTTTGTCACACTGATATCTGAGTTTTCTGAGATGCTTGCTATTCCCTTCAGCTATCCAGTATATGGCAATGTCACAGAGCTTGGAGGTGGCACATATCTGGGACACAAAACCATGAGCCTACTCTGGAGAGTGGCCAGAATTCAGGAAGAAAACAGGAACTTCGGAAGATAGTAGGTGTTGCCCGTCCCTAAAGCAACCTGCAGTCCACTCATAAATTGGGCAGGATGAATGTTGGCAAGCTTTCTACTAGACAGGACACATCCATTGATGCATTATCTTTTATAATGTCTATAACCACGGACACAGTGGGATACACAGGCATACAAACAATCACCTTGTCAAATGACTTACTATAAACAGTCCACTCTAAAGCAAACAAACCTCCTTTCTTACCTATTCTCAGAACATGAGACATAACCACAAAATCACAATCACACCCACAACGACACCTCCTTTATTCAAGTAGGTCTGTGACTAATTGGAATGTACTCTGACTGATGGGCCATACTATGTTTCCTTGAAATGCCCTGTCCTTCTCAGATCTGGTCACCTTGGCCAACACTGTGAAGTTTTCAGGAGCCAGTGGTGAGCCACTACCTGCTTTCTCAGGAAATTCCCCTTTTTAGAGCTCTCTTGGCATTTGGCAATCCTCACATCAGTAGGTACCAAGGAAGACTTACTCTGTCCTTGGTTATTCCAAACAACTGAGCCCACTGGGTAAGAAACTGGGACTGACTCTGGGTGCCTGGCTTCCTGGATCCCAAGTTCAGAGAGATCCGTCATCAAGGAAGAGAGGTAGGTCACCTCATTCAGGAACTGAATGAGGTTACTGCCCTGGCAACCACTTTGTCCTAACAATTGCTTTCAAGGGTCCCATGAGATGGTGGCTGCCCCTACCTCCTGTGACACTTTCACAAGTTAGAATGGTATATCAACCATTGGCACCTGGGAACAGCTCTCCACACAGGCCTGGTTTGGTCCATCTTCTCTACATTAAGAAGAGAGAAGCTGTTTCAGACACAACCCTTCATCCTGACCAGGTTGTTTGCCATGGAGGATGACTTTTGCTCTCTTAGGTCCTCCATAGCTGCTTACAACTTCTCCAGGAATCATTTCTGCATGGACCTTTGAGTTTCTCAGCATGTGGAAGATCCCCTATATTCCTGTATTGTAAGAACAACTCTATCCCTGCTCTTCTGTAAAGTTAAATTGACTGAACAGTGTATGGTTAGGTTAACTAACAGGTTCGATTTGGATTAGGAAACTTTTTGCGGGATGAATAATGGTATTGGAAAACTGCGATATTTACAAGAATATATAGGTGAATTATAAGTATGAAAACAGAAATCTAGCTAAGATTTGAAGCCCAAAAGGGCATTGGGCCCTTGATTGGGATACGTAGGTTTGAATTATGTTCTGCACTGATGTGTCAGGTAAATCGATATACAATGGCTTAGGTCCTTGTACCATGAATGATTAAATGTAGAAGAGAACTTCCAGTCAAAAGGGATAGTCGGTAGGATTCGGAAGATTCTCGGTAGGTTTAGAAAGAAGAGTGAGTATAGGATTTGGACCAAATGTTGTTTAGCAATAGGGTTTCTGGTAGACAGTGAATGTTAATGTCAGCACAAGTGAAGAGACAGTCACAATGATGAACTGGGGAAAATAGTTAGGAAAGCTGATATCAATAGAGACATTACGAAATCAGGCAAAGTATAAAGTGAGTGATATGATTAGATATTTTCATCAGGGTTGAGTTTGAATATATAATCTTAGAAAGAAACAAATGTGTAGTGACCAATGGGATTGACATTTGACAGCATTAGGCAACCTGGACATGGATGTTTAGTAATCCATGCTCACTTTTCATTTAGTCTTTGCTACAATCTTAAGTGTGACCTTTGCTTTTTTTGTCCAGAATATTACTGTGATAAAACGTATATGTAGATCAGGTGACATGACTATTTTTCCACCATTTCTGGCAGCAACATATTCAAGACGTATAAATTAGTAATGGGGGTAAAAAGAGGTGTACCCTTTGTCTGTGCATATAGAGATAATGCATGAATAGACCATACTGTGAATAAATAATATATCTGGTTCCGACTTTAAATAATGGATTGAAATTATATGTGAAAAAATACAAGAAATCTTATATTGACATACAAACATTCATTCCAACCAGTTATATATCTAATGGCCACATTAAGGTTATGGTTTATCATGAAGGGTGTGTGAGTTTTGCTTCAAAAGTGATTATGGAAATCTAAAATAATGTGTTTGGAAAGAAGTCTCATGAAAAGACCAGTCAAGAAACCTGGAGGAATACATGTTTTATGAAGCAGGAAGTGATTGTGAAACAAATGCGTATAAATTTGTGAACTTGTGGATGAAATATATATATCCTATAATTTGTAAAAATTTAAGAAATAGTAATGTACCAGTGTTGAATGAAAATAAACGTCAGAATACACACCATGTCCCATACGAATCTACTTGATTGATGTTAATCTGGGTTAGTTACTGTACAAATATTAGGATTTGTAAGCACCATTTACTGAAGTTAGTTTTCAGAACTATGAAACAAATGTGTATTTCAGGAGGATGAATATTTCTGAGAATAATTTTGTGAAAAGTTTATTATAAATCCACATTTTTGAACATGAATGAATTTAGGGAGTCTATTTAAGATACATACATTTCATTTTTTAAAAATCAGGACAGTATATATATATATATATATATATATATATTCATAATTATATATATGTGTATATACATATATATGTGTATATATATATATATATATATATATATATATATACACACACACACACACACACACACACAAAACACACACACAGACATTAAAATGTAGGAATATATACGCCAATCGAAGTTCATCATAAAATATATAGCATCCACAGATGCAAAAATATTTATTTTACTGAACAAGGATTTATGTATAATGTTGTTCTACTAGGAAGCTCACCCATAGTTTGAATTTTCAGTTCCAACAGCGTTTAGAGGAGTGATCTCTTCTCACAACTTGTATCTGCCAAGTCAGTCACCTCACAAAAATGAACGTGTGATACCAGGTAGGATTCTATAAAGCATATAAAAATGCATGTGCTGAATAGACTACAGAGAAAGGCAGACAGGCATTTACATATTTGTTAACTTTAACAACACATGGAGAACTATTTCAATTAAAAATTGACTAGATTTATAACACCTACCATTTATCATGAAAAAGGCAAGTCCAACTATACCCCACGCCTCCTCTGAACTGCTTGTATTTCTATTCTGTTTGGGTTGTTTTTCTCCATCATTTGGATTAGTAGACAGAGTATAGTAGGGTATGGGTTATTGTCAGGGATTCAGTATTTTCAATGGTATATAGGAAAATGAATCCAATGTGTATAAAAATATATGCTACACAATTATCTTCCCACTCTCATCCAGAACAATGCCTTTACATTACCTTCACCTCAAGTAAGACACAATTAGGGTAGAAGAGTTTGAAAATCCGTGAATGCATATCTGGGGTGGAAACAGTACTAAGAAACAAATACGTATTTCAGGTGGATGAATATTTCTGAGAATAATCTTGTGAAAAGTTGATTATAAATCCACAACATAAATATGAATGAATTTAGAAAGTGTGTAATAAGACACATATTTCATATTTTGAATACTCCTGAGAGTGTATCTATATATATATTTATATACACACACAGAGACAGACATTAAAAATTGCAATATATATGCCAAACGAAATTCACCATGAAATGTATATCATCCACAGATCCAAATATATTCATTTTACTGAACATGGATTTATGTATAATGTTGTTCAACTAGGAAGCTCACTCACATTTGAATTACCAGTTCAAGCAGCATTTAGGAGGAGTGATCTCTTCTTCAAATTTGTATCTGCCAAGTCAGCCACCTCACAAGAATGTACGTGTGGTACCAGGTAGGATTCTATATGTGCATATAAAAATACGTGTGCTGAATAGGCTACAGAGAAAGGGGGACAGGATTTCACTTATTTGTTAACTTTAAAAACGCATGGAGAACTATTTCAACAAATAATTGACTAGATATATAACTGCTACACTATACCATGCAAAAGGCAACTCCAACTATAAAACATACCTCATCTAAACTGCTTGTATTTCTATTATGTTTGTGTTATTTTTCTCCATCATATTAGGATTAGTAGTCAGAGTCTAATAGGGTATATGTTAGTTTCAGGGATTCAGCATTTCTAATGGAAAATAGGAAATTGAATCCAATGTGTATGCAAATATGTGCTACACAAAAATCTTCCCACTTTCATCCAGAACAATGCCTTGACATTACATTCTCCTCAAGTAAGACACAATTAGAGGATAAGAGTTAGAAAATCTGTGAATATATATCTGGAATGGAAAATACTCTGGAGTTTACAACTTTGGAGGTGGTAGAGAAGATTCTATAAGTAAGGGACAGGGTAAACCTTCCACAAACATGTAGCTCTGCTGGCCTAAATACTTTTTGAGAAACTGCCTCTAAGAGTGGGCACTTGAAGTATTTGATGTTCTGAGGAGATTTAGTTCCTTTGTAGAGAAACCATGAAAGCTGGGTCTGCATCTATGTTACTTGGAGGACATGGTTTCTTATTATCCAATGAACATGATGCAGCAGTGCTGAATTCTCTCTTTGTAGGTAAACTATGGACACTGGGGTCTAAGTGTCTTTCAGTGTGGACTGTGAAGCCAATTGGTCATCCTCCACTTTTCGTGGTGTTTCTCGCTGCTGCACTGGCAGTTTGGTATTTGCTTCAAAAAATACAAGGAGTTAAAATGGGACAGAGTGGTGGAGGGAGTTCTTTAAGGTGTGGTGAGTCAGGGTCTTCAGGAGAATGCGCCAACCAAGGTTCTATCCCATGTAGATTGCCCCCTTGAGAATAGCAACATGATTCTGAACATTGCAGTGAATCCTCTCCATATAACAAGATGCCTTTACATATATGGGTCTGCTGGCTGCACCATGTCAGTCACAAGCCATTTGGAAGCCAATGGCTGATCCACATGGCCGCAACACAGATGTTTTATCACACAATTAGATACCACTGCTCTAGGCCCACTACTCACCAGGCTCCAACTTACTGGCATATCTGTTCTACACCATTTTCATGAAACAAAGTCAATCAAGGCAGTGTCTGGTATACTCAGGATCAGAAACAGGACATCCAAAGTATTTCCAGTGCCAGCTGATCATGAAAATATCAAAAATTTCATGGTAATTTTCTAGCCATTTTTCACGGATGAAGTTTGAGGCTCTGAGGGATTCAATTAATTCAGGAACCATTAAATGGTGAAGAAGCTAATTTCAATGAAAGCTCTGGAGCACTCTCACAGGCAAGGTTTCCCTAAGGGTGGCCAAAATGTCACATGAAGCCAGGCCCATTGAGATCTACAATATGAGGTCCATGTGTGTTTTAAACTCAAATATGGCTGCCAAGTCTTTAAGAAAAATTGTATGTTATATCCGGGGTGAAATTCCCAATGTTCTGTGGAAATCCAACCTGGGCCTAGATCTCAGGTTCCAAGGGCGACTCTCATGTGTGGCCTCCTAAAATCCCAACACAATTCATGGCAATACTTCTCTGAGGTCAGTTAAAGAACTCAGTCTCTAAGGGGAATCACACCAGAGTTCAAGCCCAGTGGAACAGTCATCTCTTCCAACCGCCACACAAATGACCACAATTAAAACCAAAACACTCCCACATGGTCCTCATCTTTTTCCATATAGACACTCCTTATAACGTCTGGCTGGAGTTTTCAATGAGGTCCACAGCCCAAGTCAGTGTCCAAATTAAGGTCCTGTTCCCCTCATTTGTCTAACATCAAGGTGGCCTGGACACACTTCCTGTAAACCAGGAATGATCAAATAGGCCTGCCATTAATACTGCTTGGCTTTTTCAATTTGAGGCCTTCTGACTCTGTGGTTTAGATTCTTTATGTGAATTTGAGTCATGAGAAAATCCAAGCCCCTCTGCAGAGATTTGAAGAACTCATTTGGCCCAAAGGATTCCTATTCTCACTTGATGGAAGTCAGGATCCTAACAGAGGAAGGTAAAATAATTCATTCACAATGAGTGAATATTTGCCATTTTGGTTTTGGATGCACACATGTGATCTTTCTTTTGATCCATCAGGTGCTGAGAATCTAAGCCACAGCCTCACACAGGGCCAAGAGGATGATTCAGACACATCTTTTTCCAAAGCAATTAAGCAAAGAGACACAGGTGATGCCCTTCATTTCCATTTGAAAAATGTTTTCCTCAGGCTTCCCAAAGGGGTGGCCAGAGGCAAAGACATCCTGAGATTCAAGGCAACAGAACAATAGGTTAGCAAAAGGCCCAAAGCAGGGTTTCTCCACTGAGACTTTCCTGGTCACACTGATATCTGAGTTTTCTGAGATGCTGGCCATTCCCTTCAGATATTTAGTACATGGCCATGTGACAGAGATTGGAGGTGGTACATATCTTGGACACAAACCCAAGAGCCTATTCTGAAGAGTTGTCAGAATTCAGAAAGAAAACAGGGACTTAATAAGGTAGTAGGTGTTGCCTATCGATATGGAAACCACACTCCATTCATTAATTGGGCAGGATGAATGCTGGGAAGCTTTCTACTAGAGGGGACACATGCATTGATGCATTCTCTTTTCTAATGTATACAACCACGGACACAGTGGGATACACAGACATAGAAACACTCACCTTGTAAAACGACTTACTAGAAACAGTTCACTCCAAACCAAAGAAACCTCCTTTCCTACCTATTCTCAGAACAGAGACAAAACCACACACCCACACTCAAAAAGACACCTTCTTCCCCCAAGTAGGGCTGTGATTATCCGGAGTGTCCTCTGACAGGTTTGCCATACTATGTTCCCCGGTAATGGTCTGTCCTGTCTCAGATCTGGTCTCCTTGTACAACTCTGTAAAGCAGTCAGGAGCCAGCAGTGAGCCACTACCTGCTTAGTCAGGAAAGGCCCCTGTTCATATCTTTCCTGGCATTTGGCCATCCTCACATCAGTCAGTACCAAGAAGACTGACTCTGTCCTTGGTGATTCCAAACAAATGAGACCACTTGGACTGGGACTGGGACTGGCTCTGGTGCTTGGTTTCCTTGGTCCCAAGTTCAGAAAGTTTCATCAACAAGGAAGTGAGGTAGGTCACTTCCTTTAAAAACTGAATGAGGTCACTGCCTTGGCAACCACTTTGTCCTAACAGTTGCTTCCAAGGGTCCCATGAGATGGAGGCTGCCCCTACTTCCTTTGGCACTTTCACAACTTAGAATGGTATATCAACCTTAGGCACCCGAGAACAGCTCTCCACACAAGCCTGGTTTGGTCCATCTTCTCTACATTAAGAAGATAGAGGCTGATTCAGACAAAACCCTTCATCCTGACCAGGTTGTTTGCCATGGAAAATGACTTTTTGTCTCTCAGGTCCTTCATTGCTGCCTACATCTTCTCCAGGGATCATTTCTGCATGGACCTATGAGGTTCTTAACAGGTAGAGCATCCCCTACATTCCTGTATTGTAAGAACAATCTGTCTCTGCTCTTCTGTAAAGTTAGATTGAGTGAACAGTGTATGGTTAGGGTTAATTTCATGTTCGATTTGGGTTAGGAATCATTCTGCTGGATTAATAATGGTATTGGGAACCTGTGATATTTATAAGAATATCGAGGTTAAATATACGTATGAAAACAGAAATTAAAGTAAGATTTGAATCCCAGAAGGACTTGAGCCATTGATTGGGATATTTAGCTTTGAATTACTATCTGCACACATGTCTCAAATAAATCGATATACAATGGCAGAGGAACTTGAACCTTGGATGATTGAATGCTGAAGAGAACATCTAGTCAAAAGGGATTGTCGGTAGGATTAAGAAGATAGTCGCAGTCATTAATATGGTATTATGTAAAAATGTGGATGTGTAACCGATGTGATTCTGCAACTTGTATTTGGGGTAAAAATGGGAGTGATAACCCATTTGAATCAAATGTATGGAAGATGATATGCCATGAGCTTTGTAATGTTTTGAACAACCAATAAAAAAAATTAAAAAAAAAAGAAGATAATCGTTATGTTTAGCAAGTAGAGTTAGTATAGGATATGTAACAAAAGTTCTTTAGCAATTTTTTTCGGGCAGTGAGTGAATATAAATGTCAGCACATATGAAGAAATCAGACACAATGATGAACTGGGGAAAATTTGTAGAAAAGCAGATATCAATAGAGACATTAGGAAATCAGGCAAAGTATAAAGTGAGTGATAGAATAAGACATTTTCAACAGGGTTGAGATTGAATATCTAATCTTAGGAAGAAACAAATATGTAGGTCACCAATAGGATTGACATTTGAGAGCATTAGGCAACATGGACATGGATATTGCTAGTAATCCATGTTCACTTTACATTTAGGCTTTGGTACAATCCTAAGTGGGACCTTTGCATTTTGTTTCCAGAATATTACTGTGATAAAATGTATATGTAGATCAGATGACATGATTTTTTCTTCCACCATTTCTACGAGCAGTATTTTGAAAACGTATAAATTAGCATTGGGGTAAAAAGAGGTGTACCCTGTTTTTATGAATATACAGATAATGCATGAATAGACCTTAATTTCAATAAATAATACAACTTGTTCCACTTTAAATAATGGAGTGAATTGATATCTGTAAATATATAAGAAATCTTATATTGATATGCAATCATTCATGACAACCAGTTATACACCTAATGTTAATATTAGGGTACGATTTATCATGAAGTTTGTGTGAGTTTTGCTTCAAATGTGATTATGGAAATCGAAAATAATGTGTTTGGAAAGAAGTCTCATGAAAATGCCAGTCAAGGAACACCGAGGAATTCATGAGTTCTGAAGCAGGAAGTGATTGAAATTGAAAAAAATGACGATAAATTTGCTTACTTGTAGATGAAATATTATAATATGATGTGAATAAACTGAAGAAATAGTAATGTACCAGTGCTGAATAAAAATGAACATCAAAATACACATCATGTCCCACAGGAATCTTCTCGCATTGATGTTAAACTGTGTCAGTTACTGTAGAAATATTAGGATTTCTTTGCACCATTCACCAAAGTTAGTTTTCTTTTTTTTTAATTTTTATTTATGCTTGTTCAAAACATTACATAGTTCTTGATATATCATATTCCACACTGTGATTCAAGTGGGTTATGAACTCCCATTTTTACCCCATAAACAGATTGCAGAATCACATCAGTTACACATCCATTGATTTACATATTGCCATACTAGTGTCTGTTGTATTCTGCTGCCTTTCCTAACCTCTACTATCCCCCTCCCCTTACCTCCCCTCTCCTCTTCTCTCTCTACCTCTTTACTGTAATTCATTTCTCCCCCTTGTATAATTTTTTCCTGTCCCTCACCTCCTCTTGTATGTAATTTTGTATAACCCTGAGGGTCTCCTTTTATTTCCATGCAATTTCCCTTCTCTCTCCCTTTCCCTTCCTCCTCTCATCCCTGTTTAATGTTAATTTTCTTCTCATTCTATTCGTCCCTACTCTGTTCTTAGTTACTCTCTTTATATCAAAAAGACATTTGGCATTTGGTTTTAGGGATTGGCTAGCTTCACTTAGCATAATCTGCTCTAATGCCATCCATTTATCTGTAAAAATTTTGTCATTTTTTAATGCAGAGTAATACTCCATTGTGAATAAATGCCTCATTTTTTATCCGTTCATCTATGGAAGTGCATCTAGGTTGGTTCCACAGTCTTGCTATTGTAAATTGTGCTGCTATGAACATCAATGTAGCAGTGTCCCTGTAGCATTTTTTTTAGGTCTTTAGGGAATAGACTGAGAAGGGGAATACCTGGGTCAAATGGTGGTTCCATTCCCACCTCTACAAGAAATCTCCATACTGCTTTCCAATTTGGCTGCACCAATTTGCAGTCTCACCAGCAATGTACAAGTTTACCCTTTTCTCCACATCCTCACCAGCACTTGTTGTTGTTTGAGTTCATAATAAATATCTGGAATGGAAAATGCTCAGGAGTTCACAACCTTGAAGGTGGTAGAGGAGTTTCCAAAAGTAAGGGACAGGGTAAATACCACAAACATGGAGCTCTGTCGGCCTTAAGACTTCTTGAGAAAATGCCTCTGAGGTTGGGCACTTGAAATATATGTTGTTGTCAGGAGCTTTAGCTTCCTTTGTAGTGAGACCATCAAAGCTGAGTCTGCATCTATGTGACCTGAAGAACATGGTTTTTTATTTTCCTATAAACACGAGGCAGCAGTGCTGAATTCTGTCTTTGTAGGCAAACTGGGGCTACTGGGGGCTAAGTGTCTCCCCGTGTGGACTGTGAAGCCATTTGATCATCCTTCACATTTCGTCATGTTATTTGATGCTGCACTGAAAGTTTGGTATTTACTTTACGAAATAAAGGAGTTTAACTGCGATACAGTGCTGCAGGGAGTTCTGTCACGTGTTGTGGTCAGGATCGGCAGGAGAATGTACCAAGCAGGCTTCTATCACACATAGTTGCCCCCTTGACCATAGCAATATGATTCTGAACATTGCCCTGAAACCTCTCCATTCAACAAGATGCCTTTACATCCAAAGGTCTGCTAGCTGCACATGTCAGTCACAAACCATTTCTAAGCCAATGGCAGATCCACGTGGCCGCACCACAGATGTTTTTTCACACACCTACACTCTACTGCTCTTGGCCCACTACTCAGCAGGCTCCAACTTACTGGCATCTCTTTTCTACACCATTATCATGAAACTCAGTCAAACCAGACACTGTCTTGTATACTCATGATAAGCACCAGGACATCAAATGGTTTTCCAGTGCCAGCTGGTCATGGAAATTTCAAAAATTTCATGGTATTTTCTAGCCATTTTTCAAGGATGAAGTTGGAGGTACTGTGGGTTTCAATTCATTCAGGAACCATTAAATGTTGAGGAAGCTCATTTCAATGGAAGCTCTAGAGAACTCTCACAGGCAAGTCTTCCGAAAGAGTGGCCCAATGTAACATAAAGCCAGCCACATTGAGGTCTACAATGTGAGGTCCATGTGTGTTTTGACTCTCAACTATTGCTTCCAAGTCTTTCAGAATATAATCAAGTGATATCCTCGCTGAGATTCCCAGTGCTCTGTGGAAAGCCACCCTGGGCCTAGATCTCAGTTTCCAAGGGTGACTCTCATGTGTGGCCTCCGAAAATCCCAACACAATTCATGGCAATACTTCTCTAAGGTCAGTTCCAGAACTCAGTCTCCAAGGGGAATCCCACAAGAGTTGAAACCCAGGTGGACACAGTCATCTTTTCCAACTGCCACACAAATGACCACAATTGAAACCAAAACACTCCCACATGGCCCTCATGTTTTTCCATATAGACACTCATTATAACCTCTCGCTGGAGGTTTCCATGAGGGGCGCAGACCAAGACACTGTCCAAAATAAGCTCCCTTGCCCCTAATTTGCCGAAAGTCAGGGTGGCCTACACACCCTTACTGTGAACCAGAACTGATCAAATAGGGATGTAGTTAATACTGTTCTGCTTTTCCAATTTGAGGCCTACTGACCGTCAGGTATAGATTCTTTATGTGATTTGGAGTCATCAGAAGACCCAAGCATTTCTGCAGGGGTTCAAAGAACTCATTTGAACTAAAGGATCCTGATTCTTACTTGATGAAGGTCAGGAATCTAATAGAGGAAGGCAAGAGACTCATTTGCCATTTCTGTTTTGAATGCACACATGGAATCTATCTTTAGATGCATCAGGTGCTGAGAATCTAAGCCACAACCTCACATAGAACCAAGAGGCTGATTCAGACACATCCTTTTACAAAGCAATTAAGCAAAGAGCAACAGGTGATGCCCATTCATTTTCATTTGAAAACTGTTTTCTTCAGGCTTCACAAAGGGGTGGCCAGAGGCAAAGACCTTCCTGACATTTAGGGCAACAGAAAAACAGGTAAGCAAAAGACCCAAAGCAGGGTTTCTCCACTGAGACTTTCCTGGTCACACTGATATCTGAGTTTTCTGAGATGCTCCCCATTCACTTCAGCTATCAAGTACATGGTCATGTCACAGAGCTTGGAGGTTGTATATATCTTGGACACAAAACCATGAGCCTATTCTGGAGAGTGGCCAGAATTCAGGAAGAAAACAGGATCTTAGGAAGATAGTAGGTTTTGCCCATCCAGAAGGCAAGCCGCGGTCCATTCATCAATTGGGCAGGATGAATGCCAGGAAGCTTTCTACTAGACAGGACACATCCATTAATTCATTCTCTTTTCTAATGTCTACAACCACAGACACAGTGGGATACACAGACATAGAAACACTCACATGTCAAACGACTTACTAGAAACAGTGCAATCCAAACCAAACAAACCGCATTTTCTACCTATTCTCAGAACATGTGACAAAACCACAAAACCACAACCACTCCCACAAAGGCACCTCCTTCCCCCAAGTAGGTCTGTGACTATCCAGAGTGTCCTCTGACTGGTGGGCCATACAATGTTCTCCCGAAATGTCCTGTCCTAACTCAGATCTGGTCTCCTTGGCCAACTCTGTGAAGTTGTCAGGAGCCAGCGGTGAGCCACTACCTGCTTTCTCAGAAAAGGTCCCTCTTCAGAGCTCTCCTGGCCTTTGGCCATCCTCACATAGGTAGGTACCAAGAAAGACTGACCCTGTCCTTGGTAAAACCGAACAAGTGAGCCCACTGGGACTGGGACTGGGACTGGCTCTGGGTGCCTGTCTTCATGGATCCCAAGTTCAGAGAATTCCTTCACCAAGGAAGTGACGTAGGTCACTTCCTTCAGGAACTGAATCAGGTTACTGCCTTGGCAACCAATTTGTCCTAACAGTTGCTTCCAAGAGTCCAATGAGTTGGAGGCTGCCCCTACTTCCAGTGAAACTTTCACAATTTTGCATGGTATATCAACCATAGGCACCCAAAAAAAGCTCTCCAGATAGGCCTGGTTTGGTCCATCTTCTATACATTAAGAAAAGAAATCTTGATTCAGACACATCCCTTCATGCTAACCAGGTTGTTTGTCATGGAAGATGACTTTTGCTCTCTGACGTCATTCATTGCTGCCTACATTTAATCCTGGGATCATTTCTTTAATGACCTTGGAGGTTCTCAGCAAGTGGAAGATCCCCTAATTTCTGTATTGAAAGACCAACTCTGTCCCTGCTCTTCAGTAAAGTTAGATTGAGAGAACAGTGTATGGTCAGGGTTAATAACATGTTCCATTTGGGTTAGGAATCATTCTGCGGGATGAATTATGGTATTGGGAACGTGCGATATTTATAAGAATATAAGTGAAATATAAGTATGAAAACAGACATCTAGGTAATATTTGAAGCCCAGAATTGCATTGGACCCTTGGCTGGGATTCTTAGCTTTGAATTATATTCTGCACAGATGTCTCAGATAAATCGATATACAATGGCATAATTCCTTGTACCTTGGTTGATTGAATGTTGAAGAGAACATCCAGTCAAAAAGAAATAATTTGTAGGATTAGTAAGATTGTTGGTAGGTTTTGAAAGAAGAGTGAGTATAAGATTTGGATGAAAAGATCTTTAGCAATAGGGTTTCGGATAGAGAGTGAATGTAATTGTCAGCACATGTGGAGAGTCTGTCAAAAGGATGAACTGGGGAAAAAAGTAGGAATGCAGATATCAATTGACATTAGGATATCAGCAAAGTATAAAGTGAGTGATAGAATTATACATTTTCAACAGGCTTGAGTTTGAATATATAATCTTAGGAAGAAACAAACATGTAGTCACCAATAGGATGAACTTTTGAGAGCATTAGGCAATATGGACATGGATGTTTTCTGTAATCCATGCTCACTTTTCATTTAGGCTTTGGTACAAACATAAGTTTGACCTCTTCTTTCTTTGTGCAGAATATTACTGTGGTAAAATATATATGTAGATCAGGTGACATGAGTATTTCTTCCACCATTTCTGGAAGCAATATTTTGAAGATGTATCAATTATTTTTGGAGGTAAAATGGTGTACACTGTGTCTATAATTATAGAGATAATGCATGAATAGACCATACTGTAAGGAAATATTATAACTGGTTCTAACTTTAAATAATGGATTGAATTGATATCTGAAAATATACAGAAAATCTTACATTGATATACAATCCTTCATTCCAACCAGTAATATATATAATGGTTATATCAGCATTATGGTTTTTCATGAAGAATGTGTGAGATTTGCTTCAAAAGTGATTATGGAAATCGGAAATAATGTGTTTGGAAAGAAGTCTCATGAAAAGACCAGTCAAGAAACCTGGAGGAATACATGTGTTTTGAAGCAGAAAGTGATTGAAAGTGAAACAAATGCCTATAAATTTGTGAACTTGTGGATCAAATATATATACTATGATGTGCGTAAACTGAAGAAATAGTAATGTACCACTGTTACATAAAAATGAACGTCAAAATACACATCATGTCCTCTCCCACAGGAATCTACTTGCATTGATGTTAAACTGGGTCAGTTATTGTAGAAATATTAGGATAATGCCGCAGTCTTGCTGGGCACAATCAGCAGCCACTTGTCAAAAGAAACTAACTTTATTTTTAGAACCACACATGCCAAACAAAACAGCCTCTCAGGAAAAACCTTCAGAGCCCCAACTGCCACCACTGGCTTCCCAAAACCTCTCCCTCCCACAGGAGCCTCTCTCCGCCTCCCTCAATACTCCTGCTCTTGAGGGCGATTAGCTGGGTCATGTGGGCGGAGTCAAAAAAAGTCCCCCAATGAGCAGTTTTGTGGTCTGAAAGGGCAGGGAAACAGCCCATTGAGCATCACCGCAGAGAAGCCAATCAGCTAGGTGTTGCTGGGGCCGCTGTGAGCCAATCATCAGCCGGCAGCTGGAAGTTTGCTGGCAGCAGGAATTTTGCTGGGTCCCCTTCGGCTGTGGCTCTCAACATCTTCGCCTCTCTGTTTAAACAACACGCATGTGGCTTAGGGACCGTGCCTGCCTTAGGTTGTCCAATAGTACATATGGTCTTTACCCGTTAAGTTGGTACCATTGCAATTGGATCTTACCCGTCACTGACTACCCGTCCAGTATAGAGCCACACCTGTGGAGAGGTCTTTGTACCAGCGGGGGTGGGTGAGGTTTTTTGCCTCACCTCTGTTGGCCCCCCAAATTTTAGCTGGACGATCATGACACGCAGAAGGGAGGAAGATACACCAAGCCAATTGATGGCTCCTTTTGGAAAAATTGTACCACCGATGACATCATCAGCAAATATACCCCAACCCTACCACAAGTCGCTGCACCAACAGATAGTTCACAATGCATTTAGGTGAGTTCACAATGTGTCCAGGCAAGTTCTGCAAGCAGTACAGGGATGGCTATTGCAGAAGCTGTAGATTGGTATTATCTTTGATTTCACCTGCACTGGGATGAAGATAGGAACTCTGGCAATAATGTCTAAAGAAAAAAATTATGTAATATTCCAGAAGGCACTAAAACCAAAAAAAAAAAAATATGTAACATTCCAGAAGGCACATCAAAAACCAAAATGGCCCAAAAAGCAGTCATTGAGGATGAAGTCTCTCACTTTCCTCTGTAAGGTTCCTGACCTCCATAAAATGAGAATAGGGATTTATTGGGTCAAATGAGTTCTTCAAAACCCTGCAGAGTGTAGCCAATGGGTTATTGGGTTTTTTCATTACTCCAATTCACATCAAGAATCTATACTCCACAGACAGTAGGCCTCAAATTGGAGAAGCAGAGCAGTATTAAAGTCAGGGTTATTTGATCACTCATGGTTCACAGAATGGGTGTCCAGGCCACCCTGACTTTAGGCAAATGAGAGGAAAGGGAGATTATTTTGGACACTGTCTTGGGCTGTGCCCCTCAAGGAAACGTCAAGCCAGAGGTTATGATGAGTGTCTATATGGAAGAAGATGAGGGCCATTTGGGAGTGTTTTGGTTTTCAATGTGGTCATTTATGTGGCAGTCGGAAAAGATGACTGGGTCCACCAGGGCTTGAACTCTGGAACTCTGGTGTGATTCCTCTTAGAGACTGAGTTCTGGAACTGACCTCAGAGAAGTATTGCCATGATTTGTGTTGGGATTTTAGGCGGCCACCCATGAAAGTCGCCCTTTGAAACTGAGATCTAGGCCCGGGGTGGCTTTCCACAGAGCACTGGGAATCTCAGACAGAATATCATATGATGTTATTTTGAAATACTTGCCAGACATAGTTGAGAGTCAAAACACACATGGACCTCACATTGTAGACCTCAATTGGCCTGGCTTCATGTGACTATTTGGCCACTCTTTGGAAAGCCTTGCCTGTGAGAGTTCTCCAGAACTTTCATTGAAATGAGCTTCCTCAACATTGAATGATACCTGAAAGAATTGAAACCCACAATGCCTCCAACTTCATCCTTGTAAAATGGCTAGATAAATACCATGAAATTTTTGAAATTCGCATGATGAGGTGGCACTGGAGAACCTTTGATGTCCTGTTGCTGATCATTAGTGTACCAGACAGTGCCTTGATTGATTGGGTATAATGAAAGTGGTGTAGAACAGAGATGCCGGTTAGATGGAGACTGCGGAGTAGTTGGCCCAGAGTTGTGGTGTGCAGGTGTGTGATAAAATATTTATGGTGGTGCCATGTGGATCTGCCATTGACTTCCAAATGGCTTTTAGCTAACATGGTGCACCCAGCAGACCCTTATATGCAAAGGCATCTTGTTATATGGAGAGGTTTCAGGGAAATGTTCAGAATCAGGTTGCTATGGTCAAGGGGGCAAGCTATGTGGGATAGAAGCCGGGTTAGTGCGTTCTCCTGGAGACTCTGACCCAGCACATGTCACAGAACTCCCTCCAACACTGTGTCCCAGTTGAACTCCTTGTATTTCTTGAAGCAAATACCAAACTCCCAGTTCAGCACCAAGAAACACCATGAAAATTGGAGGATGACTAAATGGCTTCACAGTCCACATGGTTAGACACTTTGGCCCAGTGGCCTCTGTTTACCTACAAAGAGAGAAATCAGCATTGCTGCCTCAGGTTCATTGGAAAATAAGAAACCATGTTCTCCAGGTCACATAGATTCAGACCCAGCTTTGATGGTTTCACTACAAATGAAGACAAAGCTCCTGACAACAATATATATTTCAAGTGCCACACCTCAGAGGCAGATTCTCCAGAAGTCTTTTTTCCAGCAGAGCTCCATGGTTGTGGAGTGTTTACCCAATCCCTTACTTCTGGAAACTCCTCTACCTGCTCCCAGGTTGAGAACTCCTGAGAATTTTCCATTCCAGATATGTATTCACAGATTTTCTAACTCTTCTTCTCTAATTGTGTCTCACTTGGGGCAAAGGTAATGTCAAGACATTGTTCTAGGTGAGAGTGGGAAGATTATTGTGTAGCACATATTTGCATACACATTGGATACATTATCCTATTTTCCATTTGCAATACTGAATTTCTGACACTAACCCATACCCTACTAGACTCTGACTACTATCCTAAAATGATGGAGAAAAAGAAACCTAACAGAATAGAAATACAGGCCTTTTGTAGGAGGCATGGTGTATACTTGGATTTTCCTTCTCCTTTATCAAGGATATGTGTTATAAATCTAGTCAACTTTTCATTGTAATATTTCTCCATGAGTTTTCAAAGTTAACACATATGTAAATTCCTGTCTCCTTTGCTCTGTAGCCTCTTTAGAACATGTATATTTTTATGCATATATAGACTCCTACCTGGTAACACACGTAAATTCTTGTGATCTCACTAACTTTGGAATATACAAATTATGAGAATAGATCACTTCCCCTAAATACTGATGGAACTGAAAATTCAAACTATGGGTGAGCTTCCTAGTGAACAACATCATACATAAATCCATGTTCAGTAAAATGAATATTTTTAGATAAGTGGATGATATATATTTCATGATAAATTTCGATTGGCATATATATTGCTACATTTTATTGTTGTGTGTGTGTGTGTGTGTGTGTATATATATATATATATATATATATATATATATATATACCAGATTTTACAGATTTTCCAAAATATGAAATATATGTGTCTTATTTTACACTCCCTAAATTCATTCAAGTTCATGTATGCAATTTAAAATCAACATTTTACATGATTATCATCAGTCTGGCTGGGCACAATTCAGGAGCCAATTGTCAAAAGAAACAAACTTTATTTTTAGAACCACACAAGCCAAACAAAACAGCTTCTCAGGAAAAACCCTCAGAGCCCAACTGCCACCACAGTCTTCCCACAAGCCTCTCCCTCAACCACAAGCCTCCTCCTTTTGAGGCCGATTGGCTGGGTCACATGGGCGGAGCCAAAAAAGTCCACCAATGAGCAGCTCCTTTGTCTGAAAGGGCAGGGAAACATCCCATTGAGCATCACCACAGAGGAGCCAATCAGCTAGATGTTGCTGGGGCCTCTGTCAGCCAATCATCCACTGGCAGTCTGAAAGGGCGGGGAAACAGCTCAACGAGCATCTGCAATGAGCATCACCGCAGAGGAGCCAATCAGCTAGATGTTGCTGGGGCCGCTGTGGAGCCAATCATCAGCCGGCAGCTGGAAGTTTGCTGGCAGCTGGAGGTTTCCTGGGGCCCCTTTGGCTGTGGCTCTCAACATCTCCCCCTCTCTGTTTAAACAACGAGCATGTGGCTTAGGGACCATGCCTGCCTTAGGTTGTGCAGTAGTACATATGGTATTTACTGGAGACCCTTGGCTGTGGCTATCAACAGGATTTGTATGTACCATTCACTGAAGTTAGTTTTCAGTACTAGGAAACAAATATGTATTTCAGCTGGATAAATATTTCTGAAAAAAATCTTGTGAAAAGTTGATTATAAATCCACATACTTGAACATAAATGAATTTAGGGAGTGTAAATAAGATACATATATTTCATATTTTGAAAAATCTGGAGAGAGAGAGAGTGTGTGTGTGTGTGTGTGTGTGTGTGTGTATACACACACAGACACATACAGATATTAAAATGTAGCAACATATATGCAAATCTAAATTCACCATGAAATATACATCAATCACAGATCCAAAAATATTCAATTTTCTTAACAGGGATTTATGTATAATGTTTTTCTACTAGGAAGATCACCCATTATTTGAATTATCAGTTCCAACAGCGTTTAGGAAGAGTGATGTCTTCTCACAAATTGTATCTCCCAAGTCAGTCACCTCACAAGAATGTAGGTGTGACACCAGGTAGGATTTGATATGTGCATATAAAAATACATGTGCTGAATAGGCTACAGACAAAGGGAGACAGGAATTCACATATTTGTTAACTTTAAAAACACATGGAGATCTATTTCAATTAAAAATAGACTGGATTTATAACACCTGACATTTATCATGCAAAAGGCAAGATCAATTATACACCATGCCTCCTCTGAACTGCTTGTATTTCAATTCTGTTTGTGTTACTTTTCTGCATCATATTAGAATTAGTAGTCAGAGTCTAGTAGGGTATGGGTTCGTGTCAGGGATTCAGTATTTCGAATGGAAAATTGGAAAATGAATCCAATGTGTATGCAAATACGTGCTACACACAAAAAAATTCCCACTCTCATTCAGAACAATGGCTTGAAATAACCACGCCCCATGTAAGAAACAATTAGAGGAGAAGAGTTAGAAAATCTGTGAATACATACGTAGAATGGAAAATGCTCAGTAGTTCACAACCTTTGAAGTGGAAGAGACGTTTCCAAACCTTAGGGACAGGGTAAAACTCCACAAACATGGATCTCTGCTGGCCTAAACACTTCTGGAGATACTGACAATGAGGTTGGGTACTTGAAATATATGTTGTTTTCAGAAGCTTTAGCTTCCTTTGTAGTGAGACCATCAAACTTGGGTCTGCATTTTTGTGACCTGGAGGACATGAATTCTTATTGTCCAATGAACATGACGCAGCAGTGTTGAATTCACTCTTTGTAACTAAACT
This sequence comes from Callospermophilus lateralis, assembly GCF_048772815.1. Classification (NCBI taxonomy): domain Eukaryota; kingdom Metazoa; phylum Chordata; class Mammalia; order Rodentia; family Sciuridae; genus Callospermophilus; species Callospermophilus lateralis. The sequence continues at coordinate 595,462 of NW_027515807.1, forward strand.
GTGGCCAATGGGGGATAAGTGTCTCCCCGTCTGGACTTTGAAATCATTTGGTCATCCTCCAATTTTCATGGTGTTTCTTGCTGCTGCAGTGGGTGTTTTGTATTTGGTTCATGACATACAAGGAGTTAAACTGGGACACAATGCTGGAGGGAGTCCTGTAACGTATGGTGTGTCAGGGTCTGCAGGAGAATGCACCAACCAGGCTTCTATCCCCCATTGCTTGCCCCCTTTACCATAGGAACTTGATTCTGAACATTGCCCTGAAAACTCTCCATGTAACATGATGCCTTTACATACAAAGTTCTGCTAGCTGCACCATGTCAGTCACAAGCCATTTGGAAGACAATGTAAGATCCACATGACCCCACCACAGATGTATTGTCACACACCTGCACACAACTGCTCTAGGCCTGCCATAAATACTGCTCTGCTTCTCCAATTTGAGGCCTACTTACTGTCAGGTATAGATTCTTTATGTGATTTGGCATCATGAGACAACCCAAGCAGTTCTGCAGGACTTTGAAGAACTCATTTGATCCAAAGGATCCCTATTCTCACTTGATGGAGGTCAGGAACCAAACAGAAGAAGGCAAGAGACTTCATCCACAATGACAGATTTTTTGCCATTTTGGTTTTGGATGCACACATGGGATCTTCTTTAGATCTATCAGGAGCTGAGAATCTTAGCCACAGCCTCAAACAGGGCCTAGTGTCTGACTAAGACACATCCCTTTCCAGAGCAATTAAGCAAAGAGCCACAGGTGATGCCCATTCATTTCCATTTGAAAACTGTTTCTTCACGCTTCACAAAGGGGTGGCCTGAGGCAAAGACCTTCCTGACATTCAAGGCAACAGAAACATAGATAAGCAAATGGAGCCAAGCAGGGTTTCTCCACTGAGACTTTACTGGTCACACTGATATCTGAGTTTTCTGAGATGTTCCCATTCCCTTCAGCTGTCAAGGACATGGCCATGTCACAGAGTTTGGAGGTGGTACATATCTTGGACAATAAACCATGATACTATTCTGGAGAGTGGCCAGAATTCAGGAAGAAAACAGCAACTTAGGAAGTTAGTAGGTGTTTCCCATCCATAAGGCAAGCAACAGTCCATTAATCAATTGTGCAGGATGAATGCTGTGAAGCTTTCTACTAGACAGGACACCTCCATTGATGCATTCTCGTTTCTAATGTCTAAAACCACGGACACAGTGGCTACACAGACATAGAAACACTCGCCTTGTCTATAGACTTACTAGAAACAGTCGACTCCAAACCAAACCAACCACCTTTCCTACCTATTCTCAGAACATGAAACAAAACCGCAAACTCACACCCACAACCAAAAAGGCACCTCCTTCCCAAAAATAGGTCTTTAACTATCTGGAGTGTCCTCTGACTGGTGGGCCATACTATGTTCCACTCGAAATGGCCTGTCTGGTCTCAGATCTTGTCTCCTTGGCCAACTCTGTTATTCTGCGAGGAGCCTGCTGTTAGCCACAACCTGCTGTCTCAAGAAAGGCCCCTCTTCAGAGCTCTACTGGCATTTGGCCATCTTCACATCAGTAGGTACCAAGAAGGTCTGACTCTGTACTTGGTAAATCCAAACAAGTGAGCCCACTGGGACTGGGACTGGGACTGGCTCTTGGTGCCTGGCTTCTTGCATCCCAATTTCAGAGAGTTCCATCACCAAGGAAATGAGGTATGTCACTTTCTTTGCAACTGAATGAGGTCACTGCCTTGGCAACAACTTTGTCCTAACACTTGCTTCCAATGGTTCCATGAGTTGGAGGGTGCCCCTACTTCCTGTGACAATTTGACTAGTTAGAATGGTATATCAAAATAGACACCATGGAACAGCTCTACACGCAGGCCTGGTTAGGTTCATCTTCTCTACATTAAGAAGAGAGAGTCTGATGCATACACATCCCTTCATCCTGTCCAGGTTGTTTGCCATGGAAGATGGCTTTTGCTCATGCAGGTCCTTCATAGCTTCCTACATCTTCTCCAGGGATCATTTCTGCATCGAACTTTGAGGTTCTCAGCAGTTGGAAGATTACCTACATCCCTAATTGAAAGAATAGCCCTGTCCCTGCTCTTTTGTAATGTTAGATTGAGGCAACAGTGTATGGTTAGGGTTAATAACACGTTCGATTTGGGTTAGGAATCATTCTGCGGGATGAATAAGGTTATTGGGAACCTGCAATATATAGAAATATAGTGGTTAAATATAAGTATGAAAACAGAAATCTAGGTAAGATTTGAAGCTCAGAAGTGCATTTGGCAATAGATTGGGACACGTAGCTTTGAATTATGTTCTGCATACATGTTTCAGAAAAATCGATATACAATGGCATAGGACCTTGTACCTCAGATGATTGAATGTAGTAGAGTACATCCACTCAAAAAGGGATAGTCGATAGGATCAGGAAGATAGTCAGTATGTTTCGGAAGAAGATAAAGTATAGGATTTGGACCAAAGTTCATTAGCAATAGGGTTTCGGTTAGAGAGTGAATGTCAATGTCAGCACATGTGAAGGGTCAGTCACAATGTTGAACTGGAAAAAATATGTAGGAAAGTAGATATCAATAGAGACATTAGGAAATCAGGCAAAGTATAAAGTGAGTGAAAAAACTAGACATTTCCAACAGTTTTGAGGTTGAATATATAATCTTAGGAAGAAACAAAAATGTGGTCACCAATAGGATTGACATTTGAGAGCATTAGGCAACCTGGATATGGATGTTTTTAGTAATCCATGTTCAGTTTCCATTTAGGCTTTGGTACAATCATCCGTGTGACTTTTGCATTTTGTGTCCAGAATATTACTATGATAACATGCATATGTAGATCAGGTGACATGAGTATTTCTTCCACCATTTCTGGGAGCAATATTTAGAAGACTAATAAATTAGTATTGGGGGTACTAAGAGGTGTACCCTGTGTCTATGAATATAGAGATAATGCATGAATAGACAATATAGTGAATAAATAATATAACTGGTTCCACTTTAAATAATGGAATAAACTGATATAAGAGAATATATAAAAAATACTATATTGTTATAAAATCATTCATTCCAACCAGTTATACATCTAATGGTGATATTATAGTTATGGTTTATCATGAAGTGAGTGTCAGTTTTGCTTCAAAAGTGATAAAAGAAATCAAAAATAATATATTTCGAAAGAAGTCTCATTATAAGACCAGTCAAGAAACCTGCAAGAATCCATGTGTTCTGAAGCAGGAAGTGATTGAAAGTGAAACAAATGCCTATAAGTTTGCTAACTTGTGGATGAAATATATATCCTATGATGTGCATAAATTGAAGAAATAGTAATGTACAGGTGTTGAATTAAAATGAATTTCAAAATACACATCATGTCACATAGGAATGTACTTGCATTGGTGTTAAACTGGGTCAGTTACTGTAGAAGTATTAGTATTTGTATGCAACATTAACTGAAGTTAGTTTTCAGTACTGGAAACAATATGTATTTCAGGTGGATGAATATTTCTGAGAATGATCTTGTGAAAAGTTGATTATAAATCCATATACATGAACATGAATGAATTTAGGGAGTGTATATAAGACACATATATTTCATATTTTGAAAAATCTGGAGAGTGTATGTATATTTATATATATATATATATATATATATATATATATATATATATATATATACAAAAAAACACACACAGACAATAAATTAGCAATCAAATTTATCATGAAATATATATCCTCCACAGATGCAAAATTATTTCTTTTAGAACATGTATTTATGTATAATGTTGTTCTTCTAGGAAACACACCCCTAGGTTAAATTTTCAGTTCCAACAGAGTTTAACAGGAGTGATCACTTCTCACAAATTGTATTTGCCAAATTAGCCACCTCACAAAATGTAGGTGTGATACCAGGTAGTGTTCTATATGTGCATTTAAAAATACATGTGCTGAATAGGCTACAGAGAAAGGGAGATAGGTATTCACATATTTGTTAACATTAAAAACACATGGAGAACTATTTCAATTAAAAATTGACTAGATTTATAACACCTACAATTAATCATGCAAAAAACAAGTCCAACTATACACTATGATTCCTCTGAACTGCTTGTATTCCTATTCTGTTTGTGTTATTTTTCTCCATCATATTAGGAGTAGTAGTCAGAGTCTATTAGGGTATGCGTTAGTATCAAGGATTCAGTATTTCGAATGGAAATATGGAAAATGACTCTAATTGGTATGCAAATATGTGCTACACAAAAATGTTCACACTCTCATCCAGAAGATTGCCTTGACATTACCTTAGTTCCTAGTAAGATACAATTAGAGGAGAAAAGTTAGAAAATCTGTAAATACATATCAGGAATAAAAAATGCTCAGGAGTTCACAAACTTGTAGGTGATAGAGGAGTTTCCAAAAGTAAGGGACAGGGTAAACACTCCACAAACATTGAGCTCTGCTTGTGTAAAGACTTCTTGAGAAACTCTCTGAGGTTGGGCTCTTAAAATACATGTTGTTGTCAGGAGCTTTAGCTTCCTTTGTTGTGTGACCATCAAATCTGGGTGTGCAAATATGTGACCTGAAGGACATTGTTTCTAATTTTCCAATGAAAATGAGGCAGCAGTGCTGAATACTCTTTTTGTAGTTAAACTATGGCCACTGGGGTGTAAGTGTCTCCCCGGGTTGACTGTGAAGCCATTTGGTCATGCTCCAATTTTCGTGGTGTTACTCCTTGGTGCACTGGGAGTTTGGTATTTGCTTCATGAAATACAAGGAGTTCAACTGGGACACAGTGCTGGAGGGAGTTCTGTCACGTGTGGAGGGACACAGTCTGCATGAGAATGCACCAACCAGGATTCTGTCCCACATAGGTTGCCCCTTTGTCCATAGCAACCTGATTCTGAACATTGCCCAAAACCTATCCATATAACAAGATGCCTTTACATATAAGGGTCTGCTGGCTGTACCCTGTCAGTCACAAGGCAATTGGAAGCCAATGGCAGATCCACATGCCCCAACACACATGTTTTATCACACACCTTCACACCACTGCTCTAGGCCCACTAATGAACAGGCTCCAACATACTGGCATCACTGTTCTACACAATTTTCATGAAACCCAGTCAGTCAAGGCACTGTGAGATACACTCATGATCAGCAACAGGACATCCAAAAGTTTTCCAGTGCCACCTGGTCATGGGAATTTCAAAAGTTTCATGGTATATATCAAGCCATTTTTTGAGGATAAAGTTGGAGGCTCTGTGGGTTTCAATTCATTCAGGAACCATTAAATGTTGAAGAAGCTCATTTCAATGAAAGATCTTGAGAACACTCACAGGCAAGTCTTCCCAAACAGTGGCCAAAAGGTCACATGAAGTCAGGCCAATTGAGGTCTACAATGTGAGGTCCATGTGTGTTTTGACTCTCAACTGTGGCTTTAAAGAATTTCAGAATAAAATCATGTGATATCCAGGCTGAGATTCCCAGTGCTCTGGGCAAAGCCACCCTGCACCTAGATCTCCCTGCACCACAATTAATACCTGAGATCTAGGTTGCATGGCCTAGTAAAATCCAAACACAATTCATGACAATACTTCTCTTATGTCACTTCCAGAATTCAGTCTCTAAGGAGAATCATACCAGAGTTCAAGCCCAGGTGGACCCAGTCATCTGTTCCAAGCGCCAAACAAATTACCACAATTCAAAACAAAATGCTCCCACATGCCCCTTATCTTCTTCAATTTGAGGCCAAATGACTGTGGGGTTTAGATTCTTTATGTAAATTGGATTCATGTGAAAACCCAAGCACCTATGGGCTAAACTTTGCAGGGCTTTAAAGAACTCATTTGACCCAAAGGATCCCTATTTTCACTTGATGGATGTCAGGGCCATTAGAGAGGAAGGTGAGAGTCTTCATCCACAATAACTGCTCTTTTGGCCATTTTGGTTTTGGATGCACCCATGGGATCTTTCTTTAGATCCATCAGGTGCTGAGAATCTAAGCCACAGCCTCACACAGGGCCAAGAGGCTGATTCAGACACATCTCTTTCCAAAGCAATTAAGCAAAGAGCAAAACACACACAGACATTATAAAGTGGCAATATATATGCCAATTGAAATTCATGATGAAATATATATCGTCCACAGATCCAAAAATATTAATTTTACTGAACATGGATTTATGAATAATGTTGTTCAACTAGAAAGGTTACCCTTAGGCTGAATTTTATGATCCAATAGCGTTTAGGAGGAGTGATCTCTTGTCATAATTTGTATCTGCCATGTCAGCCACCTCACAAGAATGTATATGTGATACCAGGTAGGATTCAATATGTTTATATAAAAATACATGTGATGAATAGGCTACAGAGAAAAGGATACAGGAATTCACATATTTATTAACTTTAAAAACACAAGGAGAACTATTTCAATTAAAAATTAACTAGATTTATAACACCTACCCTACATAATGCAAAAGGCAAGTCCAACTATACACCATGCCTCTTCTGAACTGCTTGTATTTCTATTGTGTTTGTATGCACTGTGGGTTTCAAGAACCATTAAATGTTGAGGAAGCTCATTTCAATGAAACTCTGGAGAACTCTCATAGGCAAGGCTTCCCAAAGAGTGGCCAAAAGGTTAGATATAGCCAGGCCCATTGAGGTCTACAATGTGAGGTCCATGTGTGTTTTGACTCTCAACTATGGCTACCAAGTCTTTAAGAATAAAATCATGGGATATCTTTGCTGAAATTCCCAGTGCTCTGTGGAAAGCCACCCTCGGCCTTGATCTTAGTTTCCAAGGGCGACTCTCATGCTTGACCTCTTAAAATATCACCACAATTCATGGCAATACTTCTTTGAGTTCAGTTCCAGAAGTCAGTCTCTAAGGGGAATCACACAAGAATTCAAGCCCAGGTGGACCCAGTCATCTCTTCCAACCGTCACACAAATGACCACAATTAATACCAAAACACTCTCACATGGCCCTCCTCTTCTTCTATAAAGGCACTCATCATAACATCTGACTGGAGGTTTCCATGAGGGGCACAGCCCAAGACAGTGTCCCAAATAAGCTCCCTTGCCACTCATTTGCCTAAATTCAGGCATAGGACAAGGACACCCCAACAGACCCCTCTGGAGGTAAGTAAGGCGCTTCTTTTCATTTTTCCTTGTGATCACTCAGAGCTTTTTGTTCAGGTTCCATTTTTCCGTTTTTGGTTTGGGTTGGCAGAGTGGCTTCCAGCGGAGAACGTAAGTTCCCCCTGTCAGTGGTGGACAAACATGTCCTAAAGCCACAGGCCATGTCCTTGCAAGGGATGCCTTGGAGGACTCGGGGAGTGACGGATGTGCTCTCATTAGGTGAGGAGGGACGAGTGAGCCCACATTAGGTGACTCTGCTGGCAACCCATCATATCTTGCTGACTACTTTTTTCTCTCATGTTGAATTCACTGTCTGTCTTTGTGGTCTAACCCATCAGGTTTTTCCAGTTACTAGGTTCTAATCTTTACTTCTGAACTCGTGTTAAATGTTAACTGTGTGTACATGTTTGTGTCACGTTTGTATTGTCCTTGTCTCTGTTTGAGAAACTCTCATTATGGGACAAAGCCATTCCATGCCTCTGTCCTTGAAGCCATTCCTGGTCCCTGCCTCCAATCCGACCCCTTCACCCAGGATCCTATCACTCAAACCTTCTACTCCTCCCCCTCTTCCCTCCATTCTCCCTGAGTCACAAGATTGTAGATCTTGGGGTTGTGAACAAACGGGAGCTGCATGATGGTCTTTGTGTGTCATTTTATCTGTGTTTCTGTTAAATGTGATGGCATTGTTTGGTCCGATGCAGAGTCCCGAGTTCCAACCTGCATTACATATGTGGAAGTTACTTTAGCTAAATTTTAAACTAATGCTTCTCCTGTGAGGGACCAAAAGTCAATAGAACCGCCAGTTTTTCTGTTCTCACCTTTTCACCTCTCTTAGCTGTGCTTTAAAGAACTTTGATAAACTTTACTCCCCTTTGTTAAGCAAGATTACGGAAGCAGTATTTCTTTTCTTCCCGTAGTTGGATTGAGCATGCCCACTGCAGAGGGAAATGTCTGGTGTCTAAGAACTTTGATATCTCGCTTAAACTTTTCTCAAAACCCTGTCCTCATTATTAAATTGGCATTAATTGGCTTTGGGATGGGAACCAAGCCTTCAGTCATAAATTTTGACACCCCAGAGGGGACTTTAAATAAACCCCACTCTGCCCTCTTGGGGAAGCCTAGCACTCAAAACAACTGAAGCAGAGAATGAAATTTTTGGGAGCTGACTACTGCAAAGTTGGGAGACATAGAATATGCCTGGTGCCTGGGGTCAAAGCAAACCAGAGGAACTAATCCTGTAAGTAAATGGTGAGGCTAAGGGACTCCCAGCAGCTGACAGATCCATTTTTCTGTGGGGAACTCCCTTATTCCTTACGTGCACTTTAAGGATTTCTCCACCTCTGTTTACTTAACAAAAGGGACAATGAATGCATTAATATGTTGATATTATAGATTGTTTCTTGGGGATGATCTAGGGTGAATGTGTATCTAGAAATGATTTTTTTATTTTAACCATCTGGTATCTAAATGGGTTTCTAAAGCATTGCACTATCTTACAGTTAAAAGTTGGGTTTAAACAATTGTTTAGTTTGAGTTCAGGTAGTTCATGCTAGGAAACTTAAATACTTAGGGTAAAAAAAAAAAATAAAGAGTTTTAATTTTGAACTAGACAGCCTGAAAAAATTTCACTAGATATATCAGTGCATTAACTTGGGAAGAGATAATAAATTATGATATGGTATCTATTCCCATCAGTGTGTAAGATTTTAAAAAATGGTACTAAATTAAGGCGTTGGTCTGGCTTATTGAAATGACATTAATTAGCAACAGTCTTGGAAATTTTTAAAGCTTAATTTCGGATACACATGGTAGCATGTGGTTCTTCTTAAAAATTTTTCAGCCAATTTAATTTAACTTAATACTATTAGAAATTTCATAACAAAGAAAGGGGCTTAATGATCCTATAGAAACTTCTTCTGATGGTGGCATTAATATTATCAAAAAATGATCGTATTTTCAGTTTTGTGTGAGCAAGTTTTTCTAGTGTAGAAAAATCTAAAGAAATAAAATTTTGAGAATTACATCTTAAACTTGCATCAAAATTTTCAACATCCAAACCTGGAAATTATGACTTATAGATAAATGCCTTAGGCGTGAGGTTTCTTCTCAGAATTCCAGTCTTTCCAGTTTTCCAGACCTCAGCCAGGACTTACTTTGATATGCAAATAAAAGAAGCCTGCAGCACTCAGCAGGAGACAGATAAAAAGAGTAAATGTGTCTTTTTACCTGAACTCAAACTAGACCTAACCAAAAAAGTATATAATATGGTATTTACTAATTACTGGCCAGTCATCATTTTTAGGACTCTTGCTTTTCTTAGATTCTGTAATTTTTTTTTTTTTTTGAGCTCATGATCTTGATTCTGCTGATGGGTTAATGTTTTCTGATCAGTTCTATTTTTGATCGACTCTGGAGTTTTCAGCATTGCAATGGAGATTTCACCTGAAAAAAGCTACAAGGCCTTTACTATTGTGTTATGTGTTACATTTGTGTTACGTGTTGTATGTTGGTATGTCTGTATGTGTGTATGTCCATGTATCATGCAGGGATATGACAATTGACAGATGAGGAGCGCTCATGAAAAATTTAAAAATGTATCCAAATGTCTTTGATTCACGTGATTCATATGTTTTAATTCAAATTGGGTAAACAGATAAAAATAAAGATGTCTTTAAAATTAGGCCTATAAGTTTTCTAGGTTTTCAAAAAGGCCCTAATAAAATGTAGATATCTATAAAATAATCTGCTTAAATTCAGAAATTGAAAAGCATTATATTGAAATGTGAACAGAAAGAGGTTAGTAGATGGAAAAGAGAAACTAAAAGGTTCTAGATATAGATATAATAGAGGAAAAACGTGTTTCTGGATAAGAGAGTCTATATGATTAAGTAATTAAAAGGGTTTAAGTAAATAATAAAAAAAGGTGTGTGTAACTTGGTTATATGTGTAAGTTTTGAGCAAGTAATCTTAAAAAATTAAACAGCTGGTAAAACAAGTACTGTTTTTATAAAATTGTGCCATGTTATTTCTTTAAAATCTAAACTTGTTTAATACAAAAACATCAATGTAATTGTGGTGTTAATGTGTTCATATCTTCCAGGTATACAAGTCTGTAAGGTAGAAGCTTGCAAAGACCATTGTATCAAGCTGGTGTTCTAAGGTTGTATGGTAATTCTAGGCTTAAAAGAAAAACATGCTGGAGATTTATGTATATCGTTTGTGTTCTATAATTGGACTTGTTATCAATAAGATATGTACAGTTCCATGTTACTTTTTACACTGAGATACAATCTAAAAGTATTTTTAACTTAATGAGAGCCAAATCTGTGAAGGTTTTATTGTAAACTCAAAGGTAATGCCCATTTATTTCCATGTGAAAACTGTTTTCTTCAGGCTTCACAAAGGAGTGGCCTGAGACAAAGACTTTCCTGATATTCAGGGCAACATAACAATAGGTAATCAAAAGGCTCAAAGCAGGGTTTCTCCACTGAGACTTTACTGGCTACACTGATATCTGAGTTTTCTGAGATGCTTGCCATTCCCTTCAGCTACCAGTACATGGCCATGTCACAGAGCTTGGAAGTGGTACATATATTTGACACAAAATCATGAGCCTATTCTGGAGAGTGGCCAGAATTCAGGAAGAAAACAGGAACGTAGGAAGATAGTTGGTGTTGCCCATTGATAAGGCAAGCCACACTCCATTCATAAATTGTGCCGGATGAATGCTGGGAAGTTTTCTCCTTGAGAGGATACACCCATTGAGGCATTATCTTTTCTAATGTCTACAACCACGAAAACAGTGGGATACACAGACCTAAAAACACTCGCCTTGTCAAAGGACTAACTAGAAACAGTCCACTCCAAACCAAACACACCCCCTTTCCTAACTATTCTCAGAACAAAAGAAAAAACCACAAACCCACACCCACAACCACAAAGGCACCTCCTTCCCCCAAGTGGGTCTGGAACTATCCAGAGTGTCCTCTGACTGGAGGGCCATACTATGTTCCCCAGAAATGGTCTGTCCTGTCTCAGATCTGGACTCCTTGGTCAACTCTGTGAAGTTGTCAGGAGCCAACAGTGAGCCTCTACCTGTTTTCTCCGGAAGGGTCCCTCTTCAGAATTTTTCTGGAATTTGGCCATTCTCACATAAGTAGGTACCACAAAAGACTGACTCTGTCCTTGGAAAATCCAAACAAGTGAGAACACTGGAACTGGTGCTGGGACTGGGCCTGGGTGCCTAGCTTCCTGGAACCCAAATTTGGAGAGTTCCATCAACAAGGATGTGAGGTGAGGTCACTTCCTTTAGTAACTGAATGAGGTCACTGCCTTGGCAACCAATTTGTCCTAACATTTGCTTCCTAAGGTCTCATAACATGGAGGATGTCCCTACTTCCTGTGACACTTTCACAAATTAGAATGGTAAAGAAACAATAGTCACCTGGGAACAGCTCTCCACACAGGCCTCTCCTCTAAATTAAGAAGAGAGAATCTGATTCAGACACAACCCTTCATCCTGACCAGGCTGTTTGCCATGGAAGATGCCTTTTGCTCTCTCAGGTCCTTCATAGCTGCCTACATCTTCTCCAGGGATCATTTCTGCATGGAACTTTGAAGTTTTCAGCAGGTGGAAGATCCCCTGCATTCCTGTATTGTAAGACCAAATCTGTCCCTGCTTTTCTGAATACTTAGATTGAGGGAACAGTGTATGGTTAGGGTTAACAATATGTTCAATTAAAACCAAAATACTCCCACATGGCCCTCATATTCTTCCATGTAGACATTCATCATAACCTCTGGCTGGAGGTTTCCATAAGGGGCGCAGCCCAAGACAGTGTCCAAAATAAGTTCCCTTGCCCCTCATTTTCCTAAAGTCAGGGTTTCCTGGACACCCTTCCTGTAAACCAGGATTGATCAAATAGGCCTGCCAGTAATACTGCTCTGTTTCTTCATTTTGAAGCCTACTGACTGTGAGGTATAGATTCTTTATGTGATTTGGAGTCATGTGAGAACCCAAGCACTGCTGCAGGGCTTTGAAGAACTCATTTGTCTCAAAGGATCCCTCTACTTACTTGATGGAGGTCAGGAACCTAACAGAGGAAGCAAGAGACTTCATCCACAATGACTGATCTTTTTGCCATTTTGGTTTTGGATGCACACATGGGATCTTTCTTTAGATCCATCAGGTGCTGAAAATCAAAGCCACAGCCTCTCTCAGAGCCGAAAGGATGATTCAGACACATCCCTTTCCAAAGCAATTAAGCAAAGAGCCACAGGTGATGCTCATTCATTTCCAATTGAAAGCAGTTTTTTTCAGGCTTCACAAACTGGTGGCCTGAGGAAAAGACCTTCCTGACATTCAGGTCAACAGAACAGTAGGTAAGCAAAAGGCACAAAGCAGGGTTTCTCTACTGAGACTTTACTGGTCACACTGATTTCCGAGTTTTCAGAGATGCTCCCAATTCCCTTCATCTATCCAGTACATGGCCATGTCACAGAACTCGACGGAGGTCCATATCTTGGACAAAAAAACATGAGCCTATTCTGGAGAGTGGCCAGAATTCAGGAAGAAAACAGGAACTAAGGAAAGAAGTAGGTGTTGTCCATATAAGGCAAGCCACAGTCCATTCATAAATTGGGAAGGATGTGTGCTGAGATGCTTTCTACTAGACAGGACACATCCAATGATGCATTCACTTTTCTAATATCTAAAACCACGGAAAAAGTGGGATACACAAACATAGAAACACTCGCCAAGTCAAATGACTTACTAAAAACAGTCCACTCCAAACCAAACATACTGCCTTTCCTACCTATTCTCAGAACATGATAAAAAAACACAAATTCACACCCACACCCACAAAGGCACCTACTTCCCCCAAGTAGGTCTGTGACTATCCAGAGTGTCCTCAGACTGATGGGCCTTACTCTGCTCCCTCGAAATGGACTGTCCTGTCTCAGATCAGGTCTCCATTACCAACTCTGTAAAGTTTTCAGCATCAATCAGTGAGTCACTACCTGCTTTCTCAGGAAAGGCCCCTCTTCAGAGCTTTCCTGGCATTTAGCCATCCACACATCAGTATGTACCAAAAAGACTGACTCTGTCCTTGGTAAATCCAAACAAGTGAACCCACTGGGACTGGGACTGGGACTGGCTCTGAGTGCCTGGCTTCCTGGATCCCAAGTTCAGAGAGTTCCATCACCAAGGAAGTGAGGTAGGTCACTTCCTTCAGGAACTGAATGAGGTCACTACCTTGGTAACCACTTTATCCTAACATTTGCTTCCAAGGGTCCCACGAGAGAGAGGCTTCCCCTACTTCCTGTGTCACATTCACAAGATAGAATGGTATATCAACCATAGGCACATGTTAACAGCTCTCCACACAGACTTGGTTTGGTCCATCTTCTCTACTTTAAGAAAAGAGAGGCTTATTCAGACACATCGCTTCATCCTGACCAGGTATTTTACCAAGGAAGATTACTGTTGCTCTCTCAGGTCCTTCATAGCTGCCTACATCTTCTTCAGGGTTTATTTCTGCATGGAACTTGAGGTTCTCAACAGGTGGAAGATCCCCTACCTACCTGTATTATAACACCAACTCTGTCCCTGGTCTTTGTAAAGTTAAATTGAGGAAACAGTGCATGGTTAGGGTTAATAACATGGTCAATTTGGGTTAGGAATCATTCTGCGAGATGAATAATGGTATTGGGGACCTCCGATATTTACAAGCATATATAGGTGTAATATAAGTATGAATACAGAAATCTAGGAAAGATTTGAAACCCAGATGAACACTGGGCCCTTGATTGGGATACTTAGCTTTGAATTATTTCCGCAAATTTGTCTCAAATAAATCGTTATACAATGGCATAGGACCTTGTACCTTTGATGACTGAATGAGGAAGGGATCCTCCAGAAAAAAAGGGATAGTTCCAAAAGTTATTTAGATATAGGGTTTTGGTTAGAGAGTGAATGCAAATGTCAGCATATGTGAAGAGTCAGTCACAGTGATGAATTGGGGAAAATGTGTAGGAAAGCAGATATCAATAGAGACATTAGGAAATCAGGGAAAGTACAAAGTGAGTAATAGGATAAGACGTTTTTAACAGGGTTGAGTTTGAATATATAATCTTAGGAAGAAACAAATATGTAGTCACCAGTAGGAATGATATTTGAGATCATTAGTTAATCAGGACATGGATGTTGTTAGTAATACATGCTCACATTAAATTTAGGCTTTGGTACAATCATAAGGGTGTCCGTTGCATTTTTTGTCAGGAATATTACTGTGATGAAATGTAAATGTATATCAGGTGACTACAGTATTTCTTCAAACATTTCTGAAAGCAACATTTTAAGACTTATAAATTAGTATTGGGGACACAAGTACGTGTACCCTGTGCCTATTATTATAAAGATGATGCCTTAATAGACCATACTGTAAAAAAATAATATAACTTGATCAAACTTTAAATAATGGATTGAATTGATATCTGAAAATATATAGGAAATCTTATATTGATATACATAAGTTCATTCTAACCAGTTATACATCTAATGGTAATTTTAGCATTATGGTTTATCATGAAGAGTGTGGGAGTTTTGCTTCAAAAATGATTATGGAAATCGAAAATAATGTGTTTGGAAATAATCTCATGAAAAGTACAGTCAAGAAACATGGAGGAATACATATATTCTGAAGCAGGAAGTAATTGCAAGTGAACCAAATGCGTACAGATTTGTTAACCTGTGGATGAAAATTATTATCTTATAATGTCCATAAACTGAAGAAATAGTAATTTACCAGTGTTGAATAAAAATGAACTTCAAAATACACATCATGTCCCATAGGATTTTACTTGCATTGATGTTAAACTGGGTCAGTTACTGTACAAATATTAGGATTTGTAAGCACCTTTCACCGAAGTTAGTTTTCAGTACTGGGAAATAAATATGTATTTCATGTGGATGAATAATTTTGGGAAAATTTGATTATAAATCCACATATAGGAACATGAGTTAAATTAGTGAGTGTAAAATAAGACACATATATTTCATATTTTGAATAATCTGGAGGAAAAAAAAAAAAAAATATATATATATATATATATATATATATATATATATATATATATATATATATATATATATATATATAAAGATACAAACACAGACATTAAAATGTAGTAATATGTATGCCAATCAAAATTCATCATGAAATATATATCATCCTCATATCCAAAACTATTCTTTTTACTGAACATGGATTTATGTATAATGCTGTTCATCTAGGAAATTCACCAATATGTTGAATTTTCATTTCCATCAGTATTTAGGGGGAGTGATCTCTTCTCACAATTTGTATCTTCCTAAAACAGCAAGCTCACAAGAATGTACGTGTGATACCAGGTAGGATACTAAATATGCATAATAAATTTCATGAGATGAATAGGGTACAGAGAAAGGGAGACAGAAATGTACATATGTGTTAACTTTAAAAACTCATGGAGAAGTATTACAATGAAAAGTTGACTAGATTTATAACACATTCACTTGATAAAGCAGAAGGCAAGTCCTAGTATACACCATGCCTCCTATGAACGGCCTGTATTTCTATTCTGTTAGGTTTCTTTTTCTACATCATATTAAGATTAGTAGTCAGAGTCTAGTAGGGTATGGGTTAGTGACAGGGATTCAGTATTTCTAATGGAAAATAGGAAAATGAATCTAATGTGTATGCAAATATTTGCTAGACAAAAATCTTCCCACTGTCCTCCAAAACAATGCCTTGATATTTCCTTCGCCACAAGTAATACACAATTAGTGGAGAAGAGTTTGAAAGTCTGTGAATATATATCTGGAAAAGAAAATGCTCAGGAGTTCACAACCTTGGAGGTGGTAGTGGAATTTCCAAAAGTAAGGTACAGGGTAAACACTCCACAAACATGGAACTCTGGTGGCCTAATGAGTTGTTGAGAAACTTCCTCTGAGTTTGGGCCCTTGAAAAATTTGTTGTTGTCAGGAGCTTTAGCTTTCTTTGTATTGAGACCATCAAACCTGGGTCGGAATCTATGTGACCTGGATGACATGGTTCCTTATATGCTATTGAACATGAGGCAGAAGTTCTGAATTTTCCATTTGTTAGTAAACTGAGGACACTGGGGTCTAAGTGTCTAACCATGTGATCTGTGAAGCCATTTGGTCATACTCCACTTTTCGTGGTGTTTCTTACTGCTGCACTGGGAGTTTGGTATTGGCTTCACGTAATACAAGGAGAAAAACTGGGACACAGTGCTAGAGGGAGTACTCTCACGTGTAGTGGATGAGGGTCTGCAGGAGAATGCACCAACCAGGCTTCTATCCCAAAAAGCTTGCACCCATGTCCATAGCAACCTGATTCTGAACATTGCCCTGAAACCTCTCCATATAACAAGGTCCCTTTACTTGTAAGGTTATGCTGGCTGCACCATGTCAGTCACAAGTCATTCGGAAACCAATGGCAGAACCACGTGTCCCCATGACAGATGTTTTATCATACACCTGCCCACCACTGCTCTGGGCCCACTAGTCAGCAGGTTCCAACTTTCTGGCATCTCTGTTCTTACCATTTTCATGAAACCCAGTCAATCAATGCAATGTCTGGTACACTCGTGATCAGCAACAGATATCCAAAGGTTCTCCAGTGCCACCTGTTCATGGGAATTTAAAAAATTCATGGTATTTATATAGCCAATTTTCAAGGATGAAGTTGGAGGCACTGTGGCTTTCAATTTATTCAGGAACCATGAAATGGTGAGGAAGATTATTTCAATTAAAGCTCAGGAGAACTCTCAGAGGCAAGGCTTCCCAAAGAGTGGCCAAAATGTCACATTAAGCCAGGCCCATTGAGGTCTACAATTGAGGTCCATGTGTGTTTTGACTCTCAACAATGGCTGCCACGTCTTTCTGAATAAAGTCATGTGATATCCTGGCTGAGATTCCCAGTGCTCTTTGGAAAGCTATCCTGGGCCTAGATCTCAGTCTCCAAGGGCAACTCTCATGTGTGGCCTCCTAAAATCCCAACACAATTCATGTCAATACTTCTCTGAGTTCATTTCCAGAACTCAGTCTCTAAGGGGAATCACTCCAGAGTTCAAGCCCATGTGGACCCAGTCATCTCTTCCAACTACCACACAAATGACCACAATTAAATCAAAACACTCCCCATGGCCCTCATCTTCTTCAATATAAACTCTCATCATAACCTCTTGCTGGAGGTTTCCATGATTGGCGCAGCCTAAGACAGTGTCCAAAATAAGCTCATTTGCCCCTTATTTGCCTAAATTCAGGGTGCCCTGGAAACCCTTCCTGTGAATCAGGTGTGATCAAATAGGCCTGCCATTAATACTGCTCTACTTCTCCAATTTGAGGCCTACTCTCTGTGGGGCATAGATTCTTTATGTGAATTGGGGTCATGAGAAAACCCAAGCACCTATGGGCTACCCTCTGCAGGGCTTTGAAGAACCCATTTCAGTGAGTCTAGGAGTTGGACCAAAAGTTCTTTAGATATAGGGGTTTTGTTAGAGAGTGAATGTAAATGTCAGCATATTTCAAGAGTCAGTCACAGTGATGAACTGGGGAAAATGTGTAGGAAATCAGATATCAATAGAGACATTAGGAAATCAGGCAAAGTACAAAGTGAGTGATAGGATGAGACATTTTTAACAGGGTTCAGTTTCAATATTTAATCTTAGGAAGAAACAAATATGTACTCACCAATAGGAATGATATTTGAGATCATTAGTTAATCAGGACATGGATGTTGTTAGTAATACATGCTCACTTTCAATATAGGCTTTGGTACAATCATAAGTGTGTACGTTGCATTTTGTGTCAGGAATATTACTGTGATGAAATGTATATGTATATCAGGTGACTAGAGTATTTCTTCCAATATTCTTAAAGCAATATTTTAAAGACTTACAAATTAGTATTTGGGATACAAATAGGTATACCATCGGTCTATGAATATAGAGATGATGCCTTAATAGACCATACTGTGAATAAATAATATAACTGGTTCAAACTTTAAATAATGGATTGAATTGATATCTGAAAATATATAGGAAATCTTATATTGATATACATAAATTCATTCTAACCAGTTATACATCTAATGGTAATATTAGCATTATGGTTTATCATGAAGAGTGTCTGAGTTTTGCTTCAAAAATGATTATGGAAATCAAAAATAATGTGTTTGGAAAGAATCTCATGAAAAGAACAGTCAAGAAACATGGAGGAATACATGTGTTCTGAAGTAGGAAGTGATTGAAAGTGAACTAAATGCCTATAAATTTGTGAAATTGTGGATGAAAGAATATATCCTATTATGTCCATAAACTGCAGAAATAGTAATGTATCAGTGTTGAATAAAAATGAACTTCAAAATACACATCATGGTCCCATAGGTGTCTACTTGCATTGATGTGAAACTGGGTCAGTCACTGTGGAAATATTACGATTTGGATGCACCATTCACTGAATTTAGTTTTCAGTACTAGGAGATAAATATGTATTTAAGGTGGATGAATATTTCTAAGAATTATTTTGTGAAAATTTGATTATAAATCCACATACACACACATGAGTAAATTTAGAAAGTGTATAATAAGACATATATATTTCATATTTTGGAAAATCTAAAGAGTAGATATCTATATCTATATAGATAGATAGATAGATAGATAGATACTCACATACACAGACATTAAAATGTAGCAATATATATGCCATTCGAAAATCATAATAAAATAGATATCATTAACGTATCCAAAAATATTCATTTTACTGAACATTTATTTATGCATAATATTGTTCATCTAGGAAATTCACCCATATGTTGAATTTCCAGTTCCATCAGTATTTAGAGGGAGTGATCTCTTCTCACAATTTGTATCTTCCAAAATAAGCGAGCTCACAAGAATGTACATGTGATACCAGGTAGAATTCTAAAGATGCATTAAAAAATACATGTGATGAATAGGCTACAGAGAAAGGGAGACAGAAATTTACATATGTGTTAATTTTAAAAACTCATGGAGAAGTATTACAATGAAAATTTGACTATATTTATAACACATACCGTTGATAAAGCCGAAGGCAAGTCCAAGTATACACCATGCCTCCTATGAAAGGCCTGTATTTCTATTCTGTTAAGTTTCTTTTTCTCCATCATATTTGGATTAGTAGTCAGAGTCTAGTAGGGTATGGGTTAGTGTCAGGGATTCAGTATTTCAAATGGAAAATATGAAAATGAATCTAATGTGTATGCAAATATGTGCTACACAAAAATCTTCCCACTCTCATCCAGAACAATGCTTTGACATTACCTTCGCCCCAAATAAGACACAATTAGTGGAGAAAAGTTAGAAAATCTGTGAATACATATGTGGAAAGAAAAATGCTCAGGAGTTCACAAACTTGTAGGAGGTAGAACGGGTTACAAAAAGGGAGAGGGTAAACACTCCACAAACATGGAGCTCTGCTGGCCTAATGACTTTTTGAGAAACTGCCTCTGTGGTCGGGCAGTTAAAATATATATTGTTGTCAGGAGTTTTAGCTTCCTTTGTAGTGAGACCATCAATTCTGGGTCTCCATCTATGTGACCTGGATGACATGGTTTTTTGTTTTCTAGTGAACATGAGGCAGCAGTGCTGAATTCTCTCTTTGTAGGTAAACTTTAGCCACTGGGGTCTAAGTATCTAACTGTGTTGTCTGTAGAACCATTTGGTCATTATCCACTTTCGTGGTGTTTTTTACTGCTGCACTGTGAGTTTGGTATTGGCTTCACGAAATACAAGGAGTTCTACTGGGACACAGTGCTGGAGGATGTACTCTCACGTGTGGTGGGTTAGTAAAATGCACCAGTGAGGCTTCAATCCCACATAGCTTTTCAACTTGACAATAGCAACTTGATTCTGACCTTTGGCAGGAATCCTCTCCATATAACAAGATGCCCTTACATAGAAGGGTCTGCTGGCTGTACCATGTCAGTAACAAGTCTTTCTAAGCCAATGGCAGATCCACGTGGCCCCACCACAAATGTTTTTTTCACACACCTACACTCCTCTGCTCTAGGCCCACTAGTCTGCAGGCTCCAACTTTCTGGCATCTATGTTCTACACTTTTTTCATGAAACCCAGTCAATCAAGGCACTGTCTGGTACAATCATGATCAGGAACAGGACATTCAGAGGTTCTCCAGTGCAAGCTGGTCATAGTAATTTCAAAAAATTCATGGTATTTATCTAGATATTTTTCAATAATGAAGTTGGAGGCACTGTGGGATTTAATTTATACAGGAACCATTAAAAGGTGAGGAATCTCATTTTAATGAAAGCTCTGGAGAACTTTCACAGGCAAGGCTTCCCAAAGAGTGGGCAAAAGGTCACATGAAGCCAGGCCCATTGAGGTCTACAATGTGAATTCCATGTGTGTTTTGACTCTCAACTATGGCTGACAATCTTTCAAAATAAAATCTTGTGATATCCTGGCTGAGATTCCCAGTGCTCTGTGGAAAGTCACCCTGGGCCTAGATCTCAGTTTCCAATGGCGAATCTCATGCGTGGCCTCCAAAAATCCCAACACAATTCATGGCAATACTTCTCTGAGTTCAGTTCCACAACTCATTCTCTAAGGGGAATCACAACAGAGTTCAAGCCCAGGTGGACCCAGGCATCTCTTCCAATTGCCACACAAATGATGACAATTAAAACCAAAACACTCCCACAGGGCCCTCTTCTTCTTTTATATAGACACTAATCATAAACTCTAGCTGGAGGTTTCCATGAGGGGCACAGCCCAAGACAGTGTCAAAAATAATCTCCCTTGCCCCTCATTTGCCTAAAGTCAGGGTGGCCTAGACAACATTCCTGTGAAACAGAAGTGATCATATAGGACTGCTGTTAATACTGCTCCACTTCTCAAATTTGAGGCCTACTGACTGTGGGGTATAGATTCTCTGTGTGAATTGGAGTCATGAGAAAACGCAAGCAACTATTGTCCAGCCTCTGCAGGGCTTTGAAGAACTCATTTGACACAAATGATCCCTATTCTCACTTGATGGAGGTCAGAAATATTACAGAGGAAGGCGAGAGGCTTCATCCAAAATGACTGATCTTTTTTCCATTTTGGTTTTGAATGCCCACATGGGATCTTTCTCTAGACCCATCAGGTGCTGAAAATCTAAACCACAGGCTCACACAAAGCCAAGAGGCTGATTCAGACAAATCTTTTTCCAAAGCAATAAAGTAAAAAGCCACAGGTGATTCCCATTCATTTCCATTTGAAAACTCTTTTCTTCAGGCTTCACTAAGGTTTGGCCTGAGGCAAAGATCTTTCTGACATTCAGAGCAACAGAACAATAGGTAATCAAAAGCCCCCAAGCAGGGTTTCTCCTAGGAGACTTTCCTGGTTACTCTGATATGTGAGTTTTCTGAGATGCTCGCCATTCTCTTCAGCTATCCAGTACATGGCCATGTCACAGAGCTTGGAGGTGGTACGTATCTTGTACAAAAATACATGATACTAATCTTGAGAGTGGCCAGAATTCAGGAAAAAAATGAGAACTTAGGTAGATAGCAGGTGTTGCCCATGGATAAGGCAAGCCTCAGTCCATTCATTAATTGGGAAGGATGCATACTGGGAAGTTTTCTACTAGACAGGACACACCCAATGAGTTATTTTCTTTTCTAATATCTACAAAGAAAAACACAATGGGATACACAGACACAGAAACAGTCTCCTTGTCAAATGACTTACTAGAAACAGTCCACTCCAAACCAAACAAACCTCCTTTTTTACCTATTCTCAGATCATGTGAAAAAACCACAAACACAAACCAACACCCACTAATGCACCTCCTTCTTCCAAGTAGGTCTGTGACTATCTGGAATGTCCTCTGACTGGTAGGACATACAATGTTCCCCAGAAATGGCCTTTCTGTCTCAGATCTGGTCTCCTTGGTCAAATCTGTGAAGTTGTAAGGATGCAGTGGTGAGCCAATTCCTATCCTCTCAGGAAAGACCCCTCTTCAGAGCTTTCTTGGTATTTGGCAACCCTTACATCAGTAGGTACCAAGAAAGACTGACTCTGTTCCTGGAAAATCCAAAGAAATGAGCCCACTGCGACTGGGACTGGGACTGGCTCAGGGTGCCTTGCTTCCTGGATCACAAAATTCAGAGAGCTCCATCACCAAGGAAGTGAGGTGAGGTCACTACCTTCAGAAAATGAATGAGTTCACTGTCTTGGCCACCACTTTGTCCTAACAGTTTCTTCCTATTTTCTCCTGACATGGAGGCTGCCCTACTTCCTGTGATACTTTCTCATGTTAGAATGGTATAGAAACCATAGTCACCTGGGAACAGCTCTCCACACAGGCCTGGTTTGGTCCATCTTCCCTACATTAAGAATAGAGAGGCTGACTCAGACACATCTTTTCATCCTGACCATGTTTTTTGCCATGGAATATGACTTTTGTTCTCTCAGGTCCTTCATAGCTACCTGCATCTTCTCCAGGGATCATTTCTGCATAGATTTTGAGGTACTCAGCAGTTGGAAGATCTCCTAACTTCCTGTATTGTAATACCAACTTTGTCCCTGCTCTTCTGTAAAGTGAGATTGAGAGAACATTGTATGGTTAGGTTTAATAGCATGTTCGATTTGGGTTGGAAATCATTCTGCTGGATGAATAATGGTATTGGGAACCAGCGATATTTATAGAATATAGAGGTAGAACATAAGTATGAAAACAGAAATCTAGGTAATATTTGAAGCCCAGAAGGATTTGGACCCTTGATTGGGATCCTTAGCTTGAGTTATGTTTTTCACCGAGGTCTCAGTTAAATTGATATACAATGGCATAAGACCCTGTACCTCAGATGATTAAATGTAGAAGAGATCATCCAGTCAAAAAGGGATTGTGTGTAGGATTAGGAAGATAGTCAGTAGGTTTAGAAGGAAGAGTGAGTCTAGGATTTGGACCTAATGTTCTTTAGCAATAGGGTTTTGGTTAGAGAGTGAATATAAATGACACCATATGTGAAGAGTCAGGCACAATGATGAACTGGGGAAAATATGTAGGAAAGCAGACATCAATAGAGACATTAGGAAATCAGGCAAAGTATAACGTGATAGGATTAGACATTTTCAACAGGGTTGAGTTTGAATACATAATCTTTAGAAGAAACCAATTTGTAGTCAACAATAAGATTGACATTTGAGAGCATTAGGCAACCTGGACATGGATATATTTAGTAATCCATGTTCACATTCCATTGAGGCTTTGGTACAATCATAAGGGTGACCTTCGCATTTTGTGTCCAGAATATTACTGTGATAATATGTATATGAAGATCAGGTTACATGAGTATTTCTTCCACCATTTCTGGGGGAAATATTTTGAAAAGATATAAATTAGTACTGGGGATACTAATCAGCTTACCCTGTGTTGATGAATATAGAGATGATGCATTAATAGACCATACTGTGAATAAATTATATGACTGGTTCCAAATTTAAATAATGGATTGTATTGATATCTGAAAAAATAGAGGAAATCATTTATTGATATACATACATTCATTCCAACCACTTATATATCTAATGGTTATATTAGGGTTACCGTTTATCATAAATAGTGTGTGAGTTTTGCTTCAAAAATGATTATGGAATCGAAAATAATGTCTTTAGAAAGAAGTCTAGTGAAAAGACCAGTCAAGAAACATGGAGAAATATAAGTGTTCTGAAGGAGGAAGTGATTGAAAGTGAACCAAATGTTTATAAATTTGTGAACTTGTGAATGAAAGGATATAATTTAT
Source organism: Callospermophilus lateralis (assembly GCF_048772815.1). Taxonomy (NCBI): domain Eukaryota; kingdom Metazoa; phylum Chordata; class Mammalia; order Rodentia; family Sciuridae; genus Callospermophilus; species Callospermophilus lateralis. The sequence goes on from NW_027515807.1 coordinate 619,478, forward strand.
GATGTCTATAAACTGAAGAAATAATAACGTACCAGGTTTGATTAAAATGAACTTTAATAAACACATCATATCCAATAGGAATCTACTTGCATTGATGTTAAACTTGGTCAGTTACTGTAGAAATATTAGGATTTGTAAGCACCCTTCCCTGAAGTTAGTTTTCAGTACTAGGAAACAAATATGTATTTCAGTGGATGTATATTTCTGAGAATAAACTTTTTAAAAGTTGATTATAAATCCACATATATGAATATTAATGAATTCAGGCGGTGTATAAGAAGACACATATACTTCATATTTTGGTGAATCTGGAGAATATATATATATAATGTATATATAGACACACAAACACACACATTATAATGTAGCAATATATATGCCAATTGAAATTCATCATGAAAAATAACTCATCCGCATATCCCAAAATATTCATTTTACTGAACATGAATATGTGTATAGTGTTGTTCATCTAGGAAGCTCACCCATGGGTTGAATTTTCAGTTACAACAGCGTTTAGGAGGAGTGATCTCTCTCACAATTTGTATCTGCCAAGTCAGCCACCTCACAAGAATGTATATGTGAAACCAGGTAGGATTCTATTTGTGCATATAAAAATACATTTGCTTAATAGGCTACAGAGAAAGGGAGACAGGAATTCACATTTTTCTTAACTTTAAAAACACATGGAAAATTATTTCAACAAATAATTGACTAGATTTATAACTCCTACCTTATATCATGCAAAAGGTAATTCCAACTATACACCATGCTTCTACTGAAATGCTTGTATTTCTATTGTGTTTGGGTTATTTTTCTCCATTATATTAGGATTAGTAGTCAGAGTTTAGTAGGGTATGGGTTAGTGTCAGGGATTCAGTATTTCAAACAGAAAATTGGAAAATGAATCCAATGTGTATGCAAATATGTGCTACAAAACAATCTTCCCTCTCTCATCCAGAACAATGACTTGACATTCCTTTTGCCCCAAGTAAGTCAGAATTAGAGGAGAAGAGTTAGAAAATCTGTGAATATATATTTAGAATGGAAAATGCTCAGGAGTTCACAACCTTGGAGTTGATAGAGCAGTTTCCAAAGGTAAGTGACATGGTAAACACTCCACAAACATGGAGATCTGCTGGCCTAAACACTTCTTGAGAAATTGCCTCTGAGCTTGGGCACTTGAAATATATGTTGTTTTCAGGAGCTTTAACTTCCGATGTAGTGAGACCATCAAAGCTAGGTCTGCATCTATGTGACCAGGAGGACATGGTTTCTTATTTTCCAATGAACATGAGGCAGCAGTGCTAAATTCTCTCTTTGTAGCTAAATTGTGGCCACGGGGGCTAAGTGTCACCCCATGTGGACTGTGAAGCCATTTGGTCATCCTCGACTTTTCATTGTGTTTCTTGCTGCTGCACTGGGAGTTTGGTATTTGCTTCACGAAATACAAGGAGTTCAAGTGGGACACAGTGCTGGAGGGAGTTCTGTCACGTGTGGTGGGTCAGTGTCTGCATGAGAATGCACCAACTAGGCTTCTATCCCACATAGCTTGCCCCTTGACCATAGCAACCTGATTCTAAACATTGCCGTGAAAAATCTCCATATAACAAGATGCCTTTATATAGAAGGGTCTGCTGGCTGCACCGTGTCTGTGTCAAGGCATTTGAAAGTCAATGGCAGATCCACAGGCCCCACCACAGATGTTTTATCACACACCTGCACACCACTGCTCTAGGCCCACTACACATCAGGCTCCAACTTACTGGCATCTCTGTTCTACACCATTTTCATGATACCTAGTCAATCAAGGCACTGTCTGGTATACTCATGATCAGCAACAGGACATCCAAAGGTTCTCCAGTGCCACCTGGTCATGAGAATTTCTAAAAATTCATGGTATTTATCTAACTATTTTTCACAGATGAAGTTGTTGGTACTGTGGGTTTCAATTCATTCAGGATCCATTAAATGTTGAGGAAGCTCATTTTAATGAAGGATCTGGAGATCTCTCACAGGCAAGGCTTCCCAAAGAATGGCCAAATTGTCACATGAAGCCAGGCCCATTGAGGTCTCCAATGTGAGGTCTATGTGTGTTTTGACTCTCAACGATGGCTGCCAGGTCTTTCAGAATAAAACCTGTGATATCCTAGCTGAGATTCCCAGTGCTCTCTGGAAAGCCTCTCTGGGCCAAGATCTCAGTTTCCAAGGGCGACTCTCATGCGTGGCCTCCTGAAATCCCAACAACATTCATGGCAATACTTCTCTGAAGTCAGTTCCAAATCTCATTCTCTAAGGGGAATCACACCAGAGTTCAAGCCCAGGTGGACCCAGTCATCTCTTCCAACTACCACACAAATGACCACAATTAAAACCAAAACACTCCCACATGGCCCTCATCTTCTTCCATATAAACACACATAATAACCTCTGGATGGAGTTTTCCATGAGGGGCACATCCAAACCAGTGCCCAAAATAAGCTCCCTTGCCCCTCATTTGCCTAACATCAGCGTTGATTGGACACGCTTCCTGTGAACCAGCAGTGATCAAATAGGCCTGCCGTAAATGCTCCACTTCTCCACTTTGAGGCCTTCTTACTGTGGGGTTTAGATTCTTTTTTTTCTAAATTTTTTTGGAAATTTAATTGGAAAGTTAAAAAATTGTTTTGCAGAATATTAAATTTCTAATGGCAAAGCCTTCACCTTGTTTGTGAAGGAAACCTTGATGCCTCGCCAATCTGGTTATATGGAGACACTCAAAATTTTCTGTTACATACTACATGGATGAATGGCTAAAGCACATAGTTTTTTAAAACTGAAAGGCAGATACCAGCAAGTAAGATAACAAATAAAAGACAATTTTATTAAAAAATAAAGTTGTTATATGACTCAAATATTGGAAATTCAATTCTTTTTTTTTTGGTTGTTCAAAACATTATAAAGCTCATGATATATCATCTTTCATACATTTGACTTAATTGGGTTATGAACTCCCATTTTTACCCCAAATACAAATCGCAGAATCACATCAGTTACACACTCACGTTTTTACATAATAGCATACTAGTTATTGTTGAATTCTGCTACCTTTCCTATCCCCTACTATTTCCCCTCCCCTCCCATCTTCCCTCTCTACCTCATCTGCTGTTGTTTAATTCTCTCCCTTGTTTTCCCCTCTTTAGCCTCACAACCTCTTATATGTAATTTTGTGTAACATTGAGTAGTCTCCTACCATTTCCATATAATTTTCCTTCTCTCTCCCTTTCTCTCCCCCCACTCATCTCTGTTTAGTTTTAATATTTTTCTCATGTTCTTCCTCCCTGTTCTGTTCTTATTTGCTCTCTCTATATAAAAGGAAACATTTGGCATTTGTTTTTTAAGGATTGGATAGCTTCGCTTAGCATAATCTATTCTAATGCCATTAATTTCCCTGCAAATTCTATGATTTTGTCATTTTCAGTGCTGTGTAATACTCCATTGTGTATAGATGCCACATTTTAATTATCCATTCGTGTATTGAAGGGCATCTAGTTTGGTTCCACAGTCTAGTTATTGTGAATTGTGCCGCTATGATCATCGATGTGGCAGTATCCTTATACTGCTCTCTATTAAGATCCTCAGGGAAGAGTCTGAGAAGGGCGATATCTCGGTCAAATGGTGGTTCCATTCCCAGCTTTCCCAGGAATCTCCATACTGCTTTCCATATTGGACTCTCCAATTTGCAGGCCCACAAGCAGTGTACAAGTGTACCCTTTACCCCACATCCTCACCAACACTTATTGTTGTTCGACTTCATAATGGCTGCCAATCTTACTGGAGTGAGATGGTATCTTAGGGTGGTTTTGATTGCATTTCTCTGACTGCTACAGATGGTGAGCATTTTTTCATGTACTTGTTGATTGATTGTATGTCCTCCTCTGTGAAGTGTCTGTTAAGATCCTTGGCCCATTGTTGATTGGGTTATTTGTTATCTCATTGTTTAATTGTTTTGAGTTCTTTGTATATTCTAGATATTAGGGCTCTATCTGAAGTGTAAGGGGTAAAAATTTGTTCCCAGCATGTAGGCTCTCTATTTAACTCTCTTATTGTTTCTCTTGCTGAGAAAAAACTTTTTTAGATTAAGTAAGTCCCATTTGTTTATTCTTTTTATGAACTCTTGGGCTATGGGTGTCCTATTAAGGAATTTGGAGCCCAACCCCACAGTATGTACATCGTAGCCAACTTTTTCTTCTATCAGACGCAGTGTCTCTGATTTTATATCTGGCTCCTTGATCCATTTTGAGTTAACTTTTATGCATTGTGAGAGAAAGGGATTCCGTTTCATTTTGTTGCATATGAATTTCCAATTGTCCCTGCACCATTTGTTGAAGATGCTATCCTTCTTACATTGCATGCTTTTAGGCCCCTTTTCAAATATAAGAAAGTTGTAATTTTGTGGATATGTCTCTGTGTCCTCTATTCTGTACCATTGGTCCATCTGCCTGTTTTGATACCAGTACCACAGTGTTTTTGTTACTATTGCTTTGTAGTACAGTTTGAACTCTGGATTCACACGTCCTGCTTAGAATTGCTTTCGCTATTCTGGGTCTTTTGTTGTTCCATATGAAATTCATGATTACTTTATCTATTTCTACAAGAAATGCCATTGGGTTTTTGATTGGCATTGCATTAAACCTGTAGAGAACTTTGGGTAATATCGCCATTTTGATGATGTTATTTCTGCCTATCCATGTACAGGGCATATTTTTCCATCCTCTAACATCTTCTTCTATCTCTCTCTTTAGGGTTCTGTAGTTTTCATTGTATAAATCTTTCACCTTTTTGGTTAGGTTAATTCCCAAGTTTTTTATTTTCTTTGAGTATACTGTAAATGGAGTGGTTTTCCTCATTTCCATTTCAGAAGTTTTGTTGCTGATATACAGGAATGCCTTTGATTTATGCGTGTTGATTTTATATCCTGCCAATTTGCTGAATTCATTTATTAACTCTAGCAGTTTCTTTGTAGACCCTTTTGGGTCTGTTAAATATATTATCATGTCATCCACAAATAGCGATAATTTAAGTTCTTCTTTTCCTATTTTTATGCCTTTAATTTCCTTTGTCTGTATCATTGCTCTGGATAGTATTTCAAGAACTAAATTAAATAGAAGTGGTGATAGAGGGCATCCATGTCTTGTTGCAAATTTTAGAGGGAATGCCTTCAGTTTTTCTCCATTTAGGATGATGCTAGCCTGAGGTTTAGCATATATAGCTATTACCATGTTGAGGTAAGTTCCTGTTATTCCTAGTGTTTATAGAGTTTTAAACAAAAAGGGATCCTGTGCTTTGTAGAATGCTTTTTTTGCATCTATCGAGATGATCATATGGTTCTTCTCTTTAAGTCTATTGATGTGATGGATTACATTTATTGATTTCCGTATATTGAACCAGCCTTGCATCCCTGGGATGAATCCCTCTTGATCATGAAGCACAATTTTTTTTATATGCTTTTGTTTTTTATTTCCCAGGATTTTATTGAGAATTTTTGCATCCAAGTTTATTAGAGATATTGGTCTGTAGTTTTTTTCTTTGAAGTGTCTTTGTCTGGTTTTGGGATCAGGGTGATGTTGGCCCAATAGAATGAATTTGGAAGAACTCCTTCTTTTTCTATTTTTTGAAATAGCTTGAAAAGTATTGGTATTAATTCATCTTTGAACGTTTTATAGAACTCTGCTGTATAACCATCTGGTCCAGGGCTTTTTTTGGTTGGTAGTCTTTTGAAGGTTTCTTCTATTTCTTCCTTTGTTATTGGTCTATTTAAATTGTGTGAGTCTTCCGGACTCAAACTTGGCAGATCATATGACATAAGAAATTTATCAATATCTTCATTATCTTCTGTTTTATTGGAATATGGGGTTTCAAAATACTTTCTAATTATCATCTGAATTTCTGTAGTGTCTGTTGTGATGTTGCCTTTTTTATCCCATATGTTAGTAATTTGAGTTCTCTCTCTACTTCTCTTCATTAGCATGGCTAAGGCCCTGTCGATTTAATTTATTTTCAAAGAACCAACTTTTATTTTTTCAATTTTTTTGTTTCAATTTTGTTGATTTCTCCTCTAATTTTAATTATTTCTTGTCTTCTACTACATTTGCTGTTTTGCTTTTTTTTTCTAGGTTTTTGAGATGTAGTGTGAGATCATTTATTTGTTGTTTTTTCTTTTTTTTTTTTTTGAGGAAAGAATTCCAAGAAATGAATTTCACTCTTAAAACTGCTTTCATTGTTTTCCATAGAATCCGGTATGTTTTGTCTGTATTGTCATTTGTCTCTAAGAAATTTTTTATCTCCTCCTTTATGTCTTCTGTAACCCACTGATCATTCAGTAACATATTGTTCATTTTCCATGTGATGTAGAATTTTTCCTTCCTTCTTCAATCATTAATTTCAAGTTTCATTCCATTATGATCAGATATGGTGCATGGTATTATCTCCATAATTTTATATTTACTAAGAGTTTCCATATAGCATAATATATGGTCTATATTTGAGTAGGACCAATGTGCTGCTGAGAAGAACATGTATCCACTTTATGATGTTTGATATATTCTATATATGTTGGTTAAGTCTAGGTTATTGATTGTGCTATTAAGTTCTATAGTTTCTTAATTCAGATTTTCTCTAGAGGATCTGTCCAATGGCGAGAGTTGTGTGCTGAAGTCACCCGTAATTATTGTGTTATAGCCTATATGACTCTTGAAGTTGAGGAGAGTTTGTTTTATGACTTTGCACCACCATTGTTTGATGCATACAAATTGATAATTGTTATGTCTTGTTGGTTAATGGTGCCTTTTAACAGTATATAGTGTCCTTCTTTATCACTTTTGATTAACTTAGGTTTTAAGTTGATTTTAATCGATATGAGTATGGCCACTCCTTCTTGCTTCCGAGGGCCAACAATGGCTGCGAAGTCTTTCAGAATAAAATCATGTGATTTCCTGGCTGAGATTCCCATTGCTCTGTGGAAAGCCACCTTGGGCCTAGATCTCAGTTTCAAAGGGTGACATTCATGCGTGGCCTCCTAAAAACCAACACAATTCATTTCAATACTTCTATGAGGTACGTTCCAGAACTCAGGCTCTAAGGGAAATCACACCAGAGTTCAAGCCCAGGTGGACCAAGTCATCTCTTCCAACCCCCACACAAATGACCACAATTAGAACAAAAAAACTCCCACATGGCCCTCATCTTCGTCCATAAAGACCCTCATCAAAAGTTCTGGATGGAAGTTTTCATGAGGGTGGCAACCAAAGACAGTTTCCAGAATAAGCTCCCTTGCCTCTAATTTCCCTAAAGTCAGGGTGGCCTGGACACCCTTCCTGTGAACCAGGAGTGATCAAAAAGGCCTGCCATTAATTCCGCTCTGTTTCTATAATTTGAGGCTTACTGAATGTCAGGTATAGATTTTTTATGTGATTTGGAGTCATGAGAAAACCCAAGCATATCTGCAGAGCATTGAAGAATTCATTTGACAAAGAGGATCCCTATTCTCACTTGAAGGGGGTCAGGAACCTAACAGAGAAAGGCAAGAATCTTCATCCACAATGACTGCTCTTTTTGCCATTTTGGTTTTGAATGCACACATGGGATCTTTCTTTAGATCCATTAGGTGCTGAGAATCTAAGCCACAGCCTCACACAGGGCCAAGAGGCAGATTCAGACAAATCCCTTTCCAAAGCAATTAAGCAAAGAGCCACAGGTGATGTCCATTTATTTCCATTTGAAAATTTTTTCTTCAGGCTTCACAAACGGATGGCCTGAGGCAAAGACCTTCCTGACATTCAGGGCAACAGAACCCTTTATTTGTATACTTAGCTTGAATTATGTTCTGCACCGAGGTCTCAGATAAATCGATATACAATGGCATAGGACCGTGTACCTCGGATGATTGAATGTAGAAGAGAACATCCAGTCAAAAAGGGATAGTCTGTAGGATTAGGAAGATAGTCAGTAGGTTTAGGAAGAAGAGTGACTCTAGGAGTTGGACCAAAAGTTCTTTAGCAATAGGGTTTCAGTTAGAGAGTGAATGTAAATGTCAGCACATGTGAAGAGACAGTCACAATGATGAAGTGGGAAAAATATGTAGGAAAGCAGATATCAATAGAAAGATTAGGAAATCAGGCAAAGTATAAAGTGAGTGATAGGATTAGACATTTTCAACAGGCTTGAGGTTGAATATATAATCATAGGAAGAAACAAATATGTAGTAATCAATAGGATTGACATTTGAGAGCATTAGGCACCCTGGACATGGATGTTTTTAGTAATCCATGGTCACTTTCCATTTAGGCTTTGGTACAATCATATGTGTGACCTTTGCATTTTGTGTCCAGAATACTACCGTGATAAATTGTATATGTAGATAAGGTGACATGAGTATTTCTTCCACCATTATGGGGAGTAATATTCTGGAAACTTATAAATTAGTACTGGTGATACAAATAGGTGTACCTTGTGTTGATGATTATTGAGATGTTGCATGAATAGACCATATTGTGATAAAGTATATAACTAGTTCCAACTTTAAATAATGGATTGAGTTTGCATCTGAAAATATATTGTAAATCTTATATTGATATATATACAATCATTCCAACCAGTTATATATGTAATGGTAATATTAGGGTTACGGTTTATCGTGAAGGGTGAGTATTGCTTCAAAAATGATTATGGAATCAAAAATAATGTGTTTAGAAAGAAGTCTATTGAAAAGACCAGTAAAGAAACATGGAGGAATACGTGTATTCTTAAGTAGTAAGTAAATGAATGTGAACCAAATGCCTATAATTTTGTGAAGTTGTGGATGAAAAAATATATCCTATGATTTCCATAAACAGATAAAATAGTAATATACCAGTGTTGAATAAAAATGAACTTCAAAATACACATCATGTCCCATAGCAATCTACTTGCATTGATGTTAAACTGGGTCAGGTACTGTAGAAATATTAGGATTTGTATGCACCACCTACTGAACTTAGTTTTCAGTAGTAGGAAACAAATATGTATTACAGGAATATAAATATTGCTGAAAATAATCTTGTAAAGATTGGATTTTGAACCCATATACATGAATATAAATGAATTTAGGGAGTGTATAATAAGACACATATTTTTCATATTTTTTTTAAAATCTGGAGGAAAAAAAAATATATATATATACTCATATATATTTTTTCCAGATTTAAAAAAAATACACAAACACACACACACACACACACATGCACACATACACACACACACACACACACACATTAATATTTAGCAATATATATATGCCAATCGAAATTCATCATGGAATATAATTCATCCACATATCCAAAAATATTCATTTTACTGAACATGGATTTATGTATAGTGTTTTTCACTAGGAAGCTCACCCATAGGTTGAATTTTCAGTTCCATCATTATTTAGGGAGAGTCATCTGTTCTCACAATTTTATATTCCAAAGTCAGGGAGCTCAAAGGAATGTCCGTGTGATACCAGGTAGGATATTATATATATGCATAAAAAAATACATGTGCTGAATAGGATACAGAGAAAGGGAGACAGGAATTTATATATGTGATAATTTTAAAAAATCATGGAGAAATATTACAATGAAAAGTTGACTAGATTTAAAACACATACTCTTGATAATGCAGAAGGCAAATAGAAGTATACACCATGCTTCCTATGAAAGGCCTGTATTTCTATTCGGTTAGGTTTCTTTCTCTCCATGATATTAGGATTAGTAGTCAGAGTCTAGTAGGGTATGGGTTAGTGTCAGGGATTCAGTATTTCAAATGGAAAAAAGGAAAATTAATCTAATGTGTATGCAAAAATGTGATACACATAAATCTTCCCTCTCTCATCCAGAACAATGCCTTGACATAACCATCGCTAAAAGTAAGACACAATTAGAGGAGAGGAGTTAGAAAATCTGTGAATTTATGTGGAATGGAAAATGCTCAGGAGTTCACAACACTGGAGGTGGTAGAACAGTTTCCAAAAGTAAGGGAGAGGGTAAACAATCCAGAAACATGGAGCTGTGCTGGCCTAAAGACTTCTTGAGAAACTTCCTCTGAGGTTGGGAACAAGAAATATATGTAATTGTCAGGAGATTTAGCTTCGATTGTAGTGACACCATGAAATCTGGGTCTGCATCTATGTTACCTGGAGAACATGGTTTCTTATTTTCCAATGATCATGAGGCAGCGGTGCTGAATTCTCTCTTTGTAGGTAAACTGAGGCCACTGGGCTGAAGTGTCTCCCATGTGGACTGTGAAGCCATTTGGTGATCCTCCACTTTCCAGGGTGTTTCTTACTGCTGCACTGGGAGTTTGGTACTTGCTTCACGAAATACAAGGAGTTCAACTGGGATAAAAATGCTGGAGGAGTTCTGTCATGTGTGGTTGGTCAGGGTCGCGAAGAGAATGTACGAACCAGGCTTCTATCCTACATTGCTTTCCCCTTGAGTATAGCAACCTGATTCTGAACATTGCCCTGAAACCTCTCCATATGACAAGATGCCTTTACATATAAAGGTCTGCTGCCTGCACCATGTCAGTCGCAAGTCTTTCAAAGCCAATGGAAGATCCAGGTGGTCCTACCAAAAATATTTATTTACACACCTACAGTCCACTTCTCTACGCCCACTACTCAGCAGGCTCCAAATTACTGGCATCTCTGTTCTACACCATTTTCACGAAACCCAGTCAATCAAGGCACTCTTTGGTACACTCATGATCAGCAACAGGAAATCCAAAGTTTATCCAGTGCCACCTGGTCATGGGAATTTCAGAAATTTCATGGTATTAATCTAGTCATATTTCAAAAATGAAGTTAGAGGCACTGTGGGTTTCAATTAATTCAGGAACCATTAAATGGTGAGGAAGCTCATTTCAATGAAAGCTCTGGAGAACACTCACAGAAAAGCCTTCCAAAAGACTGGCAAAAAGGTCACATGAATCCAGACACATTGTGCTCTACAATGTGAGGTCCATATGTGTTTGGACTCTCAACTAGGGCTGCCAAGTCTTCAAGAAGTAAATCATGTGATATCCTGGCTCAGAATCCCCGAGCTCCGTGGAAAGCCATCCTGGGCCTAGATCTCAGTTTCCAAAGGCGATTCTCACGCGTGGCCTAGTAAAATCCCAAGAGAATTCACGGCAATACTTCTCTGAGGTCAGATCCAGAACTCATTCTTTAAGGGGAATCACACCAGAGTTCAAGCCCAGGTGATCCCAGTCATCTCTTCCAACTACCACACAAATTACCACAATTAAAACAAGAACACTCCCATATGGCCCTCATCTTCTTCCATATTGACACTCATCATAATTTGGCTGGATGTTTAAATGAGGGGCGCAGACCAAGACAGTGTCCAAAATAAGCTCCTTTGACCCTCTTTTGCCTAAAGTCATGGTGGCCTAGACACCCATCCTGTGAACCAGGAGTGATCAAATAGGCCTGCCATTAATACCGCTCCAATTCTCCAATTTGAGGCCTACTGACTGTGGGGTTTAGATTCTTTATGTGAATTTTAGTCATGATAAAACCAAACACCTATGGGCTAGCCTCTGCAGGTTTTGAAGAACTCATTTGACCCAAAGGATCCCTATTTTCACTTGATGGAGTTCAGGAACCTTACAGAGGAAGTCAAGAGACTTCATCCCAATGACTGCTCTTTTGGCCATTTTTCATTTGGATGCAAACATGGGAACTTTCTTTAGATCCATCAGGTGCTGAGAATCTAAGTCACAGCCACCCACAGGGCCAGGGGGCTGATTCAGACACATCCCTTTTCAAAGCACTTAAGAAAAGAGCCACAGGTATGCCCAATCATTTCCATTTGAAAACTGTTTTCTTCAGGCTTCAAAAAGGGGTGGCCAGAGGCAAAGACCTTCCTGACATTCAGGGCAACAGAACAATTGGTAAGCAAAAGGCCCAAAGCAGGGTTTCTCCACTGAGACTTTCCTGGTCACACTGATATCTGAGTTTTCTGAGATGCTCCCCATTCCCTACAGCTATCCAGTACATTGTTATGTCACAGAGCTTTGCGGTGGTAAATATCTTGGACACAAAACCATAGTCCTATTCTTGAGATTGGCCGGAATTCAGGAAGAAAACAGGAACTTAGGAAGATAGCAGGTGTTGCACATCAATAAGGCAAGCTACAGTCCATTCATAAATGGGGCAATATGAATGCTGAGAAGCTTTCTACTAGACAAGACACATCCATTCATGAATTCTCTTTTCTAATGTCTACAACCACGGACACAGTGAGGTACACACACAGAGAAACACTCGCCATGTTAAACGACTTACTAGAAACAGTCCACTTCCAACGAAACAAACTGACTTTCCTACCTATTCTCAGAAAATGAGACAAAACCACAAACCCACAACCACACCCACAAAGGCACCTTCTTCCCCCAAGTAGGTCTTTGACTATCCAGAGTGTCCTCTGACTTGTAGGCCATAATATGTTCCCCCAAAATAGCCTGTCCTATCTCAGATCTGGTCTCCTTGGCAAACTCAGTGAACTTCTCAGGAGCCAACGGTGAGCCACTAACTTCTTTCTCAAGAAAAGCAACGCTTCCGAGCTTTCCTGGCATTTGTTCTTCTCACGTCTGAAGGTACCAAGAAAGACTGACTGTCCTTGGTAAATTCAAATAAGTGAGACCACAGGGATGGGGACTGGGACTGGCTCTGTGTGCCTGGCATCCTGGATCCAAAGTTCAGAAAGTTCCATCACCAAGGAAGTGAGGTGAGGTCATTTCCTTCCTGAACTGAATGAGGTCCCTGTCTTGGCAACCACTTTGTCTTAACTGTTGCTTCCAAGGGTCCCATGAGATTGAGGCTGCCCCTACTTCCTGTGACACGTTCACAAGTTAGAATGGTATATCAACCATAGGCACCCTGGAATAGATCTCCACACAGGCCTGTTTTGGTCCATGTTCTCTACATTAAGAAGAGAATCTGATTCAGACACAACCTTTTATCCTGACCGGGTTGTTTGCCATGGAAGATGACTTTTGCTCTCTCAGGTCCTTCATAGCTGCCTACATCTTCTCCAGGGATCATTTCTGCATGGACCTTTGAGGTTCTCAGCAGGTGGAAGTTTCCCTACATTTCTTTATTGTAAAATCAACTCTTTCCCTGCTCTTCTATAAAGTTAGATTGAGGGAACAGTGTATGATTATGGTTAAAAACATGTTTGATTTGGGTTAGAAATCATTGTGCTGGATGAATAATGGTATTGGGAACTTGCTATGTGTATAAGAATATATAGGTGTAATATATGTATGAAAAAATAAATCTAAGTATGATTTGAAGGCCAGAAGGGCATTGGGCCCTTGATTGGGATACGCAGCATTGAATTATGTTCTGCAGAGATGTCTCAGATAAATCGATATACAATGGCATAGGTCCTTGTACCTTGCATGAATTAATGTAGAAGGAACATCCAGTCAAAAAGGGATAGTCGGTAGTGAAAGGTTAATAAAATAGGTACTTGTAATTTCCTGTTTTTCTGTATTCTTAACAAAACACTGTTGAAATCTTGAGAAATGTTTGCTAATCTTGTTCTAGAATGTACTGTTCCCAACTGCCAAACTGCAGAATGTACTGCCTCACTCGGTGTCTTGCGACCCGCCGACTCACCCTTACACATCAGTAAACTTCCCTCCCTTCCCTCTCCAAGAAATGTATGTAAGCTCTGCATAAGCCGTTCTCAGAGCTCTCTGATCTATTTAAGTTAGCTGTGAGCCCCAGCAAGCTGGACCCCAAAAAAACCCTTTGCTGTTGCATGAGACAGTCTCTTGGTAGTCTCTTTCTCCGACACTCGCCTGACCTTTACATATTGAGGTTCCACCGAGTTCCAGCAGTGGCGGATGAGAGACCCCCAATGGGCTCCTCTCGGAGCAAGTAAGGCGCCTCTTTCTGGTTTCAGGTGTCATGTTAGGGCTTGGCAAAATTGCTGGCGATGAAGAGCCTGGGGTCTCTCCGACGGTGGCTGAGAGACGTGTCACAGAGACATAGGGCACCTCCCTGGGGGACCCCGCAGAGGACTCGGAGAATCAAGGAACAATTGCTTCATCAACTCAGTGATATTTTGTTTTAGATTAGGTATTGCCATCCTATCGGGTTTTGCCGGCTACGCATTCCTGGTCTCAGTGTTGGACGTCCATTGCCTGTCTTCATGGTCTTGTCTTATCTGTGTCATGTGACTTTGCTTTTACTGTTTGTGTACCTTTCATTATGGGACAGAGCACTTCAATGCCTCTGTCCCTGACCCTTGATCACTGAACCAAAGTCCGCTTAAGGGCTCAGTATCTTTCTTTTTTTAGTAAAACGCTAGACCTGGCAGACTCTCTGTGCCTCAGAATGGCCCATTTTGGAGTCTTATGGCCCCTAGAAATATCTTTCTACTTCCCACTAATTTAAAAAGTCAGAGATATTGTCTTTCAGCCAGGGCCACATAGCCATCCTGATCAACAGCCATATATCTTAACTTTGCCGACCTCTGCAAATCTCCTCCTCCATGGGTGAAGCCTTTCCTTGCCCATGCCTCTGCTCATACTCCTTCCCCCATGATCTCTCAAACCCTCACCTCTTCCACCTCCTCCACCCTGTGTTCTCCCTGAGTCACAAGATTTGACTCTACTGGACTCTTCTTCCCCTCCTTATCCACTGCCCTCGTCCCCTAACACACAACACATTCTAAGTGATTCCCCTGCTTCTGACTAAGCCTCTCTACCATTGGAGGAAGCTAAGCCGGTAATAGGATCTGATAATGGACCGATGTTCATGGCCCAGGTAAGTCAGGGGTTAGCCAGGAACCTGGGGATTAATTGGAAGTTATATTGTGCTTATAGACCCCAGAGTTCAGGACAAGTAGAAAGAATGAATAGAACAATTAAAGAGACCTTAACGAAATTAAGCTTAGAGACCAGCATAAAAGATTGGACTATGCTCCTGATTTATGCAATGTTTCATGCAAGAAAAAATCCTTCTGTTTCTTTGAGTAGCCTTACCCCCTGAGAAATTCTCTATGGTGGCCCTCGTCCAGTAAGGGTCCTAAGCCCAACTGTAAGACCTAAGGATCCATTTCACACCCTCTTGGTTGACAGACTTAAAGCTCTTGAAAGAACTCAGTGATACCTGTGAAAATAGCTGGCCACTGCCTACCAAACTGTGTACCAGGGGATTCCACATCCATATCAAATAAGAGACTTCATGTATGTAAGATGACATCAGGTGTCATCCCTGGAACCCTGCTGAAAAGGACCATACCAGGTGCTACTTATAACACCTACAGTGGTAAAGGTATACAGAATCACTTCCTGGATCCATGCCTCTCATCTCAAGCCTGCTCCTTGTCCAGAATCTTTCTGGAAACTGGAAAAGACTGGTAACAGTTTCAAATTGTGTATTCGCCATGTGGATAAGGTTATATACTCTCCCCTTGGCCACAAGTAGTCCTAACCCTCATCAGCCTGTTAAGCAGCGACGGCTGATCACAAATCCTACTGGAAAAGAGTATAATCTATCTTGCATACAGCCCCCTTAGGGACCTGGTGGCCATCTCTCCACCCAGACATTTGCCAGCTGGCCATAGGTCTTTTTTATTGGGATATCCCTGATGAAGAAAATCCCACTAAAATACCATTAAATTCCTTCCGTACCATAGATAATGGAAACAAACATTATGGATGTAGGGACACGCGAGCCAGATGCGGTTGGCTAGCCTAGATTACTATGTTTGCCCGGCAAACTATCAAAGCCACAAACAGTAATGGCTGTGTGGGGGAAAAGCCGACTTCTTCTGTATTTCATGGAGATGTGATCATACAGGGGCTGCCTAATGGAACCCCAATACTTCATCAAATTCAGTACACAGCATTGGCCATATTACCAAGTAGAAAACAGAAAAAGGATGGCCCCAAGAGGGGTCTCTAGATCCTCAAATTTTGCGTGACCTTTTTAACTTCTGCAAGTGCTCAAAAGGGTGAAAGGAGATTCCCCTATGTGGAAGCCTTTTCCCTCCTTCACTCACATCCTGAACTCTGCTTCTCCAATGGATTTTTATCCTCAGCCTTCTGCTCCAGACTCTCTGCTGTCACTCCCACCTCAGCAACCTGATTTCTCCCCTCCAATTACTAGATCAGAAACCCAAACCTCCACCAGTTCTCAGACAATTGCCCACTAGTGAGGTAGCAGGTACTGAGGTACCCCTCCACCGACTCATTCCTCTCTTCTCCTGTCAGTGCCCTCACCGGGCCCCACCAGGTCCTCTTTACAGCTAACCCAAAGCTCAAACGAGCTGAGGAGAGCTCTCAGACCCTTATCCAAGATGTAATATAAATGGCCATTAAAGTTGCTTTGTCATCACTGAAAACAGGTTACTAAAATTTAAAGTCCCTCACAGAATTTTGGGATACTCACTCCCGTTTTCTGCTCTGCTCTACCTGTTCTACCTCTGAAGTTTTGTTGCTAGGAAATTCCCAAACCCCTTTCCAATTATTCTTTTACATCTCTCTTTTTCCTCATTCTCAGATCCTCAGAGCTTCTCTCAGCCCCACCTTCCCCGTATTCCCCCTCTGTACCAGGCCCACAGAAAAGTCTTAAATGTCCTTCTCCAGAAGTCTTCACCATGGCTGAATTTAGAACTTTCAGCATAGAGTTTCTATAAAGAGTTCAATGTAGATAAACTTTCTCTTTTTGTATTGCCCTGTTCTACTTGGCCACTGGCTAAAAAACTCAGTACTTCTGAGCTAGACAACCCCTAACTTGTTTTTCACAAAATATGTGAACAAGGCCTCTGGCCTTCAGCTGGGGCTTCACAGAAATGGCTACATTTCTAAGATAAAGAAATTACCAAATGGGCTCCGTTGTAACAGCTGGCAGGGGGAAAATAAGAAAGGGAATAAAAAGCTCTCCCCCTCCCATGTGTCCTTGAAAATTTAACTTGCCCAGAACAGAGGAAAAATCAGAAACAAATACTGCTTTTTTGAACTTCTGCAGACTGTAAATTTCTGAGCCCCATCCTTATATGCTGGGTACAAAATTCTGAAACTACCTAAACTTGAGTTTCAGGGGATTAATTGATTACAACAGAAGCAATGCCCTCTGAATCCGGTTGCAACAAAATAGGACTGTTTCCCTGTCTTCAGTGCTATCTTAGTTGCCTTGCCTTGTCTGTCCCTACAACAGCATAATTCTATATACTTAAACATTGTTTATGTTTTCATGAAATGGTCAACAGATGGGATTAATTTTGAAATGGTGCAGATGTTTCCCAGAGTGCTCTATCATGATGCAGGTTCGTTTGAAGATCAAATGGGGGGGGCATACAACCGGTTCCACTGGGAACATGTATCGCTCACTTTAGCCATCCTATTATGAATAGGAGTTGCTGCACGGGTGGGCACAAGAGCCACTGCCATTGTCCATGGGACACAACAAATGACCCAATTAGAAGCAGCAATAGAGCAAAACTAAGATATTAGAAACCCCCATAAGAGCTTTTCATGAATCTTTAACCTCTCTCTCTGAAGTTGTTTTACAGAACAGTTGAGGGTTGGACCTCCTCTTTATTAGAGAACGGGGCCTATGTGATGCATTGAGGGAAGAATGTTGTTTTTATGCTGACCATACTGGAGTTGTAATAAAATCTATGAGTAAATTTAAAAGACACCTTGAAGAGCATCAACAAGAGAGAGAGGCCCAAAAAGGGTGGCTTGAGTCTTGGTTCACACACTCCTCCTGGTTAACTACGTTTTTATCAACCTGGCAGGTCCAATAATAATCCTCATATTATTGCTAACTATAAAACCCTGTTTGCTCAACCGTGTAATTTCTTTTCTCCAGGCTCAAATTGGACGAGTTAAACTTATGGTAATACCCCACTAGCAGACATAGAATGTGACACCCTCCAATGATCATTTTTATGATTAAAAGTAGCCAGAAGAAGAAGTGGGGAATTAAAGGTTAATAAAATAGGTACTTGTCACTTCTTGTTTTTCTGTATGCTTAACAAAACACTGTTGAAATTTGAGAAATGCTTCCAAATCTTGTTCCCAGAATGTTCTGTCCCCAACTGCGCAACTGCAGAATGTACTCCCTCACCCATTTGCACGCAAACCACCCACTCGCCCTGACCCATCAATAAAATTCCCTCCCTGCCCTCTCCAGGGAAAGTATATAAGCTCTACTTAAGCTATTCTCAGGGCTATCTGCTCGATTCAAGTGATCTCTGAGCCCCAGCATGCTGGACACCCAAAAAACCCTTTGATGTTGCATGAGATAGTCTGTTGGTTGTCTCCTCCTCTGAAGCTCGCCCCACATTTACTTGGATGATTGAATATAGAAGAGAACATCCAGTCAAAAAGGGATAGTCTATAGCATTAGGAAGATAGTCAGTACTTTTAGGAAGAAGGGTGAGTATAGGAATTGGAAAAAAAGTTCTTTAGCAATAGGGTTTCGATTAGAGAGTGAATGTAAATGTCAGCACAGGTGAAGAGTCAGTCACAATGATGAACTGGGGAAAATATGTAGGAAAGCAGATATCAATAGAGACATTACGAAAACAGGCAAAGTATAAAGTGAGTGATAGGATTAGATATTTTGAACAGGGTTGAGTTTACATATATAATCTTAGGAAGAAACAAATATGTAGTCACAAATAGGATTGACATTTGAGATCATTAGGCAAATTTCAGGTGGATGAATATTTCTCAGAATAATCTTGTGAATAGTTGATTATAAATCCACATACATAAACATGAATGAATTTAGGGAGTGTATATAAGACACATATATTTCATATTTTGAAAAATCTGGAGAGTGTATATATATATATATATATATATATATATATATATATATATATATATATATATACAAAACACACACAGACAAAAAAGTAGGAATATATATGTCAATCAAAATTCATTATAAAATATACATCATCCAGAGATCTAAAAATATTAATTTTACTGAACATGGATTTATGTATAATGCTGTTCAACTAGCAAGCTCCCCCATAGGTTAAATATTCAATTCCAACAAGTTTAGTATTAGTGATCTCTTCTAACAATTTGTATCTGCCAAGTCAGCCACCTCACAAGAATGTACGTGTGGTACCAGGTAGGAATCTATATGTGCATATAAGAATACAGAGAAAGGGAGTCAGGAATTCACATATTTGTTAACCTTAAAAATACATGGACAACTATTTCAACAACAAATCCACTAGATTCATAACTCCAACTCTGTATCATGCAAAAGGCAACTCCAACAATACACCAGGCCTACTCTGAACTGCTTGTATTTCTATTCTGTTTGGGTTAGTTTTCTCCATCATATTAGAATTAGTAGTCAGAGTCTGGTCGGGTATGGGTTAGAGTCAGGGATTCAGTATTTTGAATGGAAAATAGAAAACTGAATCCAATGTGTATGCAAATATATGCTACAGAAAATTCTTCCCACTCTCCTCCAGAACAATGCCTTGACATTACCTTCACCCCAAGTAAGACACAATTAGAGGAGAAGAGTTAGAAAATCTGTGAATACCTATCAGGAATGGAAAATGCTCCAGATTTCACATCTTTGGAGGTGGTAGAGGAGTTTCCAAAAGTAAGGGACAGGGTAAACACTCCACAAACATGGAGCTCTGCTGGCCTGAAGACTTTTTGAGAACCTGCCTTTGAGGTTGGGCACTTAAAATATATGATGTTTTCATTAGCTTTAGCTTTATTTGTAGTGAGACAATCAAAGCTCGATCTGCTTCTATGTGACCTGGAGGACATGGTTATTTATTTTCCAATAAAAATGAGGCAGCAGTGCTGAATTCTCTCTTTGTAGGTAAACTGTGGCCACTGAGGGCTAAGTGTCTCCCCGTGTGGACTGTGACACAACTTGGTCATCCTCCAATTATTGTCGTGTTTTTTGCTGCTGCACTGGGAGTTTGGTATTTGCTTCATGAAATACAATGAGTTCAAATGGGAGACAGTGCTGAAGGGAATTCTGTCAGCTGTGGTGGGCATGGTCTCCAGGAGAATGCACCAACCAGGGTTCTATCCCACGTAGCTTGCCCCCTTGACAATAGCAACATGATTCTGAACATTGCCCTAAAACCTCTCCATATAAAAATATGCCTTTACGTATATGGGTCTGATGGCTGCAACATGTCAGTCTCAAGCCATTTGGAAGCCAATGGAAGATCCACATGGCCCCACCACAGATGTTTTATCACTCACTTGCATAACACTTCTCTAGGCCCTCTACTCACCAGGCTCCTACTTACTAGCATCTCTGTTCTACACCATTTTCATGAAACCCAGTCAATCAAGGCCCTGTCTGGTATATTCATGATCATCAACAGGACATCAAAGGTTCTCCAGTGACATCTGGTCATGGGAATTTTAAAAATTTCATGGTAATTATCTAGCAATTTTTCATGGATGAATTCGGAGGCACTGTGGGTTTCAATTCATTCAGGAACCCTTAAAGGGTTAGGAAACTAATTTCAGGCAAAGCTCTGGAGTACTCTCACATGCAAGGCTACCCAATGAGTGGCCAAAAAGTCACATGAAGCGAGGCCAATTGAGGTCTATAAAGCGAGGTCCATGTGGGTTTTGAATCTCTATAATGCATGCCAAGTCTTTCAGAATAAAATCATGTAATATCCTGGCTGAGATTCGCAGTGTTCTGTGGAAAGCCAACCTGTGCCTAGATCTCAGGTTCCAATGGCAACTTCATGCCTGGCCTCCTAAAATCCCAACACAATTCATGGCAATACTTCTCTCAGGTCAGTTCCAGAACTCAGTCTATAAGGAGAATCACACCAGAGTTCAAGTCCAGGTGGACCCAGAAAACTCTTCCAACCGCTACTCAAATGAAAACAATTAAAACCAGAATATTCCCTCATGGCCCTATTCTTCTTCCATAGAGACACTAATCATAACCTCTTCCTGGAGTTTTCCATGAGTTGTGCAGCCCAAGAAAATGTCCAAAATAAGCTTCTTGCACCTCTTTTGCCTAACTTCAGCGTGGCCTGGGCACCCTTCCTGTGAACCTGGAGTGATCAAATAGGCCTGCCCTTAATACTGCTCCGCTTATCCAATTTGAGGCTCTCTGTCTGTGGGGTCTAGATTCTTTATGTAAATTGGAGTCATGAGAAAAGCCAAGACAGTGTCCAAAATCAGCTCGCTTTTTCCTCATTTGCCTAAAGTCAGGGTGGCCTGGACACCGTTTCTGTGAACCAGGAGTGATCAAATAAGCCTGCCATTAATACTTCTGTGTTTCTCCAATTTGAGGCCTACTGATTTCAGGTATCAATTTCTTATGTGATTTGGAGTTACTCGAAAACCCAAGCACCTCTGCAGGGAATTGAAGAACTCATTTGACCCAAAGAATCCCTATTCTCACTTGATGGAGTTCAGGAACCTAACAGAGGAAGGCAAGAGACTTCATCCATAATGAATGATTTTTTTGCCATTATGGTTTTGGATGCACACATGGGATCATTCTTTAGCTGCATCAGGTGCTGAGAATCTAACTCAAAGCCACACACATGGCCAAGAGACTAATTCAGACACATCCCTTCCCAAAGCAAATAAGCAAAGAGCCACAGGTGATGCCATTCATTTCCATTTGAAAACTGTTTACTTCAGGCTTCACAAAGGGGTGGATTGAGGCAAAGAATTTCCTGACATTCAGTGAAATACAACAATAACTAAGCAAAAGGCCCAAAGCAGGGTTTCTCCACTGAGACTTTCCTGGTCACACTGATATCTGAGTTTTCTGAGATGCTCGCAATTCTCTTCAGCTATCCAGTACATGGCCATGTCACAGAGTTGGAGGTGGTACATATTTTGAACACAAATCCATGAGCCTATTCTAGAGAGTGGCCAGAATTCAGGAAGAAAACAGCAACTTAGAAAGATAGCAGGTGTTGCACATCGACAAGACAAGCTGCACTCCATTCATATATTGGGCAGGTTGAAATATGGGAAGATTTACACTTGACAGGACACATCCATTAATGCATTCTCTGTTCCAATGTCTACAACAATGGACACAGTGGGATACACAGACATAGAAACACTCACCTTGTGAAACAACTTACTAGAAACTGTCCACTCCAAACCAAACCGCCTTTCCCATCTATTCTCAGAACATGAGACAAAACAATAAACCCACACACACTCCCACAAAGGCACCTCCTTCACCCAAGTAGGTCTGTGACTATCCAGAGTGTCCTCTGACTGGTGGGACATACTATGTTCCCCTGAAATGGTCTGTCTTCTCTCAGATCTGGTTTCCTTGGCCAACTCTGTGCAGTTGTCAGGAGCCAGTGGTGAACCACTATCTGCTTTCTCAGGAAAGGTCCATCTTCAGAGCTTTCCTGGCATTTGGCCATCCTCACATCATTAGGTACCAAGAAAACTGACTCTGTCCTTGGTAAATCCAAACAAGTGAGCCCACTGGAACTGGGACTGGGACTGCCTCTTGGTGCCTGGCTTTTTGGATACCAAGTTCAGACAGTTCCATCACCAAGGAAATGAGGTATATCACTTTCTTTCGAACTGAATGAGGTCACTGCCTTGGCAACCACTTTGTCCTAACACTTGCTTCCAAAGGTCCCATGAGATGGAGCCTTCCCCTACTTCCTGTGACACTTTCACAAGGTAGTATGGTATATCAACCATTGGCACCCAGGAACAGCTCTCCACACAGGCCTGGTTTGGTCCATCTTCTCTACAATAAGAAGAGAGAGGCTGATTCATACATATCCCTTCATCCTGACCAGGTTGTTTGCCATGGAAGATGACTTTTGCTCTCTCAGGTCCTTCATACCTGCCTACAACTTCTCCAGGTATCATTTCTGCATGGACCTTTGAAGTTCTCAGCAGGTGGAAGGTCCCCAAGTTTCCTGTATTGTAAAAACCACTCTGTCCCTGCTCTTCTGTAAAATGAGATTGAGGGAACAGAGTATGTTTAGGGTTAATAACAGGTTTGATTTGGGTTACGAATCATTCTGTGCGATGAATAATGCTATTGGGAACCTGCGATATTTACAAGAATATAGAGGTGAAATATAAGTATGAAAACAGAAATCTAGGTATGATTTGAAGCCCAGAAGGACATTGGGCCCTTGATTGGGATACTTAGCTTTGAATTATGCTCTGCAAAATTGTCTCAGATAATTCGATATACAACGGCATAGGATATTTTATTGAATGTAGAAGAGAACATCCAGTCAAAAAGGGATAGTCGGTAGGATTAGGAAGATAGTCGGTAGGTTTAGAAAGAAGAGTGAGTATAGGATTTGGACCAAAAGTTCTTTAGCAATAGGGTTTCGATTATAGAGTGAATGTAAATGTCAGCACATATGAAGTGTCAGTCACTAGGATCAACTTGGGAAAATTTGTTGAAAAGCAGATATCAATAGAAACATTATGAAATCAGGCAAAGTATAAAGTGAGTGATAGGATTAGACATTTCCAACAGGGTTGAGTTTGAATATATAAATTAGGAAGAAACAAATATGTAGTCACCAATAGGATTGACAATTGACAGCATTAGGCAACCTGGACATGGATGTTTTTAGTAATTCATGTACACTTTACATTTAGGCTTTGGTACAATAATAAATGTGACCTTTACATTTTTTTTTGTCCAGAATATTACTTTGATAAAATGTATATGTACATCAGGTGACATGAGTATGTCTTCCACCATTTCTGCAAGCAATATATTGAAGATGTAAAATTAGAATCCGGGGTACAAAGAGGTGTACCCTGTGTCTATGAATATAGAGATAAAGAATGAATAGACCGTAATGTGAATGAATAATATAACTTTTTTCAACTTTAAAAAATGAATTGATCTAATATCTGAAAAATCACAGGAAATCGTATATTGATATACAATCATTCATTCCAAGCAGTTATACATCTAATGGTAATATTCGTGTTTTGGTTTATCATGAAGAGTGTGTGAGTTTTGCTTCAAAAGTGACTATGGAAATAATGTGTTTGGAAAGAAGACTCATGAAAATACCAATAAAGAAACCCTGACAATACATGTGTTCTGAAGCAAAAAGTGATTAAATTTGAAACAAATGCCTACAAATTTGTGAACTTGTGGATGAAATGTATATCCTATGATGTGCAAAAACTGAAGAAATAATAATGTAAAAGTGTCGAATACAAATGAATAAAGAATTACATATCATGTCCCATTGGAATCTACTTGCATTGATGTTAGACTGGGTCAGTTACTGTAGAATAATTAGGAATTGTATGCATCATTCCCTGAAGTTAGTTTTCAGTACTAGGAAACAAATATGTATTTCAGGTGGATGAATATTTCTGAGAATAATCTTGTGAAAAGTTGATTAAAAATCCACATACATGAACATAAATGAATTTAGAGAGTGTATATTAGACACATATATTTCATATTTTGAAAAATCTGGAGAGTGTACACACACACACACACACACACACACACACAAAACACTCACAGACATTAAAAAGTAGCAATATAAATGCCAATCGAAATTCATCAGTAAATATATATCATCCACAGATGCAAAAATATTTATTTTACTGAACATGAGTTTACGTATAATGTTGTTCTACTAGGACGCTCCCTATAGGTTGAATTTTCAGTTCCAACAGCATTTAGGAGGAGTGATCTCTTCTCACAATTTGTATCTGCCAAGTCAGCCACCTCATAAAGATGTACGTGTGATACCTGGTAGGTTTCTATATATGCATATAAATATACAAGTGTGAATAGGCTAAAGAGAAAGGGAAACATGAATTCTCATATTTGTTAACTTTAAAAACACATGGAGATCTTTTTCTATTAAACATTGACTAGATTTATAACTCCTACCTTGTATAATGCAAAATGCAAATCCAACTATACAACATGCCTCCAATGAACTGCTTGTATTTCTATAGGTTTGTGTTATTTTTCTCTATCATATTAGGATGAGTTGTCTGAGTCTAGTATGTATGGGTTAGTGTCAGGGATTCAGTATTTCAAAAGGAAAATTGGAAATTGAATCCAATTTGTATGCAAATATATGCTGCACAAATATCCTCCCACTCTCATCCAGAACAATGCCTTGAAATTACCTTCACCCCAAGTAAGACACAGTTAGAGGAGAATAGATAGAAAATCAGTGAATACATATCTGGAATGGAAAATGCTCAGGAGTTCACAACCTTGGAGGTTGTAGAGGAGTTTCCAAAAGTAAGGGACAGGGTAAACACTCCACAAACATGGAGCTCTGCTGGCCTAAAAACTTTTAGAGCAACTGCCTCTGAGTTTGGGAACGTGAAAAATATGTTGTTGTCAGGAGAATTGGCTTCCTTTGTAGTGAGACCATCAAACTGGGTCTGCCTCTATGTGACGTGGAGGACATGGTATCTTATTTTCCAATGAACATGAGGTAGCAGTGTTGATTTTCTTCTTTTTAGGTAAACTGTGGCCTCTGGGGGATAAGTGTCTCCCCGTTGGACTGTGAAGCCATTTGGTCCTCCTCCACTTTTTGTGGGGTTTTTGCTGCTGAACTGGGAGTTTGGTATTTGCTTCATGAAATTCAAGGAGTTCAACTGAGACACAGTGCTGGAGGGAGTTCTGTCATGTGTGGTGGTTCAGAGTCTGCAGAAGAACGCACCAACCACGCTTGTATCCCTCCAAGCTTGCCACTTTGCATCCTTGTCCATAGCAACCTGATTCTGAACATTTCCCTGAATCCTCTCCATATAACAAGATGCCTTTAATTACAAGGGTCTGCTGGCTGCTTCATGTAATCCACAAGCCATTTGGAAATCAATGGAAGATCCACATTGCTCCAACACAGATGTTTTATCACACTCCTGCCCACCACAGCTCTAGGCCCACTTCTCAGCAGGCTGCAACTTTCTGGCACCTCTGTTCTACACAATTTTCATAAAACCCAGTCAAGCAAGGCACTGTCTGGTACATCCATGATCAGCAACAGGACATCCAAAGATTCTCCAGTGCCACCTGGTCATGGGAATTTCAAAAATTTCATGGTATTTATTTAGACATTTTTCAAGGATGAAGTTGGAGGCACTGTGGGTTTCAATTTATTCAGGAACCAGTAAATGGTGAGCAAGATTATTTCAATGAAAGCTCTGGAGAACCCTCACAGGCAAGGCTTCCCAAAGAATGGCCAAAAGGTCACATTAAGCCAGGCCCATTAAGGTCTACAATATGAGGTCCATGTGTGTTTTCACTCTCAACTATGGCTGCCAAGTCTTTCGAATGAAATCATGTGTTATCGTGGCTGAAATTCCCAGTGCTCTGTGGAAAGCCACTCTGGGGCTAGATCTCAGTTTCCAAGGGTGACTCTCATACATCGCCTCTTAAATCACAACACAATACATGGCAATACTTCTCTGAGATCAGTTCCTGAACTCAGTCTATAAGGGGAATCACACCAGAGTTCAAGCCCAGGTAGACCTTGTTATGTCTTCCAAGTGTCACAAAAATATCCACAATTAAATCCAAAACACTTCCACATGGCACTCATCTTCTTCCATTTACACAATCATCATAATCTCTGGCTGGAGGTTTCCATGAGGGGTGCAGCCCAAGACAGTGTCCAATATAACCTCCCTTGCCCCTCATTTGCCTAAAATAAGGGTGGCCAGGACATCCTTCCAGTGAACCAAGAGTGATCACATAGGCCTGCCATTAATATGGCACTGCTTCTCCAATTTGAGGCCTACTGACTGTGTGTTTTAGATTCTTTATGTGAATTGGAGTCTTGAGAAAAACCAAGCACTTATGGGGTAGCCTCTGCAGGGTTTTGAGGAACACATTTGAACCAAATTATCACTATTCTCACATGATGGATGACAGGAACCTTACAGAGGAATGCGAGAGAATTCATCCACACTGACTGCTCTTTTGTCCATTTTGGTTTTGGATGCACACATGGGATCCTTCTTTAGATCCATCAGGTGCTGAGAATCTAAGCCACAGTCTCACACAGGGCCAAAAGGCTGATTCAGACACATCCCTTTCCAAAGCAATTAAGCAAAGAGCCACAGGTGATGCCCTTTCATTTCCATTTGAAAACTGTTTCTTTAGGCTCTACAATGGTGTGGCCTGAGGCAAAGACCTTCCTGACATTCAGGGCAACAGAACAATTGGTGAGCAAAAGGCCCAAAGCAGGGTTTCTTCACTTAGAATTTCCTGGTCAAACTAATATCTGAGTTTTCTGAGATGCTCCCATTTCTTTCAGCTATCCAGTACATGGCCATGTCACAGAGCTTGGAGGTGGTACATATTTTGGACAAAAAACCATGAGCCTATTCTGGAGAGTGGCCAGAATTCAGGAAGAAAACAGGAACTTAGTAAGATTGTTGGAGTTGTCCACCCATAAGTCAAGCCGCCGTCCATTCATAAATTGGGCAAGTTGAGTCTAGACAGGACACATCCAATGATTAATTCTCTTTTCTAATATCTAAAACCATGGACACAGTGGGATACACAGACAAAGAAACACTGGCCTTGTCAAACGACTTACCAGAAACAGTTCACTCCAAACCAAACAAACCGCCTTTCCTACCTATTCTCAGAACATGAGAGAAAATCTCAAACCCACACCCACACACACAAAGGAAGCTCCTTCCCCAAGTAGGTCTGTGACTATTGGGAGTGTCTTCTGACTGGTGGGCCAAACTATGTTCTGATGAAATCGCCTGTCCTGTGTCAGATATGGTCTCTTTGGCGAAATCTGTGAAGTTGTCACTAGCCAGCGGTGAGCCACTACCTGCTGTCTCAGGAAAGGCCCCTCTTCAGAGCTTTCCTGACATTTGTTCATCCTCACCTCAGTAGGTACCAAGAAAGACTGACTCTGTCCTTGGTAAATCCAAAAAATAAGACCACTGGGACTGGGACTGAGACTGGCTCTGGGTGCCTGGCTTCCCGGATTCCAAGTTCAGAGAGTTCCATCACCAAGGAAGTGAGGTGAGATTACTTCCTTCAGGAATTCTTTGAGGTCATTGCCTTGGCAACCACTTTGTCCTATGAGATGGAGGCTGCCCTTACTTCCTGTGACACTTTTACAAGTTAGAATGGTATATCAACCATAGGCACCCAGGAACAGCTCTCCACACATGCCTGGTTTGGTCTCTCTTCTGTACATTAACAAGAGAGAGGCTTATTCAGACACAACCCTTCATCCTGGAAAGGTTGTTTGCGATGGAAGATGACATTTGCTCTCTCAGGTCCTTCATAGATGCCTACATCTTCTCCAGGGATCAAATCTGCATGGACATTTGAGGTTCTCAGCAGGAGGAAGATACCCTACATTCCTGTATTGTAAGACGAACTCTGTCCCTGCTCTTCTGCAAAGTTAGATTGAGGGAAGAGTGTATGGTTAGGGTTAATAACATGTTTGATTTGGGTTACGAATCATTGCGAAGGATGATTAATAGTATTGGGAACCTGCGATACTTATAAGATTATAGAGGTGAAATATAAGTATGGAAACAGAAATCTAGGTAAGATTTGAAGCCCAGAAGGGCATTAGGCCCTTGATTGGGATACTTAGCTTATAATTACGTTCTGCACAGATGTCTCAGATAAATCGATAATCAATGGCATAGGACCTTACACCTTGGAAGATTGATTTTAGAAGAGAACATCCACTCAAATTGAGATAGTCGGTGGGATTAGGAAGGTAGTCAGTAGGTTTAGGAAATAGAGTGAGTATAGGACATGGAGCAAAAGTTCTGTAGCAATAGTGTTTTGGTTATAGAGTGAATGTAAATTTCAGCACATGTGAAGAGTCAGTCACAATGATTAACTGGATAAAATATGTAGAAAGGAAAATATCAATACAGACCTTACGAAATGAGGCAATTATACAGTGAGTGATAGGATTAGACATTTTCAATAGGGTTGAGATTGAATACATAATCTTAGGAAGAAACAAATATGTCGTCACCAATAGGAATGACATTTGAAAGCATTAGGCAACCAGGACATTTATCGTTTTAGTAATCCATGTTCACTTTCCATTTAGTATTTGGTACAATCATAAGTGTGATTTTTGCATTTTGTGCCCAGAAAAATATTGTGATCAAATGTATATGTAGATCATATGACATGAGTATTTCTTCCACGATTACTGGGAGCAATATTTGAAGACATATAAATTAGTATTGGGGGTACAAAGTGGTGTACAATGTGTCTATGAATATAGAGATAATGCATGAATAGACCATACTGTGAATAAATATTATAACTGGTTCCACTTTAAATAATGGATTGAATTGATATCTGAAAATATATAAGAAATCATATATTGATATACAATCATTCACTCCAACCAGTTATATATCTAATGGTAATCTTAGGGTTATTGTTTATCATGAAGTGTGTGTGAGTTTTGTTTCAAAAGTGATTATGGAAATCGAAAATAATATGTTTGGAAAAAAGTCTCATGAAAAGACCAGTCAAGAAATATGGAGGAATCCATGTGTTCTGAAGAAGGAAGTGATTGAAAGTGAAACAAATGCCTATAAATTTTCTAAATTGTGAATGAAATATATATCCTGTTATGTGCATAAACTGATGAAATAGTAATGTATCAGTGTTGAATAAAAGTGAATGTCAAAATACACATCATGTCCAATAGGAATCTACTTGCATTGATGTTAAACTGGGTCAGTTACTGTAGAAATATTAGAATTGTGTGCATTATGCACCAAAGATAGTTTATTTTTATTTTTATTTATCGTTGTTCAAAACATTACATAGTTCTTGATATATCATATTTCACACTTTGATTCAAGTGGGTTATGAACTCAGATTTTTACCCTGTATACAGATTGCAGAATCACATCAGTTACACATCCATTGATTCACATATTGCCATACTAGTGTCTGTTGTATTCTGCTGACTTTCCTATCCTCTACTATCCCCCCTAGCCTCCCTGCCCCTCCCCACTTCTCTCTCTACTCCCTCTACTGTAATAAATTTCTCCCCCTTGTATTATTTTTCCCTTTCCCCTCAATTCCTCTTGTATGTAATTTTGTATAACCCAGAGGGTCTCCTTCCAATTCCATGCAATTTCCCTTCTCCCTCCCTTCCACCTCTCATCCCTGTTTAATGTTAATCATCTTGTCATGCTCTTTGTCCCTATCTGTTCTTAGTTACTCTCCTTATATCAAAGATGACATTTGGCATTTGTTTTACAGGAATTGTGTAGCTTCACTTAGCATAATCCAGTCTAATGCCATCCATTTTCCTGCAAATTCTATGATTTTTTCATTTTTCAATGCAGAGTAATAATCCATTGTGTATTAATGCCACATTTTTTTTATCCATTATTCTATTGAAGGGCATCTAAGTTGGTTCCACAGTCTTGCTGTTGTGAATTGTGCTGCTATGAACATCGATGTAGCAGTGTCCCTGTAGCATGCTCTTTTTAGGTCTTTAGTGAATAGACCAAGAAGGGGAATAGCTGGGTCAAATGGTGCTTCCATTCCCAGCTTTCCAAGAAATCTCCATACTGCTTTCCCAATTGGCTGCACCAATTTGCAGTCCCACCAGCAATGTACAAGTGTACCTCTTTTCCCACATCCTTGCCAGCACTTCTTGTTGTTTTACTTTATAATGGCTGCCAATCTTACTGGAGTGAGATGGTATCTTAGGGTGGTTTTGATTTGCATTTCTCTGACTGCTGGAGATGGTGAGCATTTTTTCATGTACTTGTTGATTGATTGTATGTCCTCATCTGAGAAGTGTCTGTTGAGGTCCTTGGACCATTTGTTGATTGGGTTATTTGTTATCTTATTGTCTAATTTTTTGAGTTCTTTGTATACTCTGGATATTAGGGCTCTATGTGAAGTGTGAGTAGTAAAGATTTCTTCCCAGGATGTAGGCTCCATATTTACCTCTCTTATTGTTTCTTTTGCTGAGAAAAAACTTTTTTAGTTGAGTAAGTCCCATTTGTTGATTCTAGTTATTAACTCTTGTACTATGGGTGTCCTATTGAGGAATCTGTAGCCCGACCCCACAGTATGTACATCGTAACCAAATTTTTCTTCTATCAGACAGTGTGTCTCTGATTTGATATCAAGCTCCTTGATCCATTTTGAGTTAACTTTTGTGCATGGCGAGAGAAAGGGATTCAGTTTCATTTTGTTACATATGGATTTTCAGTTTTCCCAACACCATTTGTTGAAGATGCTATCCTTCCTCCATTGCATGCTTTTAGCCCCTTTATCAAATATAAGATAGTTGTAGTTTTGTGGATTGGTTTCTGTGTCCTCTATTCTGTACCATTGGTCCACCTGCCTTTTTCGGTACCAGTACCATGCTATTTTTGTTACTATTGCTCTGTAGTATAGTTTGAAGTCTGGTATCGCTATACCACCTGATTCACACTTCCTGCTTAGCATTGTTTTGCAATTCTGGGTCTTTTATTTTTTCATATGAATTTCATGATTGCTTTCTCTATTTATACAAGAAATGCCTTTGGGATTTTGATTGGCATTGGATTAATCCTATAGAGAACTTTTGGTAATATCGCCATTTTGATGATGTTAGTTCTGCCTATCCATGAACAGGGTATATTTTTACATCTTCTAAGATCTTCTTCTATTTCTCTCTTTAGGGTTCTGTAGTTTTCATTGTATAAGACTTTCACCTCTTTTGTTAGGTTGATTCCCATTTTTTTTTTAGGATATTGTGAATGGAGTGGTTGTCCTCATTTCCATTTCAGAGGATTTGTCGCTGATATACAGGAATGCATTTGATTTATGCGTGTTGATTTTATATCCTGCCACTTTGCTGAATTCATTTATTAGCTCTATTAGTTTCTTTGTAGACCCTTTTGGGTCTGCTAGGTATAGAATCATGTCATCTGCAATAGTGATAATTTAAGTTATTCTTTTCCTATTTATATGCCTTTAATTTCTTTCATCTGTCTAATTGCTCTGGCCAGTCTTTTGAGAACTATATTGAACAGAAGTGGTGAGAGCGGGCATCCCTGTCTTGTTCCAGATTTTGGAGGGAATGTCTTCAATTTTTCTCCATTAAGAATTACGCTAGCCTGCGGTTTAGCATAGATTGTTTTTACAATATTGAGGAATGTTCCTGTTATTCCTAGTTATTCGAGAGTTTTGAACATAAAGGGATGCTGTACTTTGTCGAATGCTTTTTCTGCATCTATCTAGATGATAATATGGATTTTATTTTTAAGTCTATTGATGTGGTGAATAACACTATTGATTTTCGTATATTGAACCCTCCTTGCATCCCAGGGATGAATCCTACTTGATCATGGTCCACATTTTTTTGATATGTTTTTGTATCTGATTCGCCAGAATTTAATTTAAGATTTTTGCATTTAGGTTCATTAGAGATATCGGTCTTTAGTCTTCTTTCTTTGAAGTGTCTATCTGGTGAAGGAATCAGAGTGATATTGGCCTCTTAGAATGAATTTGGAAGATCTCCCTCTTTTTCAATTTTCTGAAATAGCTTGAAAAGTATTGGTATTAGTTCATATTTAAAGGTTTTGTAAAAGTCTGCTGTATACCCATACGGTCCTGGGATTTTCTTAGTTGGTAGTCTTTGGATGGATTCTTTTATTTCCTCAATTGATATTGGTATGTTTAGGTTGTCTATATCCTCCTAACTCACTCTGGTCAGATCATATGACTTAAGAAATATTTTGATGCCTTCACTATCTTCTATTATTTTGGAGTATAAGGATTCAAAGTAATTTCTGATTATCTTCTGTATTTCTGAAATATCTGTTGTGATATTGCCTTTTTCATCCCATATGATAGTAATTTCAGTTCTCTCTCCTCTTCATTAGCATGGCTAGGGGTCTGTCCATTTTATTTATTTTTTCAACGAACCAACTTTTAGTTTTGTCAATTTTTTCAATTGTTTCTTTTGTTTCGATTTCATTGATTTCTGCTCTGATTTTAATTATTTCTTTCCTTCTACTTCTTTTGCTGTTGTTTGCTCTTGTTTTCCTAAGATTTTGAGATGGAGTATGAGATCATTTATTTGTTGTTTTTTTTCTTTTTCTAAGGAATGAACTCCAAGCAATGAATTTTCCTCTTAGAACTGCTTTCAATGTGTCCCATAGATTCCGATATATTGTGTCTGTGTTTTCATTTTTCTCTAAGAATTTTTTATTTTCCTCCTTGATGTCTTCTATAACCCATTGATCATTCAGTAACCTATTGTTCATTCTCCAAATGATGCATGATTTTTCCTTCCTTCTTTTATCATTGATTTTTAGTTTCATTCCATTATGATAAGATAAGATGCATGGTATTATCTCTACTCCTTTAATTTGTCTAAGAGTTGCCCTGTGACATAATATATGATCTATTTTTGAGAAGGATCCATGTGCTGCTGAGGAAAAATGTAACTGCTTGATGTTGGGTGGTATATTCTATATATGTCAATTAAGTCTAGGTTATTAATTGTGTTATTGAGTTCTATAGTTTCCTATTTCAACTTTTGTTTGGAAGACCTGTCCAGTGGTGAGAGAGCTGTATTGAAGTCTCCCATGATTATTGTATGGTGGTCTATTAGACTCTTGAACTTGAGAAAAGTTTGTTTGATGAACATAGCTGCACCATTGTTTGGGGCATACATATTTATGATTGTTATGTCTTGCTGGTGTATGGTTCTCTTGAACAGTATGTAGTGTCCCTCTTTATCCCTTTTGATTAACTTTGGCTTGAAATCTATTTTATTTGATATGAGTATGGACACTCCTGCTTTTTTCCGAAGTCCATATGAGTGATATGATTTTTTCCAAACTTTCACCTTCAGTGTATGTATGTCTTGTTCTTATCAAATGCGTCTCCGGTAGGCAGCATATTATTGGGTCTTGTTTTGTGATCCATTCTACTGGCCTGTGTCTGTTAATTGGTGAGTTTAAGCCATTAACATTTACGGTTATTATTAAGATAAGGGTTGTTCTTCCAGCTATATTTGTTTATTTATGTTATTAAACATGGATTGTTTTCCTCTTTGATTATTTCCCCCCTTTAATGTCCTACTTCCCACTGTTGGTTTTCATTATTTTCCAATTACTCTTCCTGTAATATTTTGCCAAGGATGTTTTGAAGAGATGGTTTTCTAGCTACAAATTCTTTTAACTTTTGTTTATCGTGGAAAGTTTTAATTTCATCTTCCATCCTGAAGCTTAATTTTGCTGGATACACAGTACATGGTTGGAACCCATTTTCTTTCTGTGATTGAAAAATGTCATTCCAGGATCTTCTAGCTTTCAGAGTCTTTGTTGAAAGATCAGCTGTAATCCTGATTGGTTTACCCCTAAATGTAATCTGCTTCCTTTCTCTTGTAGATTTTAAAATTCTCTCCTTATTCTGTATGTTGGGCATCTTCATTATAATGTGTCTAGGTGTGGATCTCTTATGATTTTTCACATTCGGCGTCCTGTAGGCTTTTAGAACTTGGGAGTCTGTCTCATTCTTCAAGTCTGGGAAGTTTTCTCATATTATTTCATTGAATAGATTGCTCATTCCTTTGGTTTGGACCTCTATACCTTCCTGTATCCCAATGACTCTTAAGTTTGGTCTCTTTATTTTATCCCATATTTCTTGGATGTTCTGTTCATGGTTTCTTAACAGTTTGGCTGAGCTGTCTATGTTCTTTTCAAGTTGAAATACTTTGTCTTCATTGTCTGATGTTCTATCTTCTAAGTGTTCTACTCTGATGGTAGTATTCTCAATTGAGTTTTTAAGATGGTTTATTGCTTCCTGCATTTCTAGGATTTCTGTTTGTTATTTTTTACAACCTCTATCTCCCTGTATAGTTGATCTTTTGCTTCTTGGTTTTGTTTATGTAATTCATTGTTGAAGTGATCTTTCATTGTCTGATTTTGCTGTCTAATGTCTTCCTTGAGACTTCAGATCATCTGAAGAATGTATATCCTGAGTTCTTTATCTGACTTTCCATCTGCTGCAGCTATTACCTCTTCTCAAGTTGTGTTGACCTGCATTGCTTGTGGTTCTTTTTTCCTTTTCTTTTCATACTGCTCGCGTTTCTTTCTGCTTGGTGAAACTGTTGTGATTTTGAAATTTTCCCCCTATATATTTATATTGCTCTTGTATATTTGAAAAGTCTTCATTGCAGGGGCAGGTGTGGCTGTGATGTTCCACCAATTGGGGTGATATATCTACCACGCTGATGGGCCGCTAGGCCTGTTATTCTGATCGGTCGCAGGTCTGCTTACCATGCAGGCGCAGGAGGCTGCTCTCCTCTGCCCCTCCTCCAATTGGTGTGACGTGTCTACCACGCCCGTGGACCCCTGCGGTGTTCTGCGGATCGGTCGCAGGTCTGCCTACCTTGCTTGCGTGGGCGGCGGCTCTGCTCTACCCCTACCCCAATTGGGGTGACGTGACTACCAGCCGGTGGGCCGCTGGGCCTGGTCTGCCGGTTGGTCGCAGGTCAGGATACCTTGTGAGCACGGGCTACAGATCTGTTCTGCCCCTACTCCAAATGGGGTAAAGTGTCTGCCGCGCCAGCAGGCCGCTGGGCCTCTTCTTCTGGTCAGGTGCAGGTCTGCTACCTTGCGGGAGCGGGTGGTGGCTCTGCTCTGCCCCTACTCCAATTGGTGTGTCGTGACTACTATGCCTACAGGTTGCTGGGCCTGTTCTGGGCATGGGCGAAGGCTCTGCTCTGCCCCTACTCCTATTGGGGTAATGTGACTACCATGCCGGTGACCCACTGGGATTGTACTAGGCACGGGAGAAGGCTCTGCTCTGCAACTACTCCAATTGGGGTGACGTGACTACCACACCTGTGGGTCGATGGGCCTGTTCTGGGCCCGGGCAGCGGCTCTGTTCTGCCTCTACTCCAATTGGGTTGACGTGACTACCATGCAGGTGTGTCACTGGGTCTGTTCCAGGTGCGGGCAGCTGCTCTGCTCTGCCCCTCTGGCTTGATGACAAAGTGAGAGAGACCCGGGTGTTTGTGACTCACTTTCTTCACCAGGAGACCAACTGTTTCTGTCACTGCTGGTATCAATGAAGTTATCTCCTCTGCTGCTTTCTGATGACATCAGTAATTTGTCATGTTGGTATCCCATGTGAAAGGCAGCATTTCGTTCCCTTTTCTGGGTGACCAAAGCAATGGGTGAGTCCTGACCGGCCCTCACAAGCCGCGTCTCAATCCTGTTGCCACTGCCTATGAAGGCTCGGTTGATATTTACCTCCACAGTATTCAGCAAGACCCGGAACGAGAAGCAGTTTCCGCGGGTTCTTTAGCCCTGGGCCAGATCAGTTCCGAGAGGCGGAATTCGGCCGCTCTGGGCTTGGTGTATGTTCTAATAGGAGCAGGCTCCAAGACGGAGTTTCTGCAGGTTCTTTGGCACTGAGCCTGAGTAATTTGTCTGCGACACAAAGGTGAATGGCATCCTGAAATTACCTGTTCTATAGCTGAATGAGCTTCGATCAGTCGAAAACAGGGATGGTGACATCAGCTCTCCAAGATGGTGGCCGCTGGCTTCCTCTGTGGTCTGACCGGTGTGGAGAACCGAATTGGACCGCATCCTTTCCCGTCTCAAACCCAGAATTCAGCACTTAGCACAGTGATTGCATACCTGTCAGGAGCCCACAGAATCCACACCGCTGTATATTTGCATTGCTATCTCTTTGTTTCCCAGTGCACGCCGCAGACTCTAGCCGCAGACCGATTTCCTGAATAAGCAGCATGACCCTCTATGCGGACAAATCACTCGTGTTTGAGCCCGCGTAGCTGATCCTCGTGAGATGGAAATATGTCCACTAGGTTTTGGAGCACCCCAATTTTGCTGGAAATTTCTAACAAGATAGGTTTTAGCCATTATAACTCGTCATTCTCCCGCACAGTGACGCGGTACATGGGGGTGATGCACTCCCTTCACCACCATCATATGATCCCCCAAAGTTAGTTTTCAGTACTAAGAAACAAATATGTATTTCTGGTGGATGAATAATTCTGAGAATATTCTTGTGAAAACTTGATTATTAATCCAAATACATGAATATGAGTGAATTTAGGGAGTGTATAATAAGAAAAATATACTTCATATTTTGAAAAATCTGGAGAGTGAATATATATATATATATATATATATATATATATATATATATATATATACACATACACACACAGACATTAAAAAGTAGCATTATGTATGCCAATCGAAATTCACCACGAAGTAATATATCATCCACAGATCCAAAAATATTCATTTTAATGAACATGGATTTATGTTGTTCAAATAAGAAGCTCACTCATATGTTGAATTTTCAGTTCCAACAGCATTTAGTAGGAGTGATCTCTTCTCACAATTTGCATCTGCCAAGCCAGCCACCTCACAAAATGTACGAGTGATACCAGGTAGAATTCTATATGTGCATATAAAAATACATGTGATGAATAGGCTACAGAGAAAGGGAGACAGTTATTCACATGTTTGTTAACTTTTAAAACACATGGAGAACTATTTCAATTAAAATTCACTAGATTTATAACACCTACCATTTATCATACGAAAGGCAAGTCCAACTATACACCATGCCTCCTGTGAACCTCTTGTATTTCTATTCTGTTTGGGTTATTTTTCTCCACCATATTAGGATTAAAAGTCAAAGTCTAGTAGGGTATGTGTTAGTGTCAGGGATTCAGTATTTCGAATGGAATATTGGAAAATGTATCAAATGTGTATGCAAATATGTGCTACACAAAAATCTTCCCACCCTCATTCAGCACAATGCCTTGACATTACCTTCGCCCCACATAAGACACAATTAGAGGAGAAGAGTTAGAAAATCTGTGAATACATATGTGTAATGAAAAATGCTCAGGAGTTCACAAATTTGCAGGTGGTAGAGGAGATTCCAAAAGTAAGGGACAGGGTAAAAACTCCACAAACATGAAGTTCTGCCAGCCTAACATCTGGAGAAACTGCCTCTGAGGTTGGGCAATGAAATATATGCTGTTGTCAGGAGCATTAGCTTCATTTGTTGTGAGACCATCATAGCTGAGTCTTCATCTATGTGATCTGGATGACATGGATTCTTATTTTCCAATGAACATGAGGCAGCAGTGCTGAATTTTCTATTTGTAGGTAACCTGTGGCCACTGGGGTCTAAGTGTCTCCCCTTGTGGACTGTAATTCCATTTGGTCATCCTCCACTATTCGTGGTATTTCTTGCTACTGCACTGGGAGATTGGTATTTGCTTCATGAAATACAAGGATTTCAAATGGGACACAGTGCTGAAGTAAGTTCTGTCAAGTGTGGTGGGTCAGGTTCGTCAGGAGAATGCACCAACCAGGCTTCTATCCCACATAGCTTGCCCCATTGACCATAGCAACCTGATTCTGAACATTGCCCTAAAACGTCTCCATATAACAATATGCTTTTACATATAAGGGTCTACTGGCTGCAAAATGTCAGTCACAATCCATTTGGAAGCCATGGCAGATCCAAATGCCCCCACCACAGATGTTTTATTACACACCTGCCAACCACTTCTCTAGTACAACTACTCAGCAGGATCCAACTTACTGGCATCTCTGTTAAACACCACTTTCATAAAACCCAGTCAATCAAGGCACTGTCTTGTATACTCATGATCAGCAACAGGACATCCAAATATTCTCCAGTGGTACCCGGTCATGGGAATTTCAAAAATTTCATGGTATTGATATAGCCAATTTTCAAGGATGAAGTTGGAGGCACTGTGAATTTTAATTCACTCAGAAACCATTAAATTGTGAGGAAGCTCATTTCAATGAAAACTCTGGAGAATTCTTACAGGCAAGCCTTCCAAAAGTGGCGAAAAGTCAGATTAAGCCAGGTCCGTTGAGGTCTACAATGTATGGTCCATGTGTGTTTCGACTCTCAAATATGGCTGCCAAGTCTTTAAGAATAATATCATGTGATATCCTGACTGAGATTCCCTGTGCTCTGTGGAAAGTCAACTTGGGCCTAGATGTCACTTTCCAAGGGCAACTCTCATGCATGGCCATCTAAAATTCCAACAAATTTCTGGCAATAATTCTCTGAGATCAGTAAAAGAACTCAGTCTCTAAGGGGAATCACACCAAAGTGCAAGCCTAGGTGGACCCAGAGATCTCTTCCAACCGCCAGACAAATATCCACAATTAAAACCAAACACTCTCACATGGCCCTCATCTTCTTCCATATAGACACTCATCCTATTCTCTGGCTGGAGGTTTCCATAAGGGACGCAGCCCATGACAGTGTTCAAAATAAGCTCCCTTCCCCTCATTTGCCTAAAGTCAGGGTGGCCTGGACTCTCTTCCTGTAAACCAGTAGTGATCAAATAGGCATGCCTTTAATATTGCTTGGCTTCTCCAACTTGAGGCCTTCTAGCTTTGGGGTTTAGATTCTTTAAGTGAATTGGAGTCATGAAAATCAAACACCTATGGCCTAGCCTCTGCAGAGCTTTGAAGAACTCATTTGACCCAAAGGATCCCTATTCTCACTTGATGGATATCAGGAACCTACCAGAGGAAGGCAAGAGCGTTCATCAACAATATCTGATCTTTTTGCCATTTTGGTTTTGGATGCACGCATGGGATCTATCTTTAGATCCATCAGGTGCTGAGAATCTAAGCCACAGCCTCACACAGGGCCAACAGGCTGATTCAGACATATCCCAATCCTAAGCAATTAAGCAAAGAGTCACAGGTGATTCCCATTCATTTCCATTTGAAAACTGTTTTCTTCAGGGTTCACAAAGTGGTGGCTTGAGGCAAAAAACTTCCTGACATTCAACAGAACAATAGGTAAGCAAAAGGAACAAAGAGGGGTTTCTCCACTTAGACTTTCCTGGTCAACAGATATTTGAGATTTCTGAGATGCTAGCCATTTCTTTCAGCTCTCCAGTACATAGCCATGTCACAGATCTTGGAGGTACAAATCTTGGACACAAAACCACGATACTATTCTGGAGAGTGGCCAGAATTGAGAAAGAAAACAGGAAATTAGGAAGCTTGTAGGTGTTGCTCATCCATAAGGCAAGCCAGAGTCCACTCATGAATTGGGCAGGATGAATGCTGGGAAGCTTTCTACTAGACAGGACACATCCATTGATGCATTGTCTTTTCTAATGTCTACAACAATGGACTCAGTGGGATACACACATATAGAAACACTCGCCTTGTCAAAGGACTTAATAGAAATATTCCACTCCATACCAAACAAACCGCCTTTCCTACCTATTCTCAGAACATGAGACAAAACCACAAACTCACACCCACACCCAAAAAGGCACCTCCTTCCCCCTAGTAGGTCTGTGACTCCCTGGAGTGTCCTCTGACTGGTGGGCCATTCTATGTTCTTCCAAAATGACCTCTCCTGTCTCAGATCATGTCTGCTTGGCCAACTCTGTGAAGTTCTCAAGAGCCAGCGGTGAGACACT